>NC_056740.1:25610582-25935582 GCF_019279795.1 Protopterus annectens | reverse complement strand
TGCGTCAGGCCTGGCAAGCCGGTACGTAAAAATCAACTGCCAATCATTAGCGGACTGGAGTTCCGCTGTGGCGACCCCTAACCAGGAAAAGCCGAAAGACACATACATAGAGACTGTAGATAGACTTGCTCAACTTAAAATGCCAGTTACAACAGTACACAATGTAAAAATACAAGCAGATCCTGCAAAAAGTAAAATGTTTGATTTTCATTGTAACAGCAAAAATCTTCTACCAGAAATATATGATTATAAACAGGCTAAATGTTACATCAGTGGTAAATAGGAACACATAAAAAGAGTATATTGTAGAAAAGTAGAGTTTCGAGATGAGTAAAAACAGGCAAAATGCGACATACACTCAAAGAAAAACTGTAAAAATTATACTAAATTGCCAGTTTTTCCAAAAGATAATCAGACAGGGGTAAAATTATTTCTGTCTGTAGTAGACATGAGGATTGATACAAGTGCAACAATATCTGTTATAGCAAATGGCGCTTTTTACTTACTTTACCCTAAGAAATGCTTAAAGAATGCAAATGCAGATGTTCATTCCCACTGCTGCAGTAGCTCTTAGGCTATATTGATTGTTTCCCATCTAGGGAACAACAACTGGTCAGCCTAAAAAGCTACGGGTACCCCATGCTCCTTTACTCTGAGTGCTGATTGCTGATTTCCTTCCTTGGGAATAGCCAATCAGAGTGAAGCTTTAGTCATCATTTTCTCTCGGGCTTCACAGGAGTAGCAATTGGCTAACAGCTTTGTTTCTGGTAGATAAATGCCTTTCTATAAGATGTTGGAGCTTTTCTCCCCTGTGCCTCCACTGAAAAGGAGTTTTTGACTAAACATGGTAAACAAAAGTGAAATCAATTAAATTAGCCTCCACTGGGGAACCCCTTCACTTAGAAATGATTGCCCTTTTAAGAAGAATGGCATTTTATCTATTTTTTTGACTAAAGCATTATTTCCCCTTTAAGAAACCAATTATTTTTCACAGTGCTGACAGTTTCCTTTCAGGGGCTGCTATTTTTAGCTTGGAGTGTTTATTTAGGTATTGGGAGTAATTTTGTAAAAAAGAATCTGAATGGCTTATGTAAACTTTGAAGAGTTTACGGAGGAATGGGTGGGAACTTTTGTGTCAGTGTATGGCTTGTGCTCACTTTGTGACAACCTGCCTGCATTTTGATTCTGTTAGTGAGTCTGCAAGATCGGGAACAGTACTGACAGGGGAATTCTGTTTTATTTTTAATTGTTTTAACCTAAGGGACTGAGGAAAGTGTTGTGAGTATAATTGTGCTGCTTATGAACGCTCAGGGACAACTTATGTTCTGACCAACTTGGTCCAGCTACACTTATTGCTTTTGATTTTTCTTCCCCAGTTACAGTACTGGTACTCTTTCCAATCTGGCTGGCTCTTCTTCTGCAGTACCTAAAAAGAACAAAAAACACTTACAAAGAATCCTTGCCATTGTTGTTGACTCAGTCTATGCATCAGACATTGAAGGGTGAAGTTACAGTGACCATTGGTTGTTTCTCGGATCAAAACACTCATTTACTTTTCTGGCTTCCTCTGTTGTAGCCCTTTCAGCCAGCATAATCTAGGAGTCATCCATGTCATCTTCAGCTCTTCTGATACAGGCATTGGAAATACATCTTTTCTGAGTCCAGGAGATTCTTCTCAGAGTAATAGGAGCAATAGACCATTAGACTGGGCAAATGTCCCTCCTTTGAGTAGGTCCTCTTCTGCTGGAACTCCTATGAAGAAAAAAATAAAAAGTTAAATATTCTTCTGATGATGATAAAGTTATTACTGTAAAAAGGACAAGTTCCTTACCTTTAATAGACAGGCATTACAGGCAGTAAATCCTGGTACACAGAAACCTTTACAGATGGGTTTCCAGTAGATTCACAAGCCCAACTCTGACTGTAAGGAAAATTTTAATTCTTGTCCACATGTGGAGGAATTTTCTTTTAATCAGGCCATTGCCAGGATGAAGGAGATATTTTTATAGGAGCAAATAGATGTCCCTTCTGCTCTGAGGAGATATGATATGATATGATACAAATGGATATACCTCATCCTTTCCCGTTCCTCCTATACTGACAGCACTGAAGGATGTGTTGAATGCTGCCAGTACTCTTCTTGGTACCCAGCCATCGGTCCAAAAAAACAGGTAGGCTGTATAAGGTACTTTCAGGATAATAAATTTATATCCTCTTACCTTAGGTCAGATCAGGCATCCATTTTGATTGCGTCTCATACAGGCATCTGACTGATGCTCAGTATCAACTCTTCACTTGATAAGGATGGTAAAATGTTGGACTGTACATGTAAGAGAATATTTTTTTTCTTTCAGTTTAGCCTTCAGATTCTGAATTACCAGGCATATATGCAGTAACCTATGCTGTGTTAGATTGATAGCCTGAAGGAATTAGCTTTCACTCTTCCTACAGAAGAAAGATGCTTTTGAACCAAATTAGCTTTCATGCTTCCTACAGAAGAAAAAGGCTCTTTTTTGAACCAAACTGTTTCTACACTTTCCCAGGTATCTAAACATGCTTTGAAGAGTGTGTATAATTGTGCTGATATTGTATCTAGAGCTACTGCTACTGCTACAGGGATCCTTGAGTTTATAACCAGAAATTTGCTAATGAGGTAAAGTCAGACATCTTGGATTCAGCTTTATATAAGGAGGTGTTTGGTTCTTCTGCAACCCAGATTCTCAAACAGTATATGTTGAAAGAGGGAAATTAATTCAGGGAGTTTATAAGATATTTAATGTACCACAGTACAAACTGTACAGGTCTCCCGCTTACGCAAAAAAAGTCAAATAAACAAAGCCAGTCCTTTTTTGGCAGATGGACTGCAAAAAAGAGATGGCTGGAGGGTAACAACAATAAAAAAATGGGTCTTTTTGAAAAATGGACAGACCAATGGTACAGAATGACTATGCCAGCATTTCTTACTTTCTTCCCTCTCCCATAGCCAATATCTCTACAGATCAGTCCCTAAAACTGGCCCTCAACCTTCCCCTTTGGCAAAAGATTTTTTGGACTCCTGGATATTGGTGCAGGAGGGTTACAGACGCCACTGGATACAAAAAACTCTCATCAGGGGAATAACTCCCCATCCTGCAAACCAAGCAGAATTTTTTTCCTCAGGTGGTTCAGCCTTTACACACTCAGGGAGTCATAGAACCAGTGCCTTCAAGTCAAAGGCTTCTATTCCAAAATGCTCCTGGTATCAAAAAAATAAACCTCTTGGATATAAGTACTAGATCTTTCATTTATAAATCTGTACTACAAAGTTAAAAATGTTGACCTTTCAGAATCTGTTACTTCTCATTCATCACAAGTTACTTGGTAACTCTAGACTTAAAATATGCTTACTACCATATTCCCATAGCCATAAGCTAGAGGGCATTTCTGAGGCTTTCTGTTTCTGGGTCACATCATCAGTTCTTTGCACTACCCTTCGGTTTATTTACAGTTCCAAGGGTATTCACAAAATATCTAGCCTCAGTCTTAGATTATTGCAGACTGAATGGAATTCACATCTTTTCTTATTTAGATGACTTGCTAATGTTTGCAGATTCTTTATCCAGATGTCAAGAGTAATTAACATGGGTTATATCTCTTTTGACCAATCTGGGCTTCTGTATAAATATTGCAAAATCCTCCTTAACTTTGTCACACAGGCTCATGTTTCTGGGAAGCCTTATATATTCTTCTCTTCAAAAGGCCTTTTTAACACAAGACAAGTTGGATCTTTATCTAGAATTTTCCTTAAACTTCTCCAAGTAGTCTCAGACTTATGGAACAGAATTTCTCTGGATCCTAGGGTTCATGGCTTCTACAATTCTCATGATAGCTCTTGCCAGATTACACATGAGAAATATACAATGGTTTCTAAAAAACACATGGATCTGATGTTATCTAGTCACTATTCCTCACATTAGGGTCTTGGATCTGATATTGGATCCGAGCCGACATACTCAGAACACAGCTTAGCTCAAGCTCCCCCCCCCATAATGCTCTGCTGCCCTACAGTCCTTCAGATCTCATTTGCCACTCAGTCAGTCAGACACAGATTGCTCAGGTGCTGTTAGTGTAAGTGTATTTAGCACAGAATTTTGAATGTTCTTGTCGTTTCTTGAGTTTGTAGTGTTAGTGGGTAGTTTTCCCCCCTTATCTGTCCCCTCCCAGTTGAGTCTTAACCTTGTTAGATCTTTTTTCCTCATGGTTTTGTCTTCAGCCTAGTTGTTTTGGAGTTTGCTAGTGTTTCTTTGTAAGTGTGTGTGTGTGTGTGTGTGTGTGTGTGTGTGTGTGTGTGTGTGTGTGTGTGTGTGTGTGTGTGTGTGTGTGTGTGTGTTGGGACAGATTTTAGGCTTTCAAACCTTGGCTTGTTTGTGGACTTAGGGTTTTGCTTTTGGTTTGGCCATGTCAGAAAAACCTTTAGGTTTTAAAAGGTTCTCCTCTTGTGGGCAGAAAATGCCTATTTCCGACTCCCAGGAAGAGCGCCTTTACTGTCTTGGCAGCGACCATATCGAGTAGAATGTGGCATTTGTGCTGTATTCAACCCGATGGCTTTGGTCGTCCATTGCAATAAGCTCTTAATTAAGGGTTTGGTCAAAGGAGGGCCCTTGGTCACTGCTTACCCGGCCAAGGTTGGCCCTCCTGGGGCTAAAAAAAATCTTCTGTTGAGGAGGCCCTGACCAAGCTTCCCAGACTGTCGGATCCAGGTCCTCAGATCTGGCTCCAGCCAGGGCAGGTTTGGATCCAAGATCTTCATGTCCCAGGTCATTCAGGGAGTCAACTCCTAGATCCAAGGGCTTGGACCCTAAGCTGTTGGATCCGGTAACTTCAATGTCTCCCCCCAGATCCAGGGTCCTCAGCTCTGGACATTTGGATCAGAGGGGAGGCACTGTACCTTCGGCTCTGACCCTTTCGGATCCGAGGGTTTCGAGAAATATTTCCTCGGATCCTTTGTTGAGCTTGGTTCTGATTCTGTCGGATCCCAGAGTCATGCCAGAGCCAATAGTAGTGGAAGATCTTGCCCTGGATCCTTTGTTCCCTAAGCATCTGTCTTCTCCAGCTAGGTCTCATTCCGGGGAGCGCAAGAGAAGACACTCAAGCTCCAGGTGTGACTCTCCTAGTAGGTCCTCCATCTCTTCCCTATCTTCCAAGAGTGTCCTCCCTATGGATATGGACAGGATGATGTGAGCCTTCCTGAAAGCTCAGATGGATTTGGGGCTTCTGGCTTCCCCAACCCATAGGTCAGTGATCCAGTCTCCCACCCCCACTACAATCGCTCCTCATCCAATCAGTGACTTGGATTCTCAGGGACTGTTGAGTGGGGTAGAGGCTAGGGGAGCTTTAGGACCCAGTTCGGGCCCATTCCCTGATGGGATCAGTGGCTGGCATTGTTTCTGTTCCCCTGGAACAGGCCACCTGGCTGGCTGGCCCTGTCGAGCCAGGGTCCATGGGATTGGATTCTGGCCTGGGTTTTTCAGACCAGTCTCTTCCCCTGGGTGCCTCGGCCTTTGACAGTTCCGGTCTGGTGCCGTCTGGTGGAGTGGAGGGACTGGGGGGGTCCACCCTTTCTTCTGCCAGGATTTTATCAGTGGGAGAGGGGGATGGAACCTCTTTTAGTCCTTCCACCTTCCGGGCTGCCAAAAGATCCTTCTCTGCTATCAGAGCTGCCTCTCCCATGCACGGTTCTCCTACCCAGCCCCAGTTTCCTTGCGGCTTGCCTCATCCTGCTTCAGGTCAGCTCGTCCAAATTGGTCTCCAAGGGGATATCCCCACACAGGGGTTCCTTCCTTTTCTGAGTCTTCCCCACTGCCCTCAGTGGAGGAAGTTCCCAGGAAGAGTACTTGTAAGAGGAGACATAGGTTCATAGGTTAGTACTTGGCTATCATTCCTTGCGAGCCATTTTAAGCCTAGCCAATTATCCCCTGTGAGATTCAAAACCTGTACCTTGTGTTTGTAAGGCAAACACCTTAACCATTAGGCCACCCTCCCAACCCTAAAATCCCCTATGGAGTCTCTTACCGAGGATACGGATGCTGATGAGGGGGATGGGTCCCGAAGACCTCTTCCAGACTACATCTGCTTTGGAGACATACTCTAGATCCTCAAGGCCAAAGGTGGTTGGTCTACCCAAACCCCCTCCTCGGAGGAATCCGTTTTCCTGGAGGCATTCGGTACAGGGCCATTTACCTCCTGGGTGTCCACCCCTGCTGATCCTCTCATTAATCTTGTGGCCAGCAAGGCCTGGAAGGAGACAGATACTGTGCTCCAGTGCCCAAGAAAGCAGACAAATTTTTGAGACCTCCTCTAGATAGAACTTTTTGGTCCAAAGTGGTCCCGGTTGATGCTATTGTGGGTGCCGCTGACATCAAAAAGGAATTGGCAGAGAAGAGTTATTCTGTCCATCTGCCCAATTGCGAGTCGAGGGGTATGGACAGATTTGGAAAGTGGGTGTTCGCTTTGTCTGCTTTCGGTCTGCGAGCACTAAATTCCCTTGCGCATTTTACCCATCTCCAGAGGGATTTGGTGAAAGAACTGTCTTCATCCCAATCAGGGTCCATGTCTGAAGAGGAATTCAAGACTATTTCTCCAAACCTGTCAACCCTTCATTCAGTGGTGAATTCATCCATGAGACTCATTTCCAATGCTGCGGAAGGGTCCACACGGGCTGCAGGCTCAGGTATTGCTGTTAGGCATCATGCCTGTCTCCACTTGAGCGGGTTTGCAGAGGCCTTCAAGACGTCTTTTGTTAATGCCCCCTTTGATGGTTCCACTCTCTTTGGTCCCACTGTGAAAGACACTTTGACCCGCAGTGAACAGGAAGGGAAGACCTTGTTGGCCATTGGGATCAGGTTTTCTGCCCCTCAGAGGTCCTTTTCCAAGACCCAGAAGGAGAGTAAGAAAATGTGGTTCAGGAAGGCACAGTCTCCCTTTCAGGATGTTCTGGAGGATTCCTCTTCCAGGGGATGGGGAAGAGGTTTCAATGGTAGATGTCACCCGAGGGGCAGAGAAGGTTCCAGGGAGCCCTTCTCTGAGAAACCTTTACAGTGTCCCTGAGGCATTGCCCGACTGTCCTTCCCTGGAGGCAGTCGGTGGTCTATTATCGCTGCACCTGTTAGCCTGGGCAAGTATTACAAACGATCTGTGGGTGCTAGCACTTGTAGCCAATGGTTATTGCATTCTCTTTTTGGAAATTACCCCCAAATACAGTCCTCTTCCAGACGTGCCACGCAATCAAGAAGAGGCAGCACAAAATGTCATTAGCCTTCTTCAAAAGAGCCATCCATCCAACAGGTCCCTGCAGGACAGAGAGGATCCGGAACTTATTCCCACATTTTTTTTGGTTCCAAAGAAAACAGGGGACTTGTCCTATTTTGGATCTCAGTCGCGTGAACCAATTCGTGCGGAAGTCAAAGTTTCAGATGGTCACTGTGCAGTCGATTGTGCCTCTATTGCACAGTAATGACTGGATGTGCTCAGTAGACCTCCAGGACATGTACTACCATGTAAAAATGGATTGACGGTCCAGAGGGTTTCTCTGCTTTCGCTTGGGAGTTGATCATTTCCAGTTCCAGGCCCTGCCTTTGGTCTCACCTCAGCCCCCCGGGTGTTCACCAAATGTATGGCGGTGGTAGCAGCTCACCTCCAACTGCAGGGAATCCAAGTTTTTCCCTATTTGGACGATTGGCTCCTGATGGCCCCCACAAGGCATCAACTACTGGACAATATTCACTACGTTCTCTCCCTGATCCATCACCTGAGGATTACAATGAACATTGGGAAATCCTCCCCGACTCCAACACAAACATTGGAATTCATAGGCAGTCTGTTGGACAACACCTCACAGATTGCAGCCTTACCTCCTCGAAGGGTGTTGCTTATTCACGACCAGGTTCAGACCTTACTGCAGCTAACCTGCTCTCTAGACTCACTCATTCTCAGGGCTCTAGGATCGATGACTGCAGCCATTTATTTGGTTCCGATGGCTCGGTACCACATGAGGGTCCTTCAGTGGACCCTCGCAGTTCAGTGGTCAGCATGGCAGCATCTCCTGTCTTTTCCCATTTGGCTCACTACGGTGTGTAACAAGCATCTTTCATGGTGGATCCGATCTCCAGATCTCCAAGCAGGCAGCCCTTTTGTTCCTCCTACTCCTGTGGCGACAGTCACCTCGGACGCTTCCCTCCTGGGGTGAGGGCATTTCCAGGGACAGATGGTCCAAGGGACTTGATCGCCCTCAGAGACCAAACTGCCCATCAACATTCTGGAGATGAGAGCAGTCCTTTTATCATTGCAAACCTTTCAAGACTGCTTTCCTCACAGAATGATTGCGGTTCTATCAGACAACATGGCTGTTGTCTGGTATATAAACAAGCAAGGGGGCACATGTTCTTATCTGCTGTGTTGCGAGGCCATGAGGGTCGGGAAGTGGGTAATGACCATGGGGCGCTTTCTCATTGCAATGCACATTCCCAGAGCATCCAACGTGTTGGCGGACAAATTGAGCAGAGCTATCTTGACCCCACACGAGTAGTCCTTGAACTCAGTGGTGGTTCAACAGATCTTCCGTCGGTGGGGTTATTCGAGCTGCGATCTGTTTTCATCTCCTCTCAGCCACAAATGCAACAACTTCTTTGCATTGATCCCTCCAGAGGGGGAATCCCCCCAGGATTGCACTCTCCCACGATTGGCCTCTGGGTGTCCTGTATTACTTTCCTACGTTACCCTAATTCCCAGAGTTCTTCAGAAAGCCATATGCCTCAAGAGTCAAATGATCCTCATTGACCCTTTTGGCCTCGGCAGGTGTGGTTCCCCCTTCTACAGTCTCATTTGAGGCATCCACCCTGGATGCTCGATCCAATTCCGGATCTGCTATCTCATCCTTCTCTCCTACCCCTCCCGAATCTTCAGACCCTATGTCTGACAGCATGGTATGTCCACTTCCAGTGATTTTGGCTAAGTCCAGGCTAGCTTCACCCGTGAAGGAGATTGTTCTTGCTTCCCAGAGATCTTCTACCAGAAAAGTTTATTCCAGTAAATGGAAGAGGTTTTCGGTTTGGGCGAAGAATAAGAATTTAGACCCCTTCTCTACCCCTATTCCCGAAATACTTCTCTTCTTGACCTCACTCTTTAAAGAAGGAGGTAGTTTTTCCACTATCAAGGTACAGTTGGCAGCGATTTCAAATTTTCATCTCTGGGGGGGGGTGATTCAACCTTTTCTGCACGCCTCTGTAAGGCCTTTTTAAAAGGGATTTTTCTATTAAGGCCTCCTGTTAAACATCCTTCTCCTCCATGGAATTTGACTTTGGTGCTTCAGGCTTTAACAAAACCTCCCTTTGAACCAGCGGCTTCGTGCGATATTAAATTTCTCTCCTGGAAGACTGCCTTTTTAGTGGCAATTACTTCGCAAAGAGAGTCTCGGAGTTGCAAGCTCTTACTATCAAACAACCCTATTTAATTTTCTACAAGGGCAGAGTGTCTCTAAACCTGATCTATCCTTTATGCCTAAAGTGGCCTTATCAGCGAATATCAACCAATGTATTTACTTACCAGTATTTTTCCCTAAGTTTTCCAATAAAGGGGAATATATTCTGCACACATTGGACATTCATTGTCAACTTCGCTTTTATTTACATGGAACGCAAAAATGTAGGCATTCAGATCAACTTTTTGTGGCCTTCTCTGCTAATAAAAAAGGCAGGAGTATTTCGAAAGTTATGATTTCTCATTGGATTTTGCAATGTATTTCCTTTATATATTCTTCAGAAGGTATCTCCTTAGCTACACAAGTGAGGGTTTATTCAACCAGGGCAGTTTCTACTTCCATTGCCTTTGCAGATTGTCAATCTTTAGATGACATTTGTGTGGCAGCACTTGTTTGTTTCCCACTATAAGTTGGGTTTGATTTCCAGAGGAAGGGCTTCTTTTGGCTCCACAGTTCTCCGGCATGTCCTTCCTTGAGACCTCCCAGGAATTAGGTAGCTGGGGACTCTGACCCTAACGTGAGGAATGGTGACTAGATGACACCAGATTTATAGTTATGTACTTACCATAACTTGACATCTGTGTTATCTATAGTTACCATTCATCACAATCCCACCCTCCAGCCCCCTGCCTGGAAGATTGGTTGGATTTGGAGGTTCTATTTGGTTTGTATAATTTTTCTGTCTTCCTTCCTTGTGCAAACTCGATCTGAGGGAGTGTAGGGCAGCAGAGAATTATGGGAAGGGAGGAGCTTGAGCTAAGCTGTGTTCTGAGCATGCTGGCTTGAATCCGATATCGGATCCCAGACCCTAATGTGATGAATGATGACTACAGATAACACAGATGCCAAGTTATGGTAAGTACATAACTATAAATCCAGCATTTGCTTTCTCTGAAATATCAAATTCCAGTTTTGGGTTTTATAAAAAGGAAACTGCATTGGTGGAAACAACAGATTCAACTGAACCTAAATCTCCCCTTCTCTTCTCAGACCCCAAAGCAATCTGTCACCACAAATGCATCAGATTTTGTGTAGGGAGCAGTTTTCATAGGGTAAAAATTACAAGGCCTATGGAATCCTTCAGACATACAAAACATTAACTTAAAATAGAAGTTGACTGTGGTCCATGCCTTGAAGTCTCCACATCACTGTTGGCCCCCTGGACCTCTCCAAATGATTACAGACAGTACCACAGTCGTGGTATATCAACAAGCAGGGAGGTACAAGGTCACACCCCTATGCAGGCTGGCAATGATGGTTTGGGAGTTAGATCTTCATCATTCCTTACCCCCTGCAAGAATCTTACCATTCCATCAGAGTGATACCTAGTGGCAGACAAGCTGAATGGGACCAGGGCAGGCCCTCAGGAATGGAAACCAAATGATGTAGTCTTACAGGAATTGATCCATTTGTGTGGAAAAACAGATATTTTTGCCTCCTTTCAAAACAGACATCTAAGCAAATTTTGTTCCAGGGCAGCATGCAAGCAAGCCTGAAATTCAGCAGCATTTACATTCCCTTGGAATGGAGTGATGTTCTTCATATTGCAGCTCAAGCTGACCAATGGATTTGGTTTGTGGAAGGTGTCATGACGCTTTGGAATCTGACAGATGTTATATTTTATGCAGGATATAACCCATGTATCATAGGCTACTGCAGCAGTGATCATTCAAACATCTACTATTGTGGTAAGTTTACTTACACAACTGTACTTTCCTTTCATGCTGTTTCTGAATATTCAAAAGGATTCTCCAAAATAATTGTGGTGACCCTCCCTTTTGGCTCAGACAACATTGATTTTTTTCCCTTCTTATGGAATTGACCAAGGGCAATTACCACACACTTCCTCACAGACTGGATCTACTCACACAAGAGAGGGGAAGTTTGATAGCCCCCAATATGAATCAACTTCAACTTGACTGCCTGGATGATTCAAATTTCATAGCTTTTAAGCATGTATTTTACAAGGGTGTGCAGTAGGTGCTAAAGTAGGCAAGAAAACCATCTGCTAGAAAATCCAATGTTAGTAAGTGGATGCAATTTTCTAGTTGGTGCCTAACCAATAATAAGGAGCCCATCAGGGATTCTGTACCACAGGTGCTCAAATATTTGTGAGAGTTGCTTTCCTTTGGCTTCACTTATTCCACTGTAAAGGTTCATCTTGAGGCCATTTCAGCATGTTTACCCATGAACCTCCTCTTTCTTCTCTGATTGTTGTGGAGCAGGTTCTGGAAGGGAGTTTTACACCTGAGACATCCTCTTAAACAGGTTGATTCTTCTTGGGAATCTCAACTATGAGCTGGAGAATTTGAATATGTCACCTTTTGAACATACAAATCAAGCTGATTTAAAGTTCTTGACTTGGAGAACTGTACATATCAATGCTCTGACACATGCAAGAAGAGTGTCTGAGTTGCAAGCTCTCATAGTGGGTGAACCCTAACTGATTTCCCATAGTGATAGGGCCTCTTAATAAACCCTTCATTCATGCCCAGAGTGGTTTCAGAGTTTACTTTGAATTAATCCATCAGTCTCTCAGTTTTCTACACAGAACCTTAAAAACAGGGAGAACAGATTCTGCATACTCTGGGCATGTGTACCAGCTCAGGTACTATCTTGAAAGAAATATGCACTTTAGAAAGGCTGATCAACTATTTGTCATATCAAGGGAAGAACAAGGGATACCCTGTGTCTTAACAGACAATTTACAGGTGGTTGTCCTCCATTATTGGTTTGTTATTCCTGCTGTGGAAAATCCATTCCAGCAGTATCAAGGCACTTCCTCTAGAGCCTTGTCTTCTTTGATGGCACACTAGAAAAGGGTGGACTCTAGAAGCATTCTTGAAGCAGGTACATGGTCCTCTGTAAATGCCTTTACAAAGTATCAAAAACTGGATTCCTTTTTAGGTTGAAGTCAAACTTTGCTTGGCTCTTGGATCAATATACTTCCACCTCCTAGGATGTTTAGGTTTTGGTATTCTACCCATAAAGCCTAAGGGCTGATGAAGCAGTGGGAATGATGAACATAGTGCAGTTGTATAAGTTGCAGTTACTCATAACAGTAGATGTTCAAATTCCTCACTGCTGCACTACCAGCCCCTGTCCTCCATCCCCCTATTATTTTATATAGTTGTAGTGTGGACATAAAGTAGGATTGTGTTTGTTTCTACTTTATATATTTTATTGTTATTATTGGTTGGTTATTTCAGGATTGTTAGGCTCTGCCCTCACTGCATGTACAAGGAAGTCCTTAAGAAATCTTCACTCTGACTGCTTATTTCCTTTATTTGGGATTAACCAATCAACAGTCGGAATAAAACAGTGTAAGAAGCCAGAGCTTTTGGAAGCTGGACGGTTGTTATTCCTTAGGTGGGAAACAGCCCATATTAAGGGCTACTATAGCAGTGAGGAATTTGCATATCAGCTGTTATGGGTAAGTGTGACTTACATATCTGTAGTTTTGTGGGCTACAGTATGTTACATGAATTTAAATTAGAAGAAAACGTGCTTAACTCATTACAGCTGAGTGACATCTCCAGGCGTTGCTGCAGTTACACCCTACTGCTCCTCTAGGCGTCAAATATTGCCTGTTCATATTTGCATTAATAATTCCAAAACCATGTTACATACAAGGTATTGGAAAATTTTATCTTGAAGCATACATGATAGCAAACACAATTGTATTGATATATGACCTCTGTCAATGGGTATTTGTTAAAAATTTAAGGTGATAACTTCAATTTTTAAATGCTGAAGCCACGCCCACTAGGAGTTAAAGGTACACACTCAAAAGAGCTCAACTGAGGGAAAATGCTTGCTGAAGTATTTTGTTGAGGAACTCAACATGCTACATGGCACTAAAGCTGCCATTTTGGTGAATTAGGATGTGACACCACAGTTTTGCAAAACAGACTCTACATTTACATTGAAGGAAAGAGTTTATAAAGAGCTGTGAAGGTTTGAAAGAGAAGGTATATTTAGTTCACTGAAACATATCAGAAGGACAACTCCAGTTGTTCTTGTTTGCAAAAAGGAATAATGCTATACATATTCATGGTGACTATAAAGTTTATTATGAATCAAGCCACAAGCCTTAATACTACATGGTTAGAGGAAAGATTTGCTGCTATCTGAAATGGTGGTGAATATGTATTTTCTAAAATGGAGTTGCTTGTCAACAGGTATTATCTAATTATAATTTTAAAAAGCATGTGACGAATACACTTAGAGGTTTGCTTCCCTATGACAGACTGCCATCTGTAGTGAGATTTGCACCATTTAATTTTTAGTGAACAATGTAAAATGTAATGATGAATTTCAATATAGTTGTTATAGCTGAATGATTTGCTGATTATTAGAAAAAGTGAAAGTGAACACTTCATGACTGTATGTAAAGTGTTGCGAAGATTGCAAGACCAAGGGCTGAGAGTTAAAATATTGAAATGTGAGTTTGTCAGGTTGTAGACTGAACTGCCTCTCGGCAATGTACTAGGCAGAAAAGGGTTCTCCATTCCACTGAAAAGGTGAAATTCATTTTTGAGATACACCCCCAAGTGTGAAAGAGTTGCAAAATGTTCCTAGTTTGATTAATTATTATGGAACATAAGAACATACTAGGGAAGTGGTCATGAGGACTATAAGATGCCTAGTCATGTACACCTTTAAGCAGACAAACATAAAAACTCTTGCCACCTTTTCAAGCACTTAATAGTGGTCACCTCTCAAATTGAGGAGGACTGTACATAATACTCTGGTGTAAATTTGTATCTACCCATCAAAAAAATAATAGTTTGTGCCTGCGAACCTCAAACTCGCTTAGATGTTTTCTGGAATCTGGTGCTTTACCACTGTACCATGAATAACTAAAGTATGGTGTTAGCATAATTATATAGCTTGGTAAGGCACAATGTGCCTTAGCAGTGGAAACAGCTTGAGCAAAATGCTTTCAGAAAACATTACACAGGTTGCAGAGAGGCATTGGAAGCAAGACCAGCAAAGTGTTACTGAAAATGAATGTCATTATCACATGGAATCATCCAATATCAGGAGATAAAGCAGAAGCAATAAAAAAGTATTATATTTGAAGAAAGGACAAAAGCTGCATTAATTATTTGAATAGAACTGCCTAATAAGTATAGTGTCGTATGTAAAGATATAAAGTTACAAGCCTGACAAGCTTACATAACCACATCTCTTACCCTCTGAAACTGACCATAATGCTGCTAATACTTTCAGTTCTCACTTTATCAATACAATTGTTTCTCTTTCAAAAACTGACAATAGCATTACATTACAGTCAGCCTCCTCCATCCTTGACAGCACCTTTAATTTTGAACCAGTTCCCACCTCCACCATTAGATGGCACCTCACCCCTGTGAAAATCACTATTCTTGGCCTAGATAATCTTGCACCCGAATACCTGAGACATGCAGCAGAAGCAATAGCCTGGCATGTCAAATCAATAATCAACAGATCCATACAGGAATCCATCCTACCTGACACCTGGACATGCTCCTTCATATTGCATCTTTGTAAAGGTGGCCCTGCAGTTAAAATCACAATCTTCAGATCAACTGCCATACTACCTCCCCTATCAAAAATCATAGAAAAATTAATCTACAAGAAATTCATATCATACCTCCTAAAATACAGCATCCAGTTACCTTCCCAGCATGGATTTCACCAGTCTCATAGTACAGACACTGCTCTCTTACCCTTTCTCAACACCATACTTCAGTTTTGAAATAATTGTCTCCTGGTTTCAACTGTCTTCCTAGAGCTATCAAAAACGTTTGATACCATGTTCTATCACAAAGTAGAAAAACTCTTTCATAGGTGTCTCTTCAATTCAATGTTTTTGTCATACCTCATAACAGAATGCAGTATGTAAAACTACAGCTCTCATCATCTACATTTTTAACCCCTAGGGACCCCTACACTTTAACATCTTTATTAATGACTTGCCTACAGTTGCACCCTAGTCATCACTTATTCAATATGCCGGTGACTCCACCATCATCAATGCCACCCCCACCCTCACTGAACTCCATAAACTCACCTATCAATCATTCCCCATAGATGAAACATGGCTGCCCAACTCTAATTTTATTGTCCATCTAAATGAGACCAGGCTTATATTATTTATCCTGAAAGTCAATCTCAAGCACTGCAAACACCTTCCAAATTCAATTCCTCATTGTCACTAGGTTCAGAGGATAATACTAGGCTATTGACCCAGAGGCCCTTATAATCCTAGCCAAGAATTTCACCCATTTTCCAACAAAGTCAGCACCTGTTTTCCCTGTCTGGCAGGGACACAGGTGGGATTCCAGAGGTATATTTTCTGTTTCCCATCCAGTTGTCCAGTTTCCTCTTAAAGAGGGCTAGTGAGGTACACTGCTTGACATGGAGAGGGAGTCTATTCCACAGATGGGGGAATCCTTGGAGCACATATCTTTCCTGCCAACAAGTTCTATTAATGTCGCAGGCCAGGTTGAGGCCTTGGGTGTGGGGTGCACAAGTGGAGTTTGACTTACAGATATACAGCATCTCCATCAAGGCTGGGTCTTAGACGGCCTTGTATGTCAGACACAGGTCACCACTCAGCAGTCTGGACAAGACTGGGTAGAGGGACAGGGCTTTTAGCCTATCTGTGTAGGATAGGTTTTTGAGACCCTGGATTTTCCTGATCAGAAACATCTGTGGTCTTTCCAGCTGCTGCATGTGTTTGGCAAGGTACACGCCAAATGGGGCATTGTACTCGATAATGGGTTTGATAAGGGAGGAGTACAGGGATGTTATGACCTCCTTGTGCTGGATGAAATATTTCACCCTTACTTATGAGGTGGGCCATGTAGAAAGCCTTCTGTACAATGGAGGCAATGTAGTGGTCAAAAGTCAGGTTGCTATTAACCTGGGTGTCCAAGTCCCTCACGACTGATTGTGTGCTTAGTACATTGCTATTAATGTGGTAATTAGTGGGGATGTCATTTTCCCCAAAGAGGATAATGATGCATTTCTTGGTATTCAGTTTGAGGCCATGCTTCTGGCACCAGTAATTAGTTTGGGCAAGGCCTTCTTGCAGGATGTTCACATCACGGGGAATTTAAAAGAGTGCCGAGCTTGCAGTCATCTGCAAACTTGGTCAGCCACAAACCACTGATTTTGGCTTGCACCTCAGAAAAGTATATCCCAAACAGTGGAGGCTTCAAGACTGATCCTTGTGGTACACTGCTCATTACGGGTCTACTACTAGAGGTGGCTTCCCTATTTTGACTGAGTGGGTTCTATCAGTGAGCCAATTAGCTACCCATCTTGTAACATATGGGTTGATGCCTAGCTAGGAGGGTTTATTTATTATGCCCAATTGGGGAATAGTGTTGAAGCTTTGGCTAGGTCAAGGTAGGTGGTGTGCACCTTCTTACCCTTGTCCATGGCTTTGGTGACTATTTTGATGAAGTTGACCAAGTTTAACAGGCATGAGCTCCCTTTGACAAAACCAAATTGTGTGGGGTCAAGTGTTTGGAGGTTGCCAATGTCCTTGTTTATAAGGTCCATTATAATGCATCCCATGGCCTTCCAGATCAGGCTAATTAGGCTGATGGGCCTATAATTGTCTGTGTCAGTGGACGCTCCACCTTTGTGTAGAGGGATGACAGTGGCTGTCCTCCATTTGGCTGGGATGAAGCCGGTGCTCAGGCTTTGGTTGAATAGCATGTCTAATGGTCCTGAGAGCTGATGGCTGAGTTCTTGTAGGATGCAACCAGGGATGTTGTCAGATCCCATGGAGGCTGTATTTTTTGCCTTTGAGTGGGCATTAAAGACCTGCTCCCTGGTGATGGGGGGGGTTGGGGTGGCAGGTGCTGGGGATGTCCTGGTTTACTGATGGGGGGATAGGAGGGTGAAGTCTTCACTGAACCTGTCTGCCTGCATGTTGGCTATATCTACAGTGTGTTGTGTATGTGTTGTTCTTGACCACCAGTTCAGAGCAGATTTGCGTGTTACCTTTGAGATTGCGGATGTATGTGAAGAAGGCCTTGTGATTGCCCTTTGTGGATGTGGCCAATTTGGACTCGAAGTTAGCCTTAGAGGATTTCACCAGTGACCTTATTTGCTTGTTCAGACAAAGAAAAGCTTGCTTCCAACTTGGCACCTTCTCCTTCTTGGTCCAGGACAGCAATATTTTCCTTTTATTATGGAGTTTGTTTATTGCTGCTGTCCACCTGAGAGCTTTACTCTTTCTTGAGGAAGATGATTTGGTCCCGTCAGGTATTGCGGAGTCCATGCAGCTGTGTAGGTGCTCATATAGTTTTTTGGCGTAGGCTTGGACATTAGTGCTAGTTCCAACTGAAAGGATGGTGGCTGTGAAGCTGCTCATACCTGCTCTCCGGAGATTGTAGTCTGCTTTGGAAAAGTTTTTTTGTTTGATCCTGGCTGGGGATGGGGATCAGGGGAGATGGTGACTTTGAAAGTGATTGCTTTATGGTTGGATCTTACCAAGGAGGATGACACATTATAGGTGCTACAGTGGCTACTCATGTTGGTTAGTACCAGGTCCAGGATATTTTCACCTCTTGAGGGGTGTCAGCCAGATGATCCAAAGCACTGGCATTGACAAAGTTGAGGAATCTCTGGGCATTCATGTTTGGGCTGGAATAGACCTACCACTCTGTGGTTGGGTAGTTAAAGTCACCCAGGATTAGGATAAAGGGTTGACGCTTGATGGATTCAAGTAAATCCAGATAAGTGGAGTGGGCGTACCGAGTCATGATTGGGGGTCTGTAGCTAGCTATGATTTGATTAGGTGTTTTGTCAACAGTTAACTGCACTTGGAGTATCTCCTGTGTGTCCTACAGTTTGGCCAGCCTGGAGGTGTGTACATCTTTGACAAATATTGAAACTCCACCTCCTTTAGCTTTGTAGTCCTCCTTTTGGGGTCTGAGAGTATGGTAGGATGAGTAGCCTGGTAAGGCTGGGGTGCTCTCCACAGCTTTGAACCAGGTTTCAGTGACTGCACAAATGTCAGCATCCTCCAGGGCAAGGAATGCTTGCAATGAGTGCAGTTTCATGTTAAGACTCCTAACATTTAGCAGCATGACCTTTACATTTCGTGTAGAATAATTTTTCACGTTGGGAATTTTGTCCTCATGACTTTGCCTAAAAGAGGCACTATCTGGGAGGCAAGAGCCTCTGCCAGACGCCTGAAGCCCAGGGAGACAGATGAAAGCCATCTTTGGCAAAGCATAGTGGTCTGTGAATTATGTCTTCCCAGGCTATCAGATGCTGGATCCCCTTGGAATGACACCAGACACTAAGCCAATTGTTAAAGTCAATCATTTTCTGTTTGTATTGAGGCATCAATCTGAGTGATGGTAGGATGCTGCTTAAGGCTAGGGACATACCTGCCTTGGACACATAATCAGTGAGCTCAACCATATCTTTCTTCATATAGTCCAGACATGTATGTCTCAAGTCATTCACACCAGCATGGACTATGACAGAGTTATAACAGTACCTGTTTTTAAGAGACTTGAGTGCGTGCTTGATATGGCAGATTCTAGCACCTGACAAGGGACTTACTGTGACTTTCTCCTTGTCTAGCCTGGTGAGGGACACATCTGTGTGTCTCATGATAGAGTCTCTTATGACTAGTATTTTGGGGTTGTGGCTGGGCCTTAGAGGCTATGAGACATAGGTGTGTGTACTATGTGAGGTCCTTGGTGCTGTGGGTAGTGTAGCGGGTGCGTGTTTTTTTGCCTCGGAGGTATGTTTTTATTGAGAACCTATGCATATGTAGGAGTGTGTTGTACAGGTGTGAGTGGTGTTAGAGGTGTGGTGTTTTTACTGTTTGTGCACACATCCTTCTCAGTTTCAGATGTACTGGCTTGTGATTGAGACAGCAAGGATTCTAGGTTCTTAATGTAATTGCATGTCTCACATATTGCGTTCCCTAGGTGGCAGTGGTAGTAGAAGGTTGTCAGTGTACTTGAGACAGTTGCTACACTGTCTCAAGATGCCAATATCAACCAGACTAGCAGAAGAAATCATAGGAAATTGTCTCTCTATGGTTGTCAGAATATGTGGAAGTGAGGTCAGGGATAGTAGAGTGGGTACTATCTGAGGAGAGTATGCATAGGTGTGAGTAGGACTGGATAAAATCAATACAATAGCTGCAAGAGAGGGCCTCACTTACACAGGAGTGCTGGTAAGGGAAAAATGCAGCTGTGATAACTCTCAAAGGGTTAAAACAGCGCAGCAGTGGTGCACAATGTGCAAACAAGTGCAAACCCAATACCACAAAAAGGAAAGTAAAATATTAACACTGGAATTGATCAGATCAATTAACCCTTGTCCTTGAGCTCTTAGCTAAACTTTGTATGCCAGACCAGTTCTAACCACTTCACTTACTCCTACTAAGTGCAGGCAGACCCCAGCTAACACAAGATGGTGTAGCAGAAAAAAAAAACAGGAATCACACAAATGTATCTGGATACAGCAAAACCTGTAACCAGAATATGCTAAAGATATTTAAACTCTGTTTAGGTTGATTTAACACAGGAGAACAGATACATACTTAAATATAACAGTAGCAAACAAGAGCAAACTGATTTAAACAAATTAACCAATAAAAAACTCAAAACTGAGCCCTATTCTAGCACATATCAATCAGACAAGTTCTAACTGCACACTCCTGCCACCAGGGTGCAGGGGAAACCTCTCCAACAAAATATGGCCTGGTTTAGTGCTCAAGATATACAAATGGAGCTAGATTCAGTAGGTCTGAATCTAGTCTGTGCTACAGCAAACAAGGTGCACCAATTTCAGAAAAACATAGTTCAAATAAGCAGGCACAATAAGCTTTAAACCAGCAATTCTTAACTCAGAAGGGCAGAATCTACATCTCCTCCCACAAGAGTGTAGACCACAAACCTTCTTAATGTAAAATAACTGGCCTGAAGCCCAAGTGCTTAAACCAGAACTAAGACACTTTTAGAATAACAGACACACTATGCCTTCAACCAGGAATTCCCAGCATAGAAGGATGTCAGCTACCTCTCCTGCCACAAGGCTGTAAACCACAAACCTTCCTAATGTAAAACAAGTGGCCTGAAGCCCAAGTGCTTCGAATAACAGTTACAATGTAATCAGTCTACTAACAAGCAGTAATAAATGCAGCAGAACAAATGCAATTGAATAGTCTTAAGAACAAACAGCAAAAGCAAAATAAATTAATGAAGTAAGAAGGAACACAAATACAGCGAAAGCAGCTGAGTAAAGTGCATTTTTTTAGGTTAAATGGTAAGGGAGGAAACAGAAGATAATAAGATAATTCAAGGTTGAGAAACTAAGAGGGTGGGGCCTTACCAAAGTATCTTTTTGTACTCAGTAGAATAAGCTGATGAGATGGGACTGGGAAGAGTATCCAAAATGAGATTTATAGTAGGGGCATGCAACTCAAAAGCCACCAAATTTAAGAACACAACAAGAATTGTGCCGGTGGCAGGGAAAAATGCAGCCAGAGATCAGCAATGTTCAGAGCAAACAGGCCAAACAAACACTTGGCTAAATAGAAATATTTCTAAATAAAAGAGCAATGCTGTTTCTCACCTCCTCCCATTAATTAACTGATGTTATTCACTGTTTGCAAAGGAATCCTTTGCTGAATTTTTTTTAACTGACCCTAGCCAAGAACTCTTAAAACTCCAACAGAATAGAAAATGTAGAACAAAACAAATGTAATACTAGAATAAGATATAAAATAGAAGTGATTAAACCTTAAGTACAAAGCTTCAATTCAAAATAAAATGCAGCCAGAGATCAGTAATATTCAGAGCAAGCAGGACCAATAAACATTTTGTCACTGCCATTGAATTAGTCCCCCATATAAAGTTATTTGGAGTCGTCGTCAATGATCCCCTAAAATTTGACTTATAAATACACTATGCAGTGAATAAAAAACATCAAAAAGTGGGGCTGCTCTATTGGGCAAAACATTTCTTATCCAATTGTGGACTTAGATCAACAGCTACATACTTACTATAAAGTCTCAGTTATGTCTCAGCAATCATTACTAATTGGCATGCCAGTCTTCTCTCTAAATTAGAACAGATTTTTAATAAAATAGCTAAATTGACTACCAAACAGAACATACCACTACAGTGCCATCAAAAACCTGAACTGGCTACAATTTCCTTATATTCTAAAATACTCAGCTAAAATACAGCGCATAAAATCCTCTATCACCCAAACAAATGTCCCTCTATTACCCCTTTCCTCTGGTGGTACCCTCCTACCTGCACATTAAGATTCAGGGATAAACACCTTTTGTGCATCAACCTCTCTCACAGCAACTACAGGGATACTGTTTTAAGCTACCTTTGTTGCTAAAATGTGGAATTCTTTCCCTACAAGTCTTTGCCAAAAAGATATGTTTCTCAGTTTAAGAAAAAGTTGAACATTCTTGACCGTCCCTTATACCACAACACCAATCCCCTGGGCAAAACATCTTATCCCTCTACTAACTACTACACTAACTACTACATACACCTTAATCATTCCGTCTTTTTTTCCTACATCAACTCATTTTCCATATCACGTTCAACCTTTTTTCCTATCATTATATGTACATTTCTGAGCTACTGTACAAAAACAATGTTGACTAAATTTCTGATTTGTTCACTCTGATATATTGTAATTTTCTGATCAATGTTAAAATCAGAATGGTGTTATTTTTTTTACTGTACATGTCTTCTGTTCACTTCTTGTATGTTTCATCTGGAACTTTTCTTCCCGAGCCTCCACTGATTTTTTTCTTCTTTACCAGGCAGACATTTCTGGTGGACAAATGTAGTAAATAAGTAAGAACATAGTTTGCTTAAGTATATTCTTAAGGTGAGCAAAATGAGTAGAGTGAGGCTTCTCATAAGCATTAAGTAATTTGTTCCTCTTGTTTTACAATTTGTTTTTACAGATAGTCTACATAAGAGGTGTGTTTTTTACATTTCTCATTATATTTGGTGCTGCTAGAGACTGCCTAATCAGCACAACTATTTTAAATCGGAGTAGAAATCAGGCATAGGCAACGGCTTTAGTAATGGGATCCACTGGAAAAATATTATAGTGAAATTTATTTAGGTCACTAAGCAAATGAAGAAGATTTGCTTTTGAGAAGTCCACTAAACGCATAGGTGTTTGCAGGGAATGTATCACCAGCTCTAAAGGAAAAAGTCACTGATTTATGGTCTGATTTAACAAGAGACATAGAGGAGCTCTCCGATTATGTAGCCCAGGCTGGTATGACCCTGACCCTGAGCAGCATCTTGCCCTCACCAAGAATGATACCACAATACAAAGACAAGATGATCAGCTTTAACAATTGGCTCAAGTACTGGTATCATTCTAGGTGGATCCAATGTCTGTCTGCCTGGGATGACATGTTGGACAAGCCACGCTGCTTCGCAAGGGATGGCTTACACCTGTCACCACTGGGCTTCCGGATATTGGCTAAGGCTCTTGCCACCCCCATAGTGCCTTTTTTAGGCAAGGCTCAAAGACAAACCCACCTCCTTAGAAAACAAAAATGGAAAAAACTAAGGGTAATGCTGCTCAACGCCAGAAGTCTAAATCTCAAGATGCAGGCACTTGATGCACTCCTCAGCATGGAGAACATCGACTTCTGTGCAGTAACTGAAACCTGGTTCAAGGCTCCTGAGAGTACCCCAGCGCTACCAGGCTATACCTCGTATCATGTTTTTTGGCCCCAAAACCCGGGCCGAACCACAAAGGGAGGGGGAGTGTCCATATTCATCAAGGACACCCACACCTCCAGGTTAGTAGCAACACATGAAGCATCAGAGACCATACAGGTGCAACTAACCACAGGCAAAACTGCTATACAACTGGTAGCATGTTACAGACCACCCTCCCAATCTCAAGAACCCCACTCAGCCTTCCTGAAGACATTGGAGGATATGAATGGTATCACAAAATACCATCATACTGGGAGACTTCAACTACCCAAACATAGATTGGGTACATTATTCTAGCCCTAATACCCTAGCCCAAAGGTTCCTGGAATTCATAAATTCAAATGTACTGGAACAACTAGTCACCTCTCCCACTAGGGGAGATAATATACTAGACCTGATCATCACAAACATGGGGACAAAATGCTCCACACGAAGTATACCCCTCACTAGTGAGATCTGACCACAAACTAATCACCCTGGATATACATATCCCACCTCCACCCCCAGCACAAAAGACCACAGTGAAAAACTTCTCAAAAGCAGACTTCACTCTTCTTAAGACTGAGATGGTATCCTTTAAGCCCACTGTGCCAGTGGATACCACATCCCACAATGCTGAATCCTTCACAAATGCTTTCTATGGACATCTCCAAGAATGCATGGATCATGCAATCCCAAATAAATCCAAGTCCCTCTCCACCAAAGGTAAGTGTCCTGTCTGGTGGACCTCAGCAATAAACAAATTGTATAACAAAAGAAGGAAGCTACTGCACGTCAGAGCAAAATCCCATGAAGGGAAGACATCTCTGATCAACATTAGCAGAAAACTACGTTCTCTCATAAAAACATCCAAGGCCAACTTTGAGAGAAAAATTGCTAAGGACACTAAAGATAACCACAAAGCCTTCTTCAGCTAGGTTAGAAACCTGGGCAGAAACCCTCAGATATGCTCAGAGTTGGTTCACAACAACAAAAAATACACTGAACCCACAGATATTGCCAACATTCTGGCTGACAGGTTCAGTGCAAATTTCTCCCTCCTCACCCCAAAAGAAGCAATACTTATCCCAGCTGAATGTAATCTCCCTGTCATCTCAGATGTCCAAGTGAGAACCGCCTTAAACAAAGCAAAAAACACAGCATCAATGGGACCTGATGGTATCCTGGGTTGCGTGTTACGGGAACTCCAAGAGGAGCTAAATCCACACATAAAAATGCTATTTAACCTTAGCCTTACTTCGGGATATGTACCTGAACACTGGCGTACAGCAACAGTGGTCCCACTCCACAAAGGGGGTGCCTCTACAGACCCTGGAAACTACCGCCCCACAAGCTTAACCAGCCTGGTCTGCAAAGCTATGGAAAGAATCATTATGGAACTCATAAACAGAGACATAGGGGACCTACAGACACTTGACCCCACCCAGTTCAGCTTTGTAAAGGGCAGATCCTGCCTTTTAAACCTGGTTGATTTTTTTGAAACAGTCACTAGAGCCATTGATGAGGGCAAAGCAGTCCATACAGCATACCTGGACTTGGCTAAGGCCTTCGACACAATACCCCACTCAGGCATCATAGATAAGCTCAACAGCTTAAAAGTAAACCCTTATGTCACTAGATGGGTTGCAAACTGGCTAAAGGACAGAACCCATAAAGTTAAAATCGCTGGAGCAATGTTAGACTCAAAGCCAGTCACAAGTGGTGTCCCACAGGGATCTGTCCTGGGACCCCTCTTGTTCGGCATTTATTTCTCAGATGTTAAAGCAAACATGGGAGGGCTGTGGCTGACAAAGTTCGCAGATGACTGCAAACTAGGCGCCATAGTCGATACACCAGCAGACACACACATCCTACAAAAGGCCTCACAGAAACGGACAACTGGTGCCGGAGTCATGGCCTTAAACTAAATGCCAAAAAATGTATAGTCATCCCCTTTGGGAAAAACAAAGTACCCACAAATTATCACATAGACAGCAACCCACTGAGTACGGAAAAAGTAATCCGAGACCTAGGGACCCAAGTCGACAGTGACCTCTCATTTGACACCCACGTTGCCAAAGTGGTTAGAAAAACATTCTACCTTGCACACCTCATCATGAAGGGATTCACATCCAGATCCAAGGATGCCATTGTACCCCTATAGTCCTCCCTCATCAGACCCATGATTGAGTACAATGCCCCATTTGGTATGTACCTCATCCGGCATTTGCAACAGCTGGAGAGACCACAAAAGTACCTCACCAAGAGGATCAAGGGTCTCCAACATATGTCTTATTCTGCCAGACTAAAGAAACTTCAGCTCTACTCAGTAGCTTACCGCCTGCTCAGAGGTGATCTCTGCCTGACGTACAAGGCCATGTCCAATCAGGGTCTGATGGACATGCTCCACCTCAAAAAATCCAAATCCATCAAGACCACGAGAGCTAAAGACTTAAACCTCGGCACAAGTATGAATAGGACATGCTGGAGGGATAGATTCATAACCCACAGGCTTCCCATGCTTTGGAACAAGATCCCAGTTTGTATTAGGCAGAGCCCCTCACTGACTCTCTTCAAGAGAAATCTTGATGAGTGGATGGGAGATCGTAAGTTTACCCCAGGGGTCACATCTGTGTCACTGCTAGACAGGGGCACAGTAAACTAATTCTATTATCTATTGTAGCCTCCCAATCATCTCAAATGCCCAGGTGAGAGCTGCTCTCTCTAAAGCTAAAAACACAGCATCAATGGGACCGGATGGTGTCCCCGGCTGTGTGCTACACGAACTCAATGAGGAACTAAACCCACACATAAGGCTGCTGTTTAATCTTAGCCTTACCACAGGATACGTACCCAAAGAGTGGCGTCGGCAGCTGTGGTCCCACTCCAAAGGCGGTGCTTCTACGGACCCTGGTAATTACCCATAAGCTTAACAAGCCTGGTCTGCAGAAGCTATGGAGAGGATCATAATGGAACTCATAAATAAAGACATAGGGGACCTACAGACATTGGATCCTACCCAATTCGGCTTTGTCAAGGGCAGATCATGCCTCTTCAACTTGGTTGACTTTTTTGAAACAGTCACCAAGGCCATTGATGAGGGTAAGGCAGTTCACACAGCCTACCTTGACCTTGCAAAAGCTTTCGACACAATACCCCACTCGGGTATCATAGAAAAGCTCACCAGCTTAAATGTAAACCCATATGTCACAAGATGGGTTGCAAACTGGCTCAAGGACAGAACCCACAGGGTTAGAGTTGCTGGTGCCATGTCAGACTCAAGCCGGTCTGGCGGTGTCCCACAGGGCTCAGTCCTGGGCCCCTCTTGTTCGGCATCTACTTTTCAGAAGTGCAGGCAAACATAGGAGGATTGTGGCTGACAAAGTTTGCAGATGACTGCAAACTGGCCATAGTTGAAAATCCATCAGACACAGATATCCTTCAGAGAGGTCTCATAGAAACGGATAACTGGTGCCAGAGCCATGGCCTTAAGCTAAACGCCAAAAATGTATAGTCATACCCTTTGGTAAAAACAAGGTAACCCCAAGTTACCACATAGGTGGCAATCCATTAAGCACAGAAGAGGTTATCAGGGACCTGGGGACCCAAGTTGACAGTAACCTTTCTTTTGACACTCACATTGCCAAAGTGGTTAGGAGGACCTTCTACATTGCCCACCTGATTATGAAGGGATTCACATCCAGATCAAGGGAGGCCATTGTTCCCTGTACTCTTCACTTATCAGACCAATGATTGAGTACAATGCCCCATTGAATGTATCTTACCCGACACCTGCAGCAATTGGAAAGACCCCAAAAGTTCCTCACCAAAAGGATAAAGGGGCTCAAAATATGCCATATGCTGCCCGACTGAAGAAACTCCAGCTCTATTCAGTGCATACCGTCTGCTCAGAGGTGATCTGTGCCTGACATACAAGGCCATGTCCAACCCGGAATTAATGGACATGCTCCACCTAAAAAAATCCAAATCCACCAGAGCCACAAGAGCAAGAGACTTAAACCTCAACACGGATATAAATAGGACGTGCTGGAGGGACAGATTCATCACCCAGAGACTCCCTATGCTGTGGAACAGAATCCCGGTCCATGTGAGACAGAACACCTCGCTGGCTCTGTTCAAGAGGAATCTTGACCAGTGGATGGGAGATCGTAGGTTTACCCCGGGGATCATCTCTGTATCACTGCTGGACAGAGGCACGGCAAACTAATAGGTATAGTATTCTTCAACCTAAGGGGTGGTGAAAGCCACACAACTCTGGCTAGGCTTATAAATGCCCTAGGGCAGATAGCCTAGTATGAAACTATGAACCTATGACCTTCATTGTGTCACTACTAGACAGAGGCACAGTATTCTAAATTTATTCTGTACATTTTTGTACCATCTCAAGGGGTGGCAAAAGCCACATCACTATGGCTAGGCTTACAAATGCCCCAGGGCAGATAGCCTAGTACTATACTATGAAACTATGAAACTAAGGAAAGATGATACATATTGAAATGTGCAAGTAGCCGCCTCATTTGTGAGGATAAGATTAAAAGTACTGACACCACTAAAAGGCTGGTTAACTATCTGTGTATGTAAATTAGCATATATGATGTCATGTTTTGTGCATGCCAACCACAGGCCCAGTGGTGTAGGCTAGCCAGTTTTTTGATGGATAATCAAAGTTTCCCAGTAGAAAGGTATTGGATTTAATGGTGATAACCATCATGCTCGGAATGAGAGATGGAGGATATTCCACAGTGAGCTACAAAGTGGTAATTTAATCTTGTTTAGGGTGATTTGGATGTCATGAGGTGATGATACCTTTGACAAATACTGATGATCCTCAGCAATTGTCAATAGGTTTGAAGACATAATTGTCTCTAAACCCAGGAATAGAAGAAGTGTTTTCAATGCTTTGAAATGACATCTCTTTAACTACACTTATTTGAATGTGTTTGTTTGCTGGAAAGCCTCAAATTTGGACATTTTTGTTTAGACTGTTGGCACTGAGTTGAGCCACTATAATGTATTCCAAATTAGAATTTATTATGTGAGAATGCCCAACAGATGGACTCTGCCTAAAAAGGCACTATGGGGGCAGAAATTTCTTTAGCCAAACTACAAAAGGTTCTAAGAGGCCTTATGTCCCAGATCCTAGCTATGGAAAGACAGCTGTTATCCTTAGATGTATCTGTGTTGGCTGTGGGCGTGCAGGATGAAGGTGGATGTACTGCTGCCTGAACTAATGGCTGAGGTTTCTTAGTCCTTAGCCTGGGCTTCTTACGCAATGTTCTCTAAACAACTTCATTATAAGTTGGTTTAGGGGAGATGCTCTGTGCTGTGTGTGTGTGTGTGTGTGTGTGTGTGTGTGTGTGTGTGTGTGTGTGTGTGTGTGTGTGTTGTACTTATTGAATATGTCTTCTCAGGTGGAAAGCTGGCCTTCAGGTTCATTAAATACTTATCACCTCTTTGTTGAATCATTGTGAGATAGCAATAAAGAGTTTTCAGAAATAATGAAGCAGTTGCAACATTGTCTTAAATTACCTGGTGCTTTGAGTCTGGCTACAGAAGGGGTAAAAGCTGACTGAAATTCGATAATGGCAGGTGTAGCAGATGAAGAGGCATGAGAAAGGAAGATAGCTTAGTGGCTACAGAAGGGGTAAAAGCTGATTGAAATTCGATAATGGCAGGTGTAGCAGATGAAGAGGCATGAGAAAGGAAGATAGCTTAGTAACTTCAGTCTTAACATAAGGAAGAGGAGGGATAATCAATTACACTAAAATGGTGAGGATATGGGATATGTATACAAGAATATGAGACATGTCTACTGTAGTATTCACAAGTACAAAAAAAACATATCTTTGACCTACACAATCATTCCATATGGACAACCTTCAAATACCTATGACTGTGGCTTGATCGGTCATTAAACTTCCATTTCCACATAAACAAAGTTAGAACCAAAGTAAACTTCCTCCTCTTCTGGGCCAGAAAAATCTCTCCTTTTCTATCTCAACCAGCCAGAACAGCTACTGGTAAAATTGTTCTCCCTTTTTCAACTTAAATATGGGTTACCACTTTTTGCTTCTTCCTGCAAGAAAAGCATTGCCACACTCTCCAGACTCTCTCACTAACAGCATCTGATAATTCATTACAAACTCACCTGTCTGTGAGCCTCACTGCATCACCATAGAAAATGCCAAAGACTACTTTTAGGATCCCAGCTCTACAAACTTCCCCATCTACACACATTTAATCCCCTTGTAGCTAGACTTCAGGAAAACAAACCTCCTCTTACAACCTGAGACACTACTCACAAGCCATAACAGCACTCATTACCTCTAGAGCCAAGCTCCACAACACTGGAAATAATTTCTTCCCTCAGGCACCTACTCTGTGGCAAGTTCTCCCCATTGACATAAAGGAAATCAACACTTATTCCAAATTCAGAATGCAACTCAAAAAGCACTTCTTCATCCAAGCCAAATGCTCCTGCTTCAACACAGGACATATCAGACATATCACCTAACCTATCTCCTTTAGGAGTCTTTTCTCCTGTATCAAGATTCACTGAAGATTGGTCTACTTTAGAAACAAATGTACATATTAATGTACATTATACTCTGTATAATTGTATATTGCACTGTGCTAGTTCACTGTAGTGTATGCACACATTTTTTCTATGTAATTAGTCTAAACTATTCTGTTATTGCTTATATTTCTGTATTTTTTATGAAATGTATTGTATTTCACCTGGGCCAAGCCTGAAATCAGTCAGTATATTTATGAGTACATTAGAGTGGTAAACAAATATAAACAAATAAATAAAAATAACAGAATAGGATCTGAAAGGTAATCAGTATTAAGTAGCAAATTTAAATCAGACAGCATTACTCAGTAAGGCAATTTTGTCTTTACCTAACTAGTAGCAGCAGTAAGCAACAGAGTGCCATGCCCAATAGATCAGGTGCAGTAACTGCATTGCAATAGCTACAGTTAGTCTAAATGAATAGTTCCAAGTGCAGTTCAAATATAAAGTAAATAGCTTTACTGCAGTATTAGAACAGCTAACCAAGTAATAACATATATCATAGGTTCATAGGTTCATACTAGGCTATCTGCCTAGGGCATTTATAAGCCTAGCCAGAGTGTGTTTGGCTTTCGCCACCCATTTTAAATTAATTTTGCTATGCCCTTTTTCGAGGTTAGTATACTGTGCCTCTGTCTAACAGTGACACAGAAGTGATACCCGGGGTAAACCTACAATCTCCCATCCACTCATCAAGATTCCTCTTGAAGAGAGTCAATGAGGGACTCTGCCTAACCTGGACTGGGAGTTTATTCCAGAGTGAAGGGAGCCTCTGGGTTATGAATCTGTCCCTCCAGCATGTCCTATTTCAGTGCTGAGGTTCAAGTCTCTCGAGCGCGTAGCTCGATGGGATTTTGGGATTTGGATTTTCTGAGGTGCAGCATGTCCATTAATTCCGGGTTGGACATGGCTTTATACGTCAGGCACAGATCGCCTCTGAGCAGGCGGTATGCCACTGAGTAAAGCTGGAGTTTCTTTAACCGGGCAGCATATGGCATCTGTTTGAGCCCTTTGATCCTCTTGGTGAGGTACTTTTGGGGTCTTTCCAGTTGCTGCAGGTGTCTGGTAAGGTACATCCCAAAAGGGGCATTGTACTCAATTATGGGCCTGATGAGGGATGAGTAAAGAGGCACGATGACCTCCCCTGATCTAGATGTGAATCCCTTCATGATTAGGTGGGCTATATAAAATGTTTTTCTAACCACTTTGGCCATGTGGGTGTCAAATGAGAGATTGCTATCAACTTGGGTCCCCAGGTCCCTAATTACTTCTGTACTTAATGGATTACCACCTATGTGGTAATTTGTGGGCACTTTGTTTTTGCCAAAGGGGATGACTATACAGTTTTTGGCATTTAGCTTGAGGCCATGGCTCTGGCACCAGTTGTCTGTTTCTATGAGGCCCTTTTGGAGGATGCTTGTGTCAGCTGGAGAGTCGATTATGGTGCCCAGTTTGCAGTCATCTGCGAACTTGGTCAGCCACAGTCCTTCCATGTTGGCCTGTACTTCCGAGAAATATATGCTGAACAAGAGAGGTCCCAGGACTGAGCCTTGTGGGACGCCACTTGTAACTGGTTTGGAGTCTGACATGGCTCCAGCAATTCTAACCATGTGGGTTCTGTCCTTGAGCCAGTTTGCAACCCATCTAGTGACAGTGACATAAGGGTTTATATTTAAGCTGGTGAGCTTATCTATAATGCCCGAGTGGGGTATTGTATCGAAGGCATTTGCGAGGTCCAGGTAGGCTGTGTGGACCACCTTCCCCTCGTCAATGGCCTTGGTGACTGTTTCAAAGAAATCAACCAGGTTTAAGAGGCAGGATCTGCCTTTAACAAAGCCGAACTGGGTAGGATCCAGTGTCTGTAGGTCCCCAATATCTTTATTTATGAGGTCCATGATGATCCTTTCCATAGCTTTGCAGACCAAGCTAGTCAGGCGTATGGGGCGATAGTTTCCAGGAACCGTTGAGGCACCACCTTTGTGGAGAGGGACCACTGTTGCTGTACGCCACTCTTTGGGTACATATCCTGTAGTAAGGCTGAGATTGAACACTAGTTTTATGTTTGGGTTTAGCTCTTCTTGGAGTTCATGTTGGACGCAGCCCGGGACACCGTCTGGTCCCATTGATGCTGTGTTTTTGCTCTGGAGAGGGCAGCTCTTACCTGAGCATCTGAGATGTCAGGGGGGCAGCACTCTGCTGGGATAGATATTTGCCCTTTTGGTGGGAGGGGGAGTTTGCACTGAACCTGTCAGCTAGGATGTTGGCAATGTCTGTGGGTTCAGTGTATTTTTGTCATTTTGGACTAATTCTGAGCATATCTGGGAATTCCCACCCAGGTTCCTAACATAACTAAAGAAAGCCTTGTGATTATCCTTAGTGTCCTGTGCAATTTTTCTCTCGAAGCTGGCCTTAGATGATTTTATGAGTGCCCGTAGTTTTTTGCTAATACTGATCAGAGATGCCTTCCCTTTTTGGGATTTTGCTCTATTATGTAGTAGCTTCCTCCTTCAATTGTATAGTTTGTTTATGGCTGGGGTCCACCAGACAGGACGTCTGCCTTTGGAGGATTGGGTCTTGGTTTTATTTGTGATTGCATGATCCATGCATTCCTGAAGGTGTTCATAGAATGCGTTTATAAAGGATTCTGTGGTCTGGGCCATATTTTCCACAGGCCCGGGGGCTTTGAAGGATTCCACCTCGGTTTTGAGGAGTGTGAAATTTGCTTTAGAGAAGTTTTTCACTGTGGTTTTCAGGGCAGGGGGTGGAGTCGGGATGTGAATATCCAGTGAGATTAGTTTATGGTCTGATCTTACCAGTGAGGGATACACTTCTGGTCTGGAGCATAGAGTCCCCATGTTGGTGATGATCAGGTCCAGTATGTTTTCCCTCTTGTGGGAATGGTAACAAGTTGTTCCATAGCATTTGAGTTTATAAATTCTAGGAACCTTTGGGCTAGGGTGTTGGAGCTAGAGTAATGCTCCCAGTCTATGTTTGGGTAGTTGAAGTCGCCCAATATAATGGTGTTTGGAGAGACCTTCTTATTTTCCAGTGTTCTCAGGAAGGCCGAGTGGGGTTCCTGGGTTTGGGAGGGTGGTCTGTAGCAGGCTATAAACTGGAAGGCAGTTTTACCTACTGTTAGTTGCACATGGATAGTCTCTGAGGCTTCGTGCTGTTCCCCAATCTGGAGGTGTGGGTATCTTTGACGAATATTGATACTCCCCCTCCTTTTGTGGTTCGGTCCAAGTTTTGGGGCCGAAAAGCATGGTATGAGGTATAACCTGGTAGTGCTGGGGTGCTCTCGGGAGCCTTGAAACAGATTTCTGTTACTGTACAGGTATCGATGTTCTCCATGCTAAGGAGAGTTTCGAGTGCGTGCATCTTGAGGTTTAGACTTCTGGCGTTGAGTAGCATTACTCTTAGTTTCTTATCCCTTGTGATACCTATGGAGGTGGGTTTGTCTTTTGAGCCTTGCCTAAAAAAGGCACTATGGGGGTAGCAAGAGCCTTTGCAATATCCGAAAGCCCAGGGGTGACAGATGCAAGCTGTCCCTAGCGAACCATCGTGGCTTGTCGAGCATGTCATCCCAGGCTGACAGGCATTGGATCCCCTTTGAATGACACCAATACTTAAGCCAATTGTTGAAATTGATCATCTTGTTTTCATATTGTGGCATCATTCTTGGTGAGGGTAAGATACTACTCAAGGTCAGGGTCATACCGGCCTGGGCTACATGCTCAGAGAGCTCCTCTATGTCTCTTTTCATGTAGTCCAGGGAGGTACGTCTCAGGTCATTCACACCCGAATGGACAATGACTGAGTCATATTTGTACTTGCCTTGGAGTGACCTGAGTGCTTGTGTTATGTAGCGGATCCTAGTGCCCGACAGGCAGCTCACCATGACCTTCTTGTTCAGCCTGGTGAGCGGGACGTCAGTGTGCCTGACGATAGAGTTACCTATTACAAGTGTATCAGGTGTGTTGTTTAGCCTTATAGGCTGTGACTGTTCAGCACACTGGCTTTGTGAGCTATGTGTTGCACGTGTTTTGTTTTGGGGTAGCGGTTGCTTGGGTGTCTGCTTTGGAAGTCTGCTGCTTAGGCAGATTTTTATTTAGAGCCTCCGAGTATGTTTTTGTGTGTTTGGTTTGCTGTCGTGGTAGGTCTATGTGAGACTGGAATTGTAGTGAGTGTGGTTTCCTTCTCCTCCTGACTGGTTTCACCAGTACTGAGTTGAGAGAGCTTAGCCTCCAGTATGGCTATATGGTTGCATCTCTCACATGTGTTGGAATTTGTTGGGAGGAGGAGAGGGTTGTCTGTGTACATGAGGCAGTTGTAACATTGCCTCAAGATTCCCAGATTCACCAGCTGGACCGGAGAGGAGATTGACAACTGACCTTTGGACATGCTAGAATAGTACTGGGAATTTCTTTATAATTGAAAAAAATAGATAGGTAATCCAGTACTGTCTAGTGCATTACCTGTAGAACAGTAGCTTTAAGTGCTGTGACAGTACAGAAATGAGCAATAAGCGAAATGCAACAACACCAGTGATCAAAAGGTACAATCAGTAGCTGAGATAACTTAATTTGCTTACTGTCTACCCAGTATCAAGTGGCAACAAGGCATTAAGTAATGAACAATGCAACGTCAACAATGTGGAACAGGGCAATATTATTTAAACTTCACGCTACAGTCAATAGTACTGTGTTAATCTTAGCAAAGTTTTCAGAAAAATGTAGTCAGTATGATAAATAGTTAAAACAGAGATAATGATTTCACTGTATGCAGTAAAGCAATAGTAAAATCAATCACAGCAAGACAGAGAAGGCAGTGAAATTTATATCATCTGTAATGCAAAGGAAGATAATGTATCTGTTATAAACAAGGTTATGGTATATTAATAGGATAAAAATTGGTTTGCTCTGTTCTGCAAGAGTAAACCTCTTGGTATTTAAATTCTGGAAAGTTCCAGCCCCACAAAAATCAAAGTGCAGCCAACAACCCTTGCAGAAGATGACCAGTTAAAACACTGCAGTCCTTCACTGGAAAGCAAGCTCAGTAGATGTCATGTGGAATTGTTTGCTTTAACCAAAAGCTGAAATACTACAGACCCAGTGAAGTATTTGTGATGCAGTGAATCATTATAAACCCATATGAAAAAGGGATTTGTAATATTCTCTTCCTTCTGTGTAGTCTTCCTGTCTTCAGAACAGCTCAGCACTGAACTCCTGGATATTCAATGAAGTTCTTCATTGAATAGCCTCTTACTAGCCTGTTTGTCATGCTAAAACATTGGAAAGTACTGTTTCTGCCAAACAGTTCCACTTAAATTTGGTTTCATCGAGTAAAATCTGGTTCTGGTATGTCTACTCAAGAATAGCTAGGCAGATGACTGCCCCATGGTTCTGTTCAGTATTGTTAAGTTGTTGTTGTTATTGTTGTATTGTAACATAAAGAAGAATGTTGATATATGTTTCCAGCCTCATATTCAGTAACTTCTTTACACCAACCTTGACTGTGTTTTCAAACCTTTCACCTAAACCACTGCTTGCTGGAAGCTCTGGTACAACAGGGGAATGTATTGCATTTTTGTTTAACAGATTGACTATTTTTCTGACTAATAGTACACCGAGATGTGATTTTTGTCATATGAAAATGCTTCCAACCATTTTGAATATGCAGCTATGACAGTAAATAACACATTCACAAATGTTCCTACAAAATCATTATGTACTGTTTTCTTACAACCACCTAGAAACAGCAATTGGTGTAATAATATGCCCTTTGCATTTTCTGTCTGGTTTAGTACACATTCTTTACATTTATATTCACATACTTTCAGGCTTTCATTTACAATTCGTAACCAGGCACGTTCTAACAAGTGCTATCATTTTTACTGTACTAGAGTGACCTGTTTTGAGTTCTTCCAATATAGCTGTTCTCAATTTCCATAGAATAATTATTCAAATTTACCATCACAGACGCACAAACATTTTCCTCCGGTAGCACAAATATCTTTGAATGGAGCATTTTCAACTTTCCTTCTATACTTAGAGGGTCATCGTTTAGTCACAAAACCTAGTACTTTTTACAAAATCCCAGTTGGTTCAAATTACACATGCTTCCATTTCGGCTTTAACAGGAATGTTCTAGAAGTGTTCTTTTTTTAAAATTTCTCCAGATGTTTAATTTTTTTTAAACATGACAGGAATGGACACACCTAAATCAGGACAAAGTTAATGCTCTTGAAATCAAGCATGGACTAATCAAAACTGCCTCTTTTTACAGTTCATACGGGGTTATCTGTACTGTCAACATATTTGAACTTTTTTTGGTCGTTCATTAAAACATTAGCTTCTACTTCCACTGAAGACATTTGATTGTCCTCATCCCACATTACTGTAGTTTCTGCTAGTTATCAAGAAGAGTTTAGGAGATTTAGAATTATATTATTGGTGAGATAAATTGATCGTTCTTGTCTGATTGTGCTGGGGCTTTTGTGATATTACAGAGGTGTCAATAGTTTTGATAGTTGTCTGAGGTGCTGGTAAATTTTCAGTTGTGCAAGGCTTTGTCTCTTTGATTAATTGCTTTGTAGCTTGGGAGAGCCATGGGCAGGACATGTCTGACTCTTTTCTTTCTGAATGGGCATTGTGGTTGAGTATATTAAATAATATGTTGAAGTATTACAGTGTCTAGGGGAAGGGATTTTAGGTAGTTTGAATTGTGGAACCTAAGGAATTGGATAGAATCTGTCCTTGTTAAATTTGGAGAGATTTCTGACTGAGTTACAGATAGCTGGTTTGCAGAGTCTGAAGAGTGTGTGGATAGTACAGGTTGGGTGATGATCACTTAGAGAGTCAAATAGTACTCCTGATCAGGTTATGTTGTCTAGATGTCTAGGAAGATTCTGTCTAATGCAGAGAAGGTGTCTGTAGTTTTATTATATCGAGTAGGACTACAAATGAGTTGTGTAAAACTGAAAAGGTTAATAGATGGAAGGGGAGGAGAGTGGGAGTCATTTGGCAAATGTATATTCACATATCCTAGGATGTATGTTTCAAGATGCATGTTATTGAATGTCCAGGAGAGTATGTCCTCTAGTGTGCTAGTGTTGGAGGTGTTATTGGTTCATAGGTTCATACTAGGCTATCTGCCCGAGGGCATTTACAAGCCTAGCCCATCGTTTTGTGGCTTAGGCCACCCCTTTAGTATGGGGAACTATACCCATTATTTTTCTGTGCCTCTGTCGAGCAGTGACACTGAGGTAATCCCTGGGGTATATCTGCGATCTCCCATCCATTGGTCAAGATTTCTCTTGAACAGGGCCAGCGAGGTGCTCTGCCTCACATGTATTTTGTTCCACAGCATAGGGAGTCTTTGGGTGATGAATCTATCCCTCCAGCACGTCCTATTAATAGCCGTGTCAAGGTTTAAGTCTCCGCCCTTGTGGCTCTGATGGATCTAGATTTTTGAGGTGAAGCATATTCATCAAATCTGGGTTTGACATGGCCTTGTATGTTAGGCAAAGGTCACCTCTGAGCAAGCATTAGCGACTGAATAGAGCTGGAGTTCTTTCAGTCGGGCAGCATAGGACAGATTTTGAGACCCTTTATCCTTTTGGTGAGGAACTTTGTGGCCTCTCCAGCTGCTGCAAGTGTCGGGTCAGATACATTCGAATGGGGCATTGTACTCAATCATTGGTCTGATGAGTGATGAGTAAAGGAGACTATGACCTCCCTTGATCTAGATGAGAATCCCTTCATGATAAGGTGGGCAATGTAGAAGGTCTTCCTAACTACTTTAGCTACATGGGTGTCGAATGACAGACTACTATCAACCTGGGTCCCCAGGTCCCTGATAACTTCTTCTGTGCTCAGTGGATTGCCACCTATTTGGTAGCTAGGGGTAACCTTGTTTTCGAAGGGTCCCAAGGGTATGACTATGCATTTTTGGCATTTAACTTTAGGCGTGGCTCTGGCACCAGTTATCCGTTTCTGTGAGACCCTTCTGAAGGATATCTGTGTCAGATGTGTTTTCTACTATGGCCCAGTTTGCAGTCATCTGCAAACTTTGTCAGCCATAACCCTCCTGTGTTTGCTTGTACTTGGAAAAGTAGATGCCAAACAAGAGTGGGCCCAGGACTGAGCCCTGTGGGACACCACTTGTGACAGGCTTTGAGTCTGACATGGCGCCAGCAGCTCTGACCCTGTGGGTTCTGTCACTCAGCCAGTTTGCAACCCATCTTGTGATGTATGGGTTGACATTTAAGCTGATGAGTTTTTCAATGATACCGAATGGGGTATTGTATCGAAGGCCTTAGCCAGATCGAGGTAGGCTGTATGGACTGCCTTTCCCTCATCAATGGCTTTGGTGACTGTTTGAAAAGTCAACCAAGTTTAAAGGCATGATCTGCCTTTGACAAAGCCAAACTGGGTTGGATCCAAAGTCTGCAAATTCCTATGTCTTTATTTATGAGGTCCATTATGATCCTCTCCATGGCTTTGCAGATAAGGCTTGTCAAGCTAATGGGCGGTAATTTCCAGGGTCGGTGGAGGCACCGCCTTTGTGAAGTGGTACCACAGTTGCAGTGCCTGGTGCGCCATCCAGAGGTAAGACTTTGATTAAACAGCTGTCCTAGCTGTGGGTTTAATTCCTCATTGAGTTCATGGAGCACACAGCCGGGGACACCATCAGGTCCCATGGATGCTGTGTTTTTTTTGGAGAGCAGGAGAGCAGTTCTCACTTGGGCTGGAGATGTTTGGGGGCTGCAATCGTTTGGTATAGATATCTCTCCTTTGGGGGAGGGGAGAAGTTTGCACTGAACCTGTCAGCCAGTATGTTGGCAATGTCTGTAGGATCAGTAATCTTCACATCATTTTGAACTAGCTCTGAGCATATCTGGGAGTTTCCTCCCAGGTTTCTAACATAGCTAAAGAAGGCCTTATGATTGTCTTTTGAGTCTTTAGCTATTTTTCTCTCGAAATTTGCTTTGGATGATTTTATGAGAGCTCTTAGTTTTTTACTTATAGATAGTGGGATAGAAAGAGCAATTATGTGAATGGCTTATTGATGTATAGAACTGATAGCAGGATTTCTGCTTTGGAGAAAGGGGTGGGGTGTGGTTAGGAGAAAGTGATTTGTATGTGGTTGCAGCACAGCATTGCTATCCCACATTCCTTTTTGTTAGGCATCCGAATCTCAATATACTGTAGCCAGGAAGGATTATTTCATTTGAAGAACTGTGAAATTTCTGGCAAGTTTTTATTAAGTATGTCCGGGATGTGAGCTTGAATGTAGGAGTGTATGAAGCTGAGTAGTCTTAGGGTGTTTATTTTAAGGATGTTGGTATGGTGTGAAGTAGGAGGCTGTGGACTGTGGTATGGTATGAAGTAGGAGGCAGTGGGTTGGGGTGTATATCTCTACTGAGTAGTGGCATTGTGTATTTGAGGAACACTCTGGTACTTCACGGGGGACAGTGTTTTTAGTATAATTAAAGAAGTGTTGAGGGGATTGGCTGTGTGTGGAGTATAGTATGGTTGTTGGGTATATCATGTTTTTAACAGAGATGGGGAAATGGTGTTGAAGGAGGGGTGTGTAGTAAAGGGAGAAATAGAGGTGTGCTTGTTTGTTAGATTAGAGCAATAAAGATAGGTATGGTAGCTAGTGCTGAGTGATAGGATAAGCAGAAGGGATAAAATATAACTGGATGCATCTCGATTGAAGGCAGGGGATGGGAAGGGTAAAGTGTTTAATTAAAAGAGCTTGTTAAGTGATAAAGAGATTTACTAGAGGACACATGAATGAGCAGTAATACAGATAGTAGTATGGTTAAGCAGTCTCATGGGGTGGAGCAAAATATGATGAAAATATGATTTTTACATAGAGTCAGCTAGATAAAAGGTTGTGTAATAGGAACTGTAATTAAGGTAGTGAATACTGCTTGTGATACGGAAGGGTTAGAGTAGAAGTAGCAGGCTACTGTACAGCATTAGTGAATAAGAAAGATAGAGGTGATGAATTCAGAGGATTTTCCTGCCACGAGTGTGAATTGCTGGGCTTGAAGAAGTTGCTTGAGGTAATGTGTAGACTGTGTTTTTGATTTTATTTCCTTTAAGTGGGTTCACCACAGTATAGTTTTATGGAAATATTGGTATTGCTTTAAGAAAGGCTAATGATGTGACTGAAAATGGGTGGATATGTGTCGTGATAAATTTTAGGATCGCAGGGTGGCGGGGAATTTGGGATAGAAGGGCTGAGAAGCAGGCAAGAACTGTGGATTTGGTGAGATCCACTCCCTATGCACATGTGCAGAGTTGGTAGCTGTGTGGATCAGTGGACGTCCAATCAGTGGAACATTGAGAACGTGAGTAAAGTGAATTTGTGAAAGGAAACTAGGAAAGATGCCTGACTGCTACTCTTAATCACACTTGTGGTTCAGACACATTCTCTTTCCTGCTGCATGGATTATGAATACCAGCCAAGGAAGTTTTTTTCTTTCATCACTGAGGCAGTTATACCATGAGCCGGCAACACCAGTGGATATACTGGAAAGGTACTGGGTTATGGTTAGAGTTTGAAAGGTTTTAGTTGGTGTGAGGACAAACGAGCATCCATCCTTCTGGAGCCAAGTCACAAGCATAACCACTTTTGCTATAAACTACACAGCGCCACAATTTACACTGTGTAATCACTATGTAATGAACCACTGTCTCGGTCCATTAACAGATGGATGCAGGTAAGTATTGAGCCAGTCTCTTGATCCTTTAATGGAATTATGGTATCAGTAATTACTCTATTACAGGACTGAGTGTTTGTGCCTTTTTCCTTAAACTGTGGTCTCTGGCGGGGTTTTTCCACTTTTCAGGTTATTTCTATGCACTTTAGGAGGTAGAGAGTTGTACGGTGAAGTAAAAGTTTACCGAGACAGCACACTAGTAACTAGTGAAAAGGGTAAGAGGAACCATTAGGAGGCTCAGACCCGAATATGAACTTATAATAGCTACTAAAACCAAAAATACTTACAAATCTTTTTCTGTGTCAGAAGATTAGAGCTAACACACACACAGCAGTGTTCAGAGGTAAGTTCTAATACTACCCACTGTGACAGAAGGGAAATTGCTAATATCATAGCTGACAGATCAGTGAAAATTGTACTCCACCTGCAGTTTTAGCTATTCCACAGATTCTCCAGTCATAGCCACCTCCTTTAATAACTATGGAACAAGTCTTCTCAGCCCTCTCAAAAGCTAAGAACATGGGCCCAGATAATATACCAGGTTGCCTGATTATCGCTGGCAAATAGGGTCTATCTGAACCCTTACTTAACTTCTTTAATCTAAGCCTCTTCACTGGTTATACTCTTGAAGCCTGGAAAATAGTTACTGTAATGCCATTACACAAGGTTTCCCAACTATACCTCCCAACCATACCGAATTACTGGGTTTTTCCTGAGTTTTGGGGTCCAAATAATGGGGTGCCATGATTCCCGGGTGGCACCCCTTCATTTCCAACTTTTTCTCAGCTTTTTTTATTTTTAAAATTTCCCTATTTTTGAGCAGACATCATCACGTGCATGATGACGTCAGCTCCGTCGGGGCTACTAGCCTGTCAGAATTGAGCTCAGTGCACTCATTTCCATCTGGCTCACTTTGAATGGGTGTACGCATTTCGGATCTGCAAGCAGGAAACAGTTTTAGTCAAATGGATTCTGCGAGCGTAGTTCTATTTCCTTTTTTATTATTTGCGAGCAGGTTATCTTTATCTGTACTTGCGAGTGATGAGTGGGAAGTAAGTCCAGGGTGAAACGAATGAATGGACTGAAGTAGGAAACATTTTTATTTATTCTGAGTGAAGGTGTGTGCCCGTGCGTGTGTGTGTATGTGTGTGTGTACACTGTAAGCATGATCCAAATTATTTCCAAGTTGCAAAACCAGCCTGGCATTTACTCAAGTTGTGGTTGGTTTCCTAGCTTTTGTTTGTTTGTGTCTTTCGGATTTTCCTGGTTAGGGGTCACCACAGCAGAACTCCGGTCCGCTAATGATTGGTAGTGGATTTTTACGTACCGGGTTACCAGCCTTGACGCACAACCTTCAACAAAGGCACGCCCCATTCACGTATGCCTCCCACACAGAAGATGCTCTAGCTGAGAATCGAATGGGACAACGTCTTGCTATGAGGCGACAACGCTACCGCAGCACCACCACCGCAGCTGGTTGTTTTCCTAGCTAACTTTCTGAAAGACAAGTTGGAAGGGGCATCCATTGAGCTGACTAAAGCACCGACAATTGTAATTTCAGCTATGTTTCCTGTGTCTCCACAAGAATAATAAGAAATAATTTAATATCTAAATTATTAATTATTGCTAGAAAAAAAATCAAAACAAGCATTGTTATAGTAGAATTTGCTTTCTGTCTGTATGTCAAATATCAGTCTGTTTTTATTCACTTAAAATAACTGATTTAACATGGAATTCCCCAGTATGCAACACATAAGAAAGCATGCATTACTCTGAGAAGGTGCTGTCAAATTAATTCATCTAATTTCATTAAAAGCACCTACTGAGTTTAAGGTTGTAGATGGTGAGGGGCAACTGATCTTGCCTCAAGTGTCATTTAGACCTTGATTCCATTCTGCTTGTGAATACGTTATAGTTGTATATTGGTCAGAGAGCAGAGAAGACCCGCCAGGAAAACCTGTCATCTGCCTTAGATATTTTGGAACCCTTTAAACTGGTTACTTTTGAACACTAACAACCCTTGGAACTTCACAGACACTGATGTTAGAGAGCAGCGTTCTTCCCTGGCAGGAAAATGTGTTGTCTCTCTCAGGTATTTTAGAACCATTCTAAATGGTCATTTCTGACTTCAAAGGCACACAGTAAGACCACATTCAAGTGGGTATTTGAGAACCATTAAAAGACTTGGGGGTTAACAGTTCAAGTTAGAAAGTGTTTGTTGTACACTTTGCTTACTGCTTCTGTTTAAAAGCCATTAACTGCCAAGCTGAAAATGGAATTCTTCAGTCTTATTCTGACCTTCTGCATTTTGTACTTATATTTTTTGGGGTCCCCATGTTACTTCTGTTTCAACTCCACTTTCCTAGCCCTGTACTGTTCTGCTTTATACCTTCTTCTTCTTCATTATTACACACTGCGCTCATTTAAGCTGTCTTTTGTTGCATTTCTTGCTGTGATGCCCCCCCCCCCCCGCTGCTAGTCTCAGTTGATCCTTATGAGAGTCCATTATGATTCTGGTCCACTCATTGTTTTTCCAGTGCTGTTATGCCAGACTAAGCTCTGCTCCATACAGCCTCACTGTGCTCACCTTTTATTTGGTCTCCTTTGCATGCCGTTCAATTTATACAGTTTACACCACACCCACTAATTACTGCAGTCGAGCTCCTTACACAATCTCACACTACCCATTTAGTGAAACATCACATCCAATATAAACTGAGCCTCCACACTGTATACCCTCTTACTACACCCAAAACCTCCATGCTATTGTTCTTCTCTGTACTTTCTATTTCTTCTTCTCTGTACTTTCTATTTCAGATTGCACACCTTCCACTAGTTTTTCTTGCTTCTTTAAGCCCCATCAAGCTGCACACTTCTCTTCATATCTCAGACTTGTAAACCATTGTAAACCTTGTAAACATGTAAACCACCAAACCTGGTGGCTGGAGGTACTCAGGCTCATACCCTATACCTTGGGTACAAGGTAAAAAGAGCCTAAAGTCCCTAGCCACCACCACATCTGAATTTATGTCTCATATTTTTGATCTCTTCCTCATAAAATCTGTGGTTTTCAGGATTTTTGTGGCAAATCACTAAATGATTGAATTCAGTAAATAATGACAGGCATTTGAATTTCAGACTTCATATTCTTCAGACAATAAATGGTAACACAAAACCTTTTATTCTAGCAATTTCCTAAGTTTATAAGATTGGTATTGGTTTTCAGGATTGCGGCAAATCACTGAAGGATTGAATTCACTAAATTACAGGCATTTGAATTTTTGTGGCAGATCACTAAAGGATTGAATTCAGTAAATAATGACAGGCATTTGAATTTCAGACTTCATATTCTTCAGAAATTAAATGGTAACACAAAACCTTTTATTCTAACAATTTTCTAAGTTTATAAGATCAATATTTGAAATTTGTCCCTATTTTGGGGCTGTATTCCGCCATTATTGGCTTTGTCCAGGTTTTTGTGCTAAGAGGTTGAGAGCTATGGTGAGAAATGAGAACTGAATTCACAAAATGATAGCCATTTAAGTTTCAGTCTTCCTATCTTTCAGGAAACTTCTGATTTGGCATAGTGGTATGTTGCTCTGATTGTAGTGCACAGGGTCCACTGGCCAAGACTTGGCAGTGAAATGCATCGTGGTAACACAAAATTTTATTCTAGCAACTTTCCAAAATGTTTGCCCCCCCAAAACAAAACTGAAATTGAAAATAAGTGCGAGAAGCTGTGCAAAATGCCTATTGCTTACACTACTGTCATTCTATTGTTTTATATATATATATATATATATATATATATATATATATATATATATATATATATATATAGTGTGGGTGTGGAAGTAGACTTTTATGATGAACATGTTCTGAATTGGGCAGTTTTGTCATTATTGGTTCATGCATTTTGTTTCATTGCCTACTGGGAAAATGTTAAAACAATAAATTTAAAATGCACCCTGCCTAACAAGTGTGCTGTATTATACAAGGAATATAATTTAATAAAGTCAGGAAGGTGTATCAAAGAGCACATGTATGTTTCTTGTTTTGTGTGCAAGGGGTCAATGATTTGAAAACAGCTCAAAGGTAATCTTTATCCACCACTGGCCAGATGCATTTTCTTTGGATGTGGTGTGGGTTTCAATGCTGTTTCAATGAATGTGAGTTTCAAGGGCAGGGAAGTTTTTTATTGCTAAGCCTGTTTTCATTGTGAGACAGTATTGCTTTGTTTAGCAGCTTTGTTTAGCAGATGCCTATTATTGTTTGTGCATTGTGCTATAAAATGTAAAAATAAAATCCAAATGATTATTGTAGAAGTAAAGCAGTATGCACACATTAGTTTTTATGGTAACTGGGGAGAAATAGCCAGCAAAATGGGACATTGGAATGGCTGCAGGGGGACTCTGGTGCCATATTTTGATTGTCTGTTCTTCAGTTTGCGTTTGAAAGTTGGTATCCCACAATTCCATTCGGAGTGGGTGGAGTTACATAATTATGTATACAAATTTGATGTTAATCAGCGTACAGATTTGTACCTATTGTTCATGGGCCTTGTCTAGCTTTTTGATGTTTCCAGGTTGAGAGGTATGTTCCCAACCACAGACCTTAATAGCCTTTCTACTCCTTTATGTAAAATTGGTTGGAAATGGTCTGTTTGCTTTTTTCTCCCTACTTCCATAATCATCTCATCCAATAGAGGGGTTGGATACCTTCTATTTGAGAACATTTCTTTCAGATTCATACATTCCCCCTCAAAATATGAATCCAGTGTGATCATTTTTGCCGTCCTGACTACCCGTCCTTTCACAACGGCTCTCTTCTGGTGAAGGGGGTGATTACTACTGAAATGAAAGAAGTCATTGAAATATGTTGGTTTATGAAAAATCTTAGCAATATATTTGTTATTCACAAAATTAGGCGATAGTTTTTGTTTCAAATTGGTATGTAAAATCCAAAAAAAGTGGTCATGTTAGGTAGTAAGCCCATGAAATTTTCAACTTCTGATAAATTACCTTTAAAAAGTAAAAACATATCGTCCAAGTACCTTGTGTACCATTGGACCCTTGAGCTGAAAAATTCTTGTTTAAATAGGATTTGATTCTCCCAGTGGGCCATAACACAATTTGCAAAAGTGCCCCCACAAGGGGATCCCATTGCTACCTCTGTTTTTTGAAGAAACAAGTTGCCATCAAAGAGAAAATAATTATTACTCAAAATGAGATCTAATAGACTTAATGTCAAATCAGTCTCTTCTCCTTGTGCACCCTTGCTTAATAGACTTTCCCTTGTCCAATCCAGTCCTGTGCTTTGTGGAATTACTGTATAGAGGTCTTTGACATCAATCGCCAAAAAGTTGTAGTCCTGGTTAAACTCCAAATCTTCACCAGAAGAGAGAATCAATGAATATAGTATCTATTTGAAATGTATTTGTATAAACATATCAATTTGCAAGACCATAGAGGTTCCTAACTAAAAACATGTGGCCTCAAAACCCTTGTATCCAGGCAGACTGGCAGCCCTTGATTTAAGAGGATATTTAAATGTTTTGAAATTATTTTAAATGGTTCTGATGAAGTTTCTAAAGTAAAGGAACGAAAGTGCTTAACCTTGGTTAACAAAGCTGTTTGTGTTTCTGACTACCATCGTGACCATTTTTTGTTTTAAGTTATAGTTTGTGTACTTTCGTGATATCATTTAAGGTACATTTGTCAGCCATTTTTGCTTGTCTGCCCTTAGATTCCCCCTTTCTAACAATGCTGAAGTTAACAACTTTTTAAACAGGGTCTTAAATATTCATCCATCTAAAAACAGAAAACGGGTTTCCTAGTATAAGTTTGCAGGGCTCTTACCCCTTTTCAGGTGAAAAAAATACTTGAAATATTTTGGCGCTCCAATCGCTTTTGATAGGGGGCACCATGAGTGCACCTTGTAGCTAAAGCTCATGGAAGGTACCAAAAACTTTGGGAAGCTGGCCTGTACAGGTTGTAAGATGACAAATAATGTAGGCTACTGTAACGGTGATCCATTAGAACATGTACTGTTATGGTAATTTTAATTACACTACTATACTTTTGTGCTGAATGTGTATAGCTGGCTGTTTAACAACACTTTCAGCAAATATATGGTTTTGCTCTTTCTCTGCTGTTATGTGACTATGGAATGGGAATATATAATTCATGGATGTATGTGGAGTCCCCCTTGTGGAGGGGATCTGAAAAAAGCTTAAAATCATGTTCAGTGAAAGTGGCTTTTAGCACTGTTTTCATTGTTTTGTCTGTTGGACAAAAACACATTGCCAAATAATCAGGAATCCCTTTGGGTATACGGTGCCATGCTCCAGTTTTGTGAGTCCCACTTTTCAGTAGAGATCGTGGATTAGAGAAACTGTCTATTCTTGGTGTCCTGTTTGCTGTGTATTGTCCCAATCGTTTTGAATATAGCCCAATATCTGTGTGTGTGTATGTGTGTGCATATGCATTCTTTTTCTTCTTTATACCTTTTATAGCTGCTACTTTGAAGAGAAGTGATAGCTATACATTTATTTTAAAATGAAAAATTGAAACTGGCTCCTTGCTGGAAGTATGAGATCTGATACTGCGAATTCTGCTACTTCAAAAATTTAACATAATTGCTAAAATAACATCAAATTTTTAAATGTTGCATCTTCAAAGTGTCTTTTGGGGGGATCTCACGCCTTGCACATCTCAGTGTAGGGGGCTGTGCTCCTCACACCCATGTTACTTTATCTCCATGATTGTTCTACCTGGGAAAAGGAGGAGGAATGCTCCAGTAACCTGATGTTTGACCATCATGCCCCCCCTGTGATGAGAAAATCATTGTACAGTGCACAACTTGTAATAAAGGGTATGGTATCCAGGTCCTGGAGGTCATTGTTCTGCTGTACTCAGCTCTCATAAGACCAGTCATCGAGTACAATGTACCCTTCGGCTTGTACCTGACCAAGCACTTGCAGCAGCCTGAGAGACCACAGAGGTTCCTTACAAAAAGAATATAGAGAGTAAACAAGTCCTTTGCAGGCAGTCTCAATGTGCTATCCCTGTACTCGGTCTTTTCCAGACCACTGAGCAGTGATCTATACCTAGTCCACAAGCCGTCCTCTAAACCACCCTGATGGATTTGTTACACATCTGCAAAACAGATAGCATCAGAAATACCCAGTCTAAAGACCTAACTCTCTTCTGTGACTTAAGCAAGACATGCTGGAGGGAAACGTATGTGTCTCAAAGATTACCCCTTCCCCGTACCAGGCTTCCCATCCTTGTGTATCAAAGCTTATTACCCTTATTTACATGTAACTTGGACTAATTAATGGGAAATCTGAAATTTACCCCTGGTTTGGTACCTATGTCCCTAATGGACAGATGCAGCCTGTGAATACTTGATGTGTATAAGCCTATATCTTAACCGTAAAATTCCTCGGGGTATTGACATACATCAGCAGTATTTTAGTAGATTTGAGATAAGTTTGACTACACGTAAAATGGCTTTTGGGTCAATAGCCTAGTAACCACCTATGAACCTATTGGTTTTGAAGTAATCCCCAACTAAAGAAGTATTTTGGTGTCATTTAAAGCATGTTTTCATTCAGAAGGTCACAGTCACATGGTTAAATTGGACTAGGGAGAAGATAAAAAGTGGGGTGATACAATCGGGAGAAATGTTTGGGAAGAAAAAATTTGAGTAGATTTAACATTTCTGGGTGGTTGTGGTGGGGAAGTCTGGTCAATTGCATATACAAAGTCCAGAAATCTCTGAGAATATTTATTGTTGATAGTAAATGTTTGCCACTTTATATGTGGATAGTTGAAGTCCCAATAAAAAGGCATTTAGTTTTCTTGTTAACTATTCTAACTGGTGAAGGTATTCTGCTTGGTATGTATCCCAGGGACTACTCCTTCCCTGAAACAGGCTTCCCATCTATGTGAAATAGACTTCCTCACTAAGTTCAAGTGTAACTTTGACAATTGGATGACGAACAGGAAATTCATCCTTGGTTTGGCATGTATGTCTCTAATGGATACAGACAGCCTATAAATGGTTCATCTCCCAGGCCCCTGCTTGTAAATGGTTCATCTCCAAAGCCCTGCTTACACTTATCAAGGGTAGCAGAACTTGTCAGAGATTTGGGATGTATGGCTAGGCTTAAAAAGGCCCCAGTGTCATTAGCATAGTATACACCTATGAACCTATGAAGAGATCATAAATGGAGATTTTTAATTGCCTATAATGTGGTAATTTAGTTTGCTGAGTGTTGCTATGGACAGTACAAGGCTTTTGGTGGTAGCATTTTCCAGGGAGAGAGAAAAATGTTATTTTCTGAAAACTATGTTTGATTTTCATTTGATATAAGATTGAATTGTATACCTGCACCTTACCATAGCTCAACATAATGAAATTTGCTATCCTGCCTAATCTGTTGACCATGTAGGTTTTTTAGGGTTCTTTGCCAGTATGAGATTATACCTCCGAATATCTTGACATTTTCTATTAAAACATTTTGGACAATATATTTGGATATTTTGTTATATATAACTTGTGTTTTTAGGTGCAAAGACTATGGGGTACCTATTCCTGTGAAAAAAATATGTACACATTTGTTTTCAAACAAATTTAATGACCATTTTCAGGAAGTGAGATCCCAATAGATTAACACAAAAAACACACCATATGCATGCCATGTAGCTGTAATAATAAAATATAATTTTGGAAGTTAAAAATGTGTTATGCCTTACTTTTTATTCATGGAATCCACAAAATTATATTTTCAGTCTCTTGCATACATACTTCCCCCTAGAGTAAGCCTTTTCTGAAATAGTGCACCTCCTTTGATTGTAAATTAGTCATATAAATTATCATCAAATAAAAGTTGATTTGATTAGTGTTTAAAAGGAGACATGCCAGCTTTCACACACACAAACACAGACTACTTTCTGTCCACGCATACCCTAATATTTGGTTTTGATCAGTATAACAAATTCTGGCCATATTAATATATTTTTCTTTATTATACACACAGACACATGAATGTATTGGCCCTAACTATCCTCAACCACAGTTGTTTAACTATCGTTAAGTTAAAGTTGTGAATGGTTGTCTTTGTATATTGACTAATCTCTCCCAACCTACCAATTATTGACTTGATACACCTTTGTTGTTTGAGGGTAGTCATTTGACAGTAAACAAGCAAGACAGTCTGCCCACAGTGGCAATGTATTTATTTTATTTCTCTTGTATGCAGTGCCCCTGACAACCCAGCACCACAGTCATTTAACTGTGATAAAGTGACAGAAAGCCAGTTTCTTTTACGCACAGACTACCACTTCAGAAGAGGTGCACTTCAGTACTTTATCGAAGTTAGGCAAACAGTTCTGTTTAAAGTAAAATATTCTGTATTGCCTCTCACAGACAGTCTGTATTGAGACACACACACACACACACACACACACACACACACACACACACACACACACACACACACACACACAGAGCTGACCTTAGGTGATATGATACTCTTGGTGAAGGACTTCATAGCACCACCTATGCACCTCCATTGCCCCTCTGCCCTGCCTTCAACAGTTAAGCTGCTCTTTGTCCTGAAGCCCCTAATGCAGTTTGCTGGTGATTGTTCTGGCTACACTGCCCCATTACTATGTGTGTGTGTGTGTGTGTGTGTGTGTGTGTGTGTGCGCGCGTGTGTGTGTGCGTGTGCGCACGCACCCATGCTTCATGTTTGGCCTCAAGGCATAGCATAGAAATATTGCTAATGTTACTAATAGTATTCATTCATGTGTATCCTTAACTTTGGAACCTTTGAATGAATGTTGCTTTATATTGAAAAAGCTATGCCAGTAATTTCAAACTACTTACCAGATATGTGCTGTGACTATTCTTTTCAAAATGTCTTACAGGTATAGGTTGCAATAATTCAATGGTTGCTACCAGTCATGGATGAAAGTGGCTGTCACTTCTCCTGTTTTGTTCCAATTTGTGGTGATCCTGGTGTATTGTTGCTAGAGTCTGCTTTTGGGGAAAGCTGTTGATGTGGATTACGTAAATAATCTAAATAAGCTGCTATGACAGATTTTAATGTTTGCTGCTCCCTGTAACTAATGCTGGACTGGAAAATGTTATTTTCCTTTAGTGCAAGTCAAAATTAATGTCATAACAAGAAATAAAGATAGAATCAGTTTAAATTATACTTTTATTTTATAAAGTATTTGTGGCAGGCAGTTTACACTTTCAAATTTTTAAAGTAAAGCTAAGACGTTAAACAAGGTGACAGCCAGTTTACATTTTCAGTTTTTTTAATAAACTTAACACAATGTACATGCTCTTTACATTTATCATGGATTTTATGAAACTCATTATACATCTCTCCCCCACCCCCCATTAGGGAAACGACAGTAAAAAATTTCTCCAAAGCCAACTTCACGCTTCTTAAGACAGAAGTGGCAAACTTCACGACACCCATGCTGACTGACAATAGAGGTATGACTGCTGAATCCTACACAAATGCACTTTATAAGCACTTACATGAGTGCATGGGTCATGCAATCCCTAACAGAACCAAGATGCTATCCTCCAAAAAAAGGAAGCCAATCTGGTGGTCCCCAGCCATAAACAAACTCTACAACAGAAGAAAGAAACTGTTGCAAAAAAGAGTAAAATCCCATGATTGGAGAAACTCCCTGGTCAGCTTCAGTAAGAAGCTGAGATCCCTCATAAAATCCTCCAAAGCTAGTTATGAAAACAAAACCACCACTGACTCTAAAAACAACCACAAAGCATTCTATAGCTATGTCAAGAATCTCAATGGCAACACTCAGATCTGCTCTGAGTTACAGCACAATGGCACTAAATATACAGAACCAACGGATATTGCGAACATCCTGGCAGATAGGTTCAGTGCTAACTTTACCCCTCTGTCATCCCCTAAAGGGCCCATCTCTATACCAGAAGAATACAGAGTTCCTGTAATCATGGCTGCACAGGTAAAAACACACTATCCAAAGCCAAGAACACAGCATCCATGGGACCTGATGACATCCCAGGCTGTGTTCTACATGAACTACAGAATGAACTGGCACCCCACCTAAGTACCATGTTCAATCATAGCCTCACCTCAGGCTATGTGCCCACTGAATGGCACACAATGACAGTTATCCCACTCCACAAAGGGGGAGCCACCACAGACCACGGAAACTACCACTCCATTAGCCTAACGAGCCTGGTCTGCAAGGCTATGGAGCGTATCATCATGGAACTTATAAACAATGACATTGCCAATCTCCAAACTCAGGATCCCACCCAGTTCGTGTTTGTAAAAGGCAGATCATGTCTCCTAAACCTGATAGACTTCTTTGAAGCAGTCACCATAGCTGTAGATGAGGGTAAGGTGGTTCACATAGCCTATCTAGATCTCGCCACGACTTTTGACACCATCCCCCACTCTGGAATTATAGATAAACTCACTAAACTAGGTATAAATCCCTATGTCACAAGATGGGTTGCCAACTGGCTCACTGACAGAACCCACACTGTGAAAGTAGCAGACTCCAAATCCAGCTTCAGACCAGTGACAAGTGGAGTACCACAGGGTTCAGTCCTGGGTCCTCTCCTGTTTGGTATCTACTTCTCTGAAGTACAGGCCAACACAGAAGGTCTTTGGCTAATGAAGTCCACAGATGACTGCAAACTAGGAGCCATAATCAAAACTCCAAAAGATGTGGACATCCTACAAAAGGGCCTTGCTGAGACAGATGCCTGGTGTCAAAGCCATGGCCTCAAGCTCAATGCCAAAAAGTGCATTGTCATTCCTTTTGGTAAAAACTTAGTACCCATGAACTACCACATAGGTGGTAGTCTACTTAACACCGAAAGTGTGATAAGAGACCTTGGGACACAGGTGGACAGTAGTCTCTCCTTTGATAATCACATCACCACAGTAGTCAGGAAATCCTTCTATGTGGCACACCTCATCACAAAAGGTTTCTCATCCAGGAAAAAAGAGGTCATTGTTCCCCTCTACTCGTCACTCATTAGACCCATTATAGAGTACAATGCCCCTTTTGGTATGTACCTCACAAGACATCTACAACAACTGGAAAGGCCACAGAAATACCTCACAAAGAGGATTACCGACCTCAAAGAGATGCCCTATGCAGACCGTCTCAAAAAACTGCAGCTTTACTCTGTTGCATATCGCCTACTCAGAGGCGATCTCTGCCTAACACACAAAGCTATGTCAAACCCTGAGCTTTTTGACATGCTCCACTTAAAGAAATCCCTATCCGTATGAGCTACACGCTCTAGGGACCTAAACCTCGTCACCACAATAAACAGAACATGCTGGAGGGATAGATTCCTGTCCCAGAGACTTCCCATACTCTGGAACAAACTACCTATCTATATCAAACAAAGCTCCTCATTAGCACTCTTCAAGAAAAATCTTGATGATTAGATGGGAGATAGGAAATTCACCCCGGGGATCACTTCTGTGGCTCTGCTCAACAGTGGCACAGGAAAATAATTTTCTTGGGTGGCAAAAGCCAGGGTACCTTTGACTAGGCTTATATAGGCCCTAGGGCCAATAGCCTAGTACCTACCTATGAACCTATCTGTTAATGCAGCAAATACTTCAAATAATGTATCGGCAGCCACTTTACAATTTAAAGCTTTTAAAACAAACTTTAGTGGAAGACAATATACACAGCTTGCTTTTATCATATATTTTATCCAACTCCCATTATGCAACTGTTCATATGGCAAAGACATCAAACAATATACCATTTATTTACATACTTGAACACATTAAGTTACACCAGACAATATAGTTTAGCTATATAGTCTTAGTGTATTTAGTACAGTTGTTAATTTTACAAAATTCTAACTAATGCAATATCATGCAGTTCAAATAGTCAAAATGAGTGACAAACTTGATTTGGTATAGCTATACAGATAGTGAGTACGATGATAGTTTCATAGTATAGTACTAAGCTATCTGCCCTGGGGCATTTGTAAGCCTAGCCATAGTGATGTGGCTTTTGCCACCCCATGAAATGGTACAAAAATGTACAGAATAAATCTAGAATACTGTGCCTCTGTCTAGTAGTGACACAATGAAGGTCCCCTTATATAATTAGTCCACAGTATTTCCAATGTTACACAGTCTATATTTTCCTATGCCAAAACTTTGGCACTTTGTATTATGTAGTCTATCAAAGTTAAGTCAGTGAGAGATTGACAGTATTAACAAAATTACCTAAATGAGCAGAGAAATTCCGTAAAAACTGATGAATAACCATGGCTGTACAAACATAGGTAGAAAGTACAGTTGTGTAACTTAAACTTGCCATAGCGGTAGATGTTTCAATCATCACTGATGCAGTAGCATTAGCTATATGGGTTATATTCTGCCTAAGATATAACAGCTGGACAGCTTCCAAATCTGCAGGGCACATTCCATCTGCCCAAAATGTCAGGTAGTTTGAGTTGAGCTGACTAAAAGACAAGTCTGAGTATGAAGCCCTTCAGAGCTTTCCTGCCAGCAGAAAGAGGAAGGCTGAGCTCTTATAGAAGAATGCCAGGGGAAAAAAGTCCACACCCTGGCATAAAAATGCACTAAAAACCAAGAGGGGTGGAGGAAGGGAGCGGCTAATGCAGCAGTGGCCATTCGAATATCTACTGTTATGGGAAGTTTAACTTACACAACTGCACTATGTTCATCATATTGATCACTGCTGCAGTAGATTTAACTAAACAAGACTTTCGGCTTTTCCTGGTTAGGGGTCGCCACAGCGGAACTCCAGTCCGCTCATGATTGGCAGTGGATTTTTACTGTGCCGAGTTGTCGGCCCAATGCCCAACCTTCAACTAAGGCACGCCCATTCACGCTCGCAAATACCTGCATGTCTTTAACATCACTCAACCACCGGGAGGACATGCAGACTCCACACAGAAGGCGCTCCAGCCGAGAATAGAATGGGAGAACCTCTTGCTGTGAGGCGACAATGCTAACTGCTGCACCACTGCGGCTTACGCAGTAGATTTAACTATAAGGGTATATTACCTTAGCTAACTACATTTGGGAGGTGGAAATAGAAAAGTGCAAGAGCCCCTGGAGAAAGGTCCAAGCAAAGCTTGTTCTGGACCTAGAGAAGGAATTATGCTTACATTGCTTTGTAAAAGTATGTACAGAGGAACAAGCAGCAGCTTATAGAAAACTTCTAAAATCCAACCCTTTCCAAAAAGCCATAGATGAAGCCAAGGCCCTAGTACAGTAGACCTTGACCCTACCTAGACTAATTTTGTTTTGGTGAGTATAACAATAAGTAATAGCCTTACACAACCATTTAGAAATAGTCTGTTTTGATACAGGTTGTCTCTTCTTACCTTCACATGTAATTAACAATTGATCCAAAGATCTGAAAGATTTAGTTCTGTCAAGATAGTACTCAGGTTGTCTGCAGACATCCAAGGTATGGAGTATAATTTCTCCCTCATTTTTAGTTTCAGGAAAGAAAATAGATTGATGGATAGTTTGGCTTAAAGTAAACTCAGATACAACTTTAAGCATAAAAGAAGGATTAGTTCTCAAAGAAATCCTATCCCTATGGAAAATGAGATAGGGTTGACTCACCATAAGAGCTTGCAACTCAGATACCCTTCTTGCAGAGGTCAGTGCAATCAGTATGTTAAGAACTGCAAGTCAGCCAGATTATCTGGTTCAAATGGAGCAAGTGTTAGCTTCTCTAACACAAAATTAAGATCCCAAGGAGGGGTCACCAGTTTTCTTGGAGACCTCTTATGCAAAACCTCTTTCAATAACATTTTGCCATTAGACTGCATGGAAAGAGGAGGATCCACTGGTAGACATGCTGAAATGGTCAATAAATTAACTTTGATAGAGGAATAAGAAAGGCCATAGCAATTTACACAAATATTGCAAAACCAGAGAACAACAAGCCCTGAATGGGAACTGGTTATTTTGTTGGCACCTCCTCGAAATCCTTTTCTCTTTGCTAATAAATTATTTTCTAGTACCAGTTTTTCTCCCTTCCATTTGTACTTGCTGCACACCCTCAGTAAACTGGTATCATCCAGGCAGCCAGCTGAAGTTGATATATGCTGGCGTGTATCAGACACCTCTTTTCTTATGTGAGTAGATCCAGTCTGTGAGGAAGTTTGTGGCAACTGCTCCTGGCCATTTCCAAAAGAAGGGAGAACCATGGTTGCCTAGGCCAGAAGGGAGTCACCACAATGATCTTTGTGGATTCCTTCTGAATCTCTATAAGTACCCTGGATATTAGTGGAAAGGGTGGAAAAACATACAATCTGAAGTGGTTAACTTCATTTGGTCTGCAACCTGTGGGTATCGGATCCGTCCTTGGATCTGAGCCGGCAGCTTTACCTAGCTAAAGATCCGAGCTCCTAGCTCCTCCCCTACCCATAATTGCCTGCTACACATCCCCCATCCTCAGATCTAGTTTGCCGCAGCTTATAGCAGCTTCTAGAGATGAGCTCTTGGCGTGGGTGAGAGAGTTCTAGTTTTATAAAACTTTCAAAATCGTTTTTCTTCAGGAATTTCTGTGTTGTGTGTGTATGGTTTAGCCCCCTTTACTGACTAGTATACTTAGTTTAATATTTTTGAGGTAATATTTCTTCAAATTTGTTTTTCAACCCTCCCCCCTAGTGTGTGAGTGTGTAGTGTGATGGCTGAAGGGCCTAAAGCCATTTTTTCTAAATGCACTGAGTGTGGTCATAAGCTGTCCCCAGTGCGTTATTTGCATGGGGGTGGCCCATTTATCCACCAGCTGCCAGGTCTGTGCAGCTTTTAACCCCCGGGCTATCAGGGATAGGAGTAGCAAGCTAATCCTGGTGGGATTGTTGCCCCAGGATTCTTCTTCCTCCTCTCCCTCTAAGGTACCGGTCGCGGTTGCGGCTTCCATGCCTTCCGATCCCCCACCCTTGTTGGGGACTCAAACTCCCTCTGTTTCTCAGGGTGACGGGGACTCTTCTTCCTCTTCTAAAGAGAAGAGGAGAGATAAGGACCAGCATAGGCATAAAAGGCGGGCTGAGTCTCACCCCTGGTCCTGCCAGCTAAGGTAGCTAGTCCCGCTAAGAGGGTCTCTGGTTCTCCTCATTCTCGGCTCCGTTCTCCTTGATTTTCCCCGGAGACAGAAGAGGAGTACCGGTCTCGCTCGAGGTCCTCGAGGCGGCCCTCCAGGCCCGCCTTGGTGACCTCCTCCAGATCCACCAGAACCTTGACCGACACTGATTTGGACCGGATGATTCGTCGTTTCTTGCAGGCTCAAATGCAGATGGGGGGTGCTCCAAGCTCCCCCCCCAGAGGAGCGGGAGCTCGGCCCCTTTCTTTACCCCAATCGCTCCTTCTCTGACCCAGTATCAGGTTTCAGAGTCTTCGGATTCGTGCCGTTTCGGACCTGGGGATCCGTCGGCACTGACAGTCTTGGTTACCTCAATGCCGACTATGCCCTCGAGCATGTTGGATCCTAGCTCTCGGGGCCGAAAGCCGAGCATCGGATCCGTGGGGTGAACTGTGTATTTGGTGCAGTTTAGGTCGGAGCACACTTCACTCTCGGGTCTGACCACTTCGGCTCCAATGCCGATCCCTGCATCGGCGCCGAGGGGGCTGCTCTCGGAGCCAAGGGAAAGCGGTTCACCCTCGGTGTTTGATGTAGTGGAGAGGGTGCTGTCGAGGACTTCCAGATCCCCAGTCTGGGCTGCGGATCCATCCATCACCCCTGCGCATTTGGGCCTGTCCTCCGTCATCCGGCCACAGGGACAGCCTGCATCGGCGCTCCAGTTGGTTCCCTTAGAGGAACAAGACCCTGTGGGTGAGCCCTCCTCGGATAGCACCACCGAGGAGGTTCCTCACAAACGGAAGTGCAAAAGGAGGCACCTGGACTCCACTGAGTCCCTCACAGAGGACACAGATTTGGAGGAAGGGGAAGGTTCCCCAAGGTCACCCCCTGAAGATGTCTCCTTTGGAGACATCATGGAAATGCTGCGAATCAGAGGAGGGTGGTCTGCCCAAAAACCTTCCTCGGATGAGTCTGTGTTTCTGGATGCGTTCAATGCAGGCCCATCTCCTTCTTTGGTGTCCCCCCCGGCTGACCCCTTGGTGGACTTAATTACCACCAGGGCTTGGAAGGAGCCGGACACTGTGGAGCCAATTCCCAGAAGGCCAGACAAGATACCTTAGCCCTCCTTCTGATAGGCTGGCTTGGACTAAAGGTTCTCCAGTGGATGCCATGGTGGTGGCGGCTGCCACCAAGAAGGAACTAGTGCAGGAGAGTTCCTTGGTCCACCCTCCAGATAAGGAATCTTGGACGTTGGACCGCATTGGAAAGCGGATGTTTGCTTCAGCTACCTTCTCTGTGAGGGCGCTGAACTATATGGCACACGTTATCAGACTCCAGCGAGACTTGATTAAGGAATACGCTAGAGCCCCCCCGGAGTCCATGGCGGCCGAGGACAAACTCACCTTCTCGACTCGCATGGCCACTCTGAAATCTATTACTAACACATCTATGCGGCTACTCTCCCATGTCACGGAGGGAGAGGCTAGAGCCAGCGGAGCAGGCATCGCTCTGCGGCACAATGCCTGGCTCCGCCTTTGCGATTTTGCTGAACCCTTCAAGGTGTCCTTCGCTAACGCACCCTTTAATGGTTCTACGCTCTTTGGCAAGACCGTCCGCGACACACTGGTCCAAAGCGAGTAGGATGGGAAGACACTGTCTGCCGTCGGGATCCGCTTCTCTAATCCCCAGCGGTCCTTCTCAAGGAACCAGAGGGGACAAAAGAAGATGTGCTTCCGGAAATCACAGCAGTCCCGTCCCGCTTTGGATCCCTCGTCCTTCAGAGGCAGAGGAGGACAAGGTGGATGACGGCCCAGAGGCAGAGGGGGGCCGAGGAATCTCGGGTCCCGAGAACCTTTCTCGGAGAGGCCCGCGCAACAGCCCTGAGGGTTTACCCAGCTGTCCCTCTCTGGAGGTAGTCGGGGGGCATCTGTCGGAGCACCTCCAAACTTGGGAGTCTATTACTACGGACCGGTGGGTGCTCCGAATTATATCCAGAGGTTATTCCATTCCTTTTCTGAGTCTTCCCCCTCCTATGAAACGCCTCCCCGATGTCCCACCCGATCAAAGAGAGGCGGCAGCTTCGGAAATTTTGAAGCTATTAGAAAAAAGAGCCATCCAGCACGTCCCCTTAGGCCAGTCTAGATTGGGAAATTACTCCAGGTTCTTTTTAGTGCCAAAGAAGACGGGGGAACTGAGGCCTATACTAGACCTCTCATCTCTAAACCTGTTCATTCCCAAAGAGAAATTCCGGATGGTCACTCTGCAATCTAGTCTCCCTTTCCTACGGGAGAACGACTGGATTTGCTCCATAGACCTCAAGGATGCGTACTACCACATTCTGATGGACAGACGATCCAGGAGGTTCCTCCGCTTTCGGCTGGGAGCCAGTCACTTTCAGTTCAGGGCTCTTCCGTTTGGCCTCACCTCTGCCCCCAGGGTGTTCACCAAGGTCATGGCAGTGGTCGTAGCCCACCTGAGACTTCAGGGCATTCGGATCTTTCCGTACCTGGACGACTGGCTCCTCACTGCCTCCACCAGGCATCAGCTCTGCTTGGCCAGGGATTATACCCTGGCTCTTACTCAGCATCTAGGTATTACTGTAAACCTTCAAAAATCATTCCTTCATCCTGTGCAGGTTCTGGAATTTATAGGGGCCAAGATAGATACATGCCATTCCAAAGCCTTTCTAACAACAGACAGGTTGCGCAGTTTGTCTCTTCATGTTTTGGCAATTCTCCAGTCCCCAGCCCCACCTGCGGAATTAGTCCTGAGAGCTTTGGGCTCCATGGCGGCGGCCATCGGTCTGTCACCCTTTGCGTGGCTGCGCATGAGAATCCTTCAATGGACTCTTCAGGTCCAATGGTCACTTTTGCTGCACCCCTTGAACACCCCGATTCCCTTGAGCAGGGTTTGCAAGGACTCCCTTCTCTCAGGAGCTGCGAGAGGGGAGACCATTCGTCATGCCTCAGCCCCAAGCCACGTTGACCACGGACGCTTCTCGCCTCGGGTGGGGGGGGCATGCTATGGGCAGAACCGTCCAAGGCACGTGGGCTTCCTCAGAGACCATTCTGCATATCAATGTCCTGGAGATGAGGGCAGAGCTTTTGGCGTTGCAAGCCCTACAAGACCTTCTTCCTCCGGGAACTATTGCAGTTCAGTCAGACAACATGGCTGTAGTCTGGTACATCAACAAACAGGGAGGAACCAGATCTTATCCCCTTTGCCGAGAGGCCATGAGAGTTTGGGAATGGGCGATCTCCATCAACCGCTTTCTGGTAGCAACACACATTCCGGGCCTGACCAACATCCTAGCGGACAAGCTAAGTCGCTTGATCCTCACACCGTATGAGTGGTCACTAAACCCGTTAGTAGCGAAACAGATCTTCCTCAAATGGGGTCTACCTTGCTGTGATCTTTTTGCTTCTCCATCAAACACGAAGTGCAGTGAGTATTTCGCTCTAATTCCCCCAATAGGGGAGAGCCCCAGAGATGCTCAGGTTCATGCTTGGTCCCCCGGTCTCCTTTATGCTTATCCCCCGCTTCTGCTCATGATGAAGTTCCTGCAGAAAGCCCATCGGTTGGGGAGCAAGATAATCCTCATAGCCCCATTCTGGCCTCGCCAGATCTGGTTCCCTTACCTGCGGTCTCACAGTGTAGTTCCTTCTTGGATCTTAGATCCCATTCCGGATCTAATTTCTCATCCTGCGGGATTACAATCCCAAACCTGGGCGATCTCAAGCTCATGGCTTGGTTGATCCAGTTCCGCTGATAGCAAGGATTCCCGGTATCTCGTCACCAGTGAAAGCCATTCTGGTAGCAGCACACAAGCCTTCTACCAGAAAAATCTACTGTAGTAAATGGAAACGTTTTTCCACTTGGGCCAAAGACAGAGGCTTGGACCCTTTTACTGTCCCTATCCCGACGATTCTTGAATTTCTGTCCCATATCTTTCATCAGGGAGCCAGTGCATCTACGCTTAAAGTACAGTTGGCAGCCATCTCTCATTTTCATGTGGGGGGATGATGTAGGATCAGTGGCTTCCACCAGGATTTGCAAAACCTTTTTAAAAGGCACTTTTCTGTTAAAACCGCCAGTTAAGTCTGCGGTCCCACCATGGGACTTAACACTGGTCCTACAGGCTTTAACGGGCCCTCCTTTCGAACCGGCCGCATCGGCTCAGTTGAAATTTTTATCTTGGAAAACAGCCTTCCTGGTTGCAGTTACTTCAGCCAGGAGAGTGTCTGAGCTTCAAGCCCTCTGTATGAAACCCCCTTATCTAATATTTCATAAGGACAGAGTTTCTCTCAGGACTAATCCTTCCTTCCTCCCTAAAGTAGCCTCTGAGTCGAATATTAATCAGTCTATTAATCTGCCAGTGTTTTTTCCCAATTTCCAGAACAAAGGGGAATACACACTACACAAATTGGATGTGCATAGACAACTGCGTTTTTATTTGCACAGGACAGCGACTAACTATAAATCTGACCAATTGTTTGTGTCCTTTGCCAAGTCTTCTTTGGGTAAGCCTATTACCAAAGTGACATTAGCCAACTGGATTTCACAATGCATCATTCAAGCCTATTTAGCTTCGAACAAACCGGTACCTTTGGGAATCCATGCTCATTCAACCCGATCCGTAGCTACCTCTGCAGCGTTCTGGTCTAGAGTCCCTATAGACGACATATGTTCAGCATCTACTTGGTCCTCCTCTCATACATTTATTTCCCATTATAAATTGGATATGATTTCCAGGAGTAGGGCTTCCTTTGGCTCCGCAGTGCTCCGGAATATTCTTCCTTGAGGGCCGCCCAAGGCTTCTAGGTAGCTGGGGACTCTGTCCCACAGGTTGCAGACCAAATGAAGTTAACCACTTCAGATAAAGAAGTTATGTACTCACCATAACGTTCCATCTGAGTGGGTAACTTCATTTGTCTGCAACCGACCCCCCCTCCATTTCCCCTAACTGGTTTCGTGCTTCTTAACCAAGGAGAGGATTGTCCATTCTGTTAGGCAGTAGGTTATTGGCCTCTTTCGAGGGTCTTGTGGCGTCCCTATAGGCAAACTCGATCTGAGGATGGGGGATGTGTAGCAGGGGATTATGGGTAGGGGAGGAGCTAGGAACTCAGATCTTTAGCTAGGTAAAGCTGCCAGCTTGGATCCGAGGATGGATCTGATACCCACAGGTTGCAGACAAATGAAGTTACCCACTCAGATGGAACGTTATGGTGAGTACATAACTTCTTTTTAACATTCCTGTCCAAAGAAAAGAAAAGGCATCTTTCTTCCAGGCCTTCTTGCATGGAGTCTTGGAACAGAAGCTTGACAGTTGATTGATTAGAGAGGAGGTAAAGAGGTCTATTTGAGGAACTTCCCACAGATGGATGAAATTTTGGAAGACCCCTTGATTTGGTTTCCATTTGTGAGGGTGTGGCATGGTCCTGCTCAGCTTGTCTGCCACAAAATTTTGCTCTGGCAGAATGTAGGAAGCCAGTAAAATGAGTCTTTGCTGTGAAGCTATATCCAAGCTTACATTGCTAGTCTGCAGAGGGGTTGCAGCCAGGTTCCCCCTTGCTTGTTGATGTACCACATGACTGTGGCATTGTCTGTACTCACTTGAAGAGGTCTCAGGTACCAAAGATGGTTCAGAGAGTTAAGAGCATTGATCAGGGGAAGCATCCCCTTGATATTTGTGCTTGCATCTCTCCTTGGAGACTCAGAACCCCTGCACTTTTATCACTCCTAAAACTGCTCTCAGAGCAAAGTTTGAAGTGTCTCTGGTGACTGACTGCTTTGGAGCAGGGACGAAGAAGGAGAAACCAGGATTTAAGGATATTTGTGGTCTCTACCATTAGATTTCTGTTCTGACAACCCCCATCACTATGATTTGAAAAGATGAAAGGTACTGATGCTGGGACCAAAGAGATTTCAGATACCACTGTATCTTTGTCATGTGGAGTCTTGCCAGGGGTATCATGAGAGTCATAGATACTATGAGACACAAAATTCTGAGGTATTCCCTCGCAGTGACCAAAGTCTGAGTGGAAACCATAGAAATAGATCTAGATATAGATGTATTTTTTTTCCTGTGGAAGAAATCCTCTTTGAACTGAGGTGTCTAGTTGAAACCCTAGAAACACAATCCTGTATGAATGAGCCAAGAAAGACTTTTGAATGTTCTTGTGGAATCCCAGCTTGTGTAAGAGATTTCTCAGCCAAGAGAGTGAGATTCATGACACTTTGAAAAAAAACTCTGCAAAGATAAGCAAATCACATAAATATAGAAAAAATGGATACCCTGTAACCTGCAATGAGCTATAACTGGAGCGCTAGGCACTTCATGAACACTGTTGGTGCAAAGGGTAAGAGAAAGAACTGACAGTGTGATCCAGACACACAAAACCTTAAATAAACATCTGAAGTCTGGATGACTAAGGTTGTAATGTTAAGCATCTTTTAAGTCTGGTGTTGTTAGGAAACTTGAAAGAGGAGGAAGAAGAAGTAAAAGGTTGTGAAATTACATCATTTTGAACTTGGGCACTATTGCAAACATGTTTAGGTACGAAAGATCCAGAACTGGTTTCCAAGCATTTTCTTTCTTTGGCACTAGGAACATCCTTGAATAAAAAACGGTTCCACACCTGAGAAGGAGGAACTGGTTCTATCACTCTTTGGGACAGCATGTGAGGAAGAACCAGTGGAAACAAGAGTCTGATCTGGAGGATGAGGATTGACCCCCCTGGAAAGGAGGAGTTTCTTCCTACTGCCATTTGTAACCTTGATGAATGATTTTTCAGAACCCATTTGTCTAAAAAAAATCTGTTGCCAAAGAGAAAAATGGAGATTCGGGCTTTCTGGAAGAAAAATGGGGCCATGGTGGGAGATGGTTACAAGGTCCCTTGAATAGTCATTGTTGGACTGTTCTTAGTTTTGGGAGGTTCAAGACTTCTTTTTGGAGCCCCTTGCCATTTCTTCTTAAACACCTGTTTACCTGTACTTGTTGAGAGTGTTTATTCTGTTTCTTGCCAAAACTGGATGAGGAAATAGAAATTCCCTTGGAAATTTTGGAAAAGGAGGGCTTAAATATCCTTGAGATTCCCTAGATTAGCTAGCCCCTTCATCACACTTATTGATCATCTGTGCTTCAGAAGGGCCATCTACTAAATTCCTATCCAAGGAATTTTTAACATCATCTGGGAGGTTCCGAGAATGCAGCCATGCAAAACAGTACCAGTGGTCATAGCCCTGAGAAAAGTATCAACAGAATTATGCACACACACTGTAAATAATGAGTAGTGACCTGTACAATAGAAAAACTAAGTTTAAAGCAGATTTTTCCTCATAAGAAAAAAACTGCAGCTAAAAACATTCCTTATGCTTTCACTATTTGTCAGAACAAGCTTTACCATACGAGTCTGACAATTTGAAAATTCTGAAAATTAAAGTTGCAGAAGTATACACTTTTTTCCCATACCTATCAATATTTTCTCATCCTTATCAGAAAGAGTAGGATTGGAAACCCAGCCACTGGGGGTGCACAATCCAGTGCATTTCTTTGCGCTGGTCCCAAGCCCGGATAAATGGGGAGGGTAGCGTCAGGAAGGGCATCCAGCGTAAAACTTCGCCAAATCATTCATGTGGACAGCAGTAAATATTTACATACCGGATCGGTCGAGGCCCGGGTTAACAACGACCACCACCAGTACTGTTAGCCAACTGGGTACTGGTGGAAGTTGGGCTACTGTTAGCCAAAGGAGGAGAAGAGGGGGAAGGCATGGCCAAAGGCAGGAAGAGAGGAGAAAGGCTAGTACTGTAGTCACTGAAAGGAGATGTAAGCAAACCAAAAAAACCTGGAACCTGAAAAAAGTTCGCTGGAAGAGCCAAATGAGGGTCAGAAACCAGAAGTAGTACTGTAGTAGTGAGGGTCGAAACTTTGAATTTTGGCAGTATGACTGGTATAGAGAGAGAGCTAGCCAATATGATGGACAGAAGGAAGGTTGGTATATTGTGTGTGTGCAAGAGACCAGATTGAAGGGGAGTAAGGCTAGGTGTATCGGAGGTAGGTTTAAATTGTTTTATCATGGTGTGGATGGGAGGAGAAATGGCATAGGAGTTATACTGAAGGAACAGTATACTGAGAGAGTTTTGGAGGTGAAAAGAGTGTCAGATAGAGTGATGTTTATGAAGCTGGAAATTGATGATGTAATGATGAATGTTGTTAGTGCATATGCTCCACAAGTTGGGTGTGCGATGGATGAGAAAGAAAAATTTTGGAGTGAGTCGGATGAAGTGGTGATGACTGCACCCAAGGGTGAGAGAGCGGTGATTGGAGCAGATTTCAATGGGCATGTTGGTGAAGGGAACAGAGGGGATGAGGAAGTGATGGGGTAGGTATGGTTTTAAGCAAAGGAATGCAGAAGGCCAGATGGTAGTGGATTTTGCGAAAAGGATGGACATGGCTGTGGTGAATATGTATTTTAACAAGAGGGGGGAGCATAGGGTGACATACAAGAGTGGAGGAAGATGTACACAGGTGGATTATATCTTATGTAGGAAGGCCAGTTTGAAGGAGATTGGAGACTGTAAAGTGGTGACCGGGGAAAGTGTAGTTAAGCAGCATAGGATGGTGGTTAGTAGGATGATGGTGGTGATCAAGAAGAGGAGGAGGAGTGTAAGGGCAGCACCAAGGATCAAATGGTGGAAATTGAAAAAGGATAATTGTGAGGTGGAGTTCAGGGAAGAGCTTGTAAGGGAGACTGCTAGAAAGGTGCTTGAGATGACATCTGGGCAGAGGAAGGACGACAAGGAGATGTGGTGGAATGAGGAAGTACAGGAGAGTATACAGAGAAAGAGGTTGGCAAAGAAGAAGTGGGATTGTCCGAGAGATGAAGAAAGTAGACAGGAGTATAAGGAGATGAGGTGCATGGCAAAGAGAGAGGTAGTGAAGGCTAAGGATAAGGTATATGAAGAGTTGTATGAAAGGTTGGACACTAAGGAGGGAGAAAAAGACCTGTACTGAATGGCTAGACAGAGGGACCGAGCTAGGAAAGATTTGCAGCAGGTAAAGGTGATATAGGATAATGAGGGAAACATACTCGCAAGTGAGGAGAGTGTGTTGAGCAGATGTAAAGAGTACTTTGTGGGGTTGATGAATGAAGAGAATGAGAGGGAGAGAAGGTTGGATGATGTGGAGATAGTGAGTCATGAAGTGCAATGGATTAGCAAGGAGGAAGCAAGGATAGCTATGAAGAGGATGAAGAATGGAAAGGCTGTTGGTCCAGATGACGTACCTGTGGAAGCATGGAGGTGTTTAGGTGAAATGGCAGTGGAGTTTCTAACCAGATTGTTTAATGAAATCTTGGAAAGTGAGAGGATGCCTGAGGAATGTAGAAAGTGTTTTGGTACCAATAAAGAATAAGGGTGATGTGCAGAGCTGTAGTAACTACAGAGGGATTAAATTGATCAGTCACAGCATGAAGTTATGGGAAAGAGTAGTGGAAGCTAAGTTAAGAAGGGACGTGATGATTAGTGATCAACAGTATGGGTTCATGCCAGGAAAGAGAATTACAGAGAAGTACAGAGAAGGTCCGAAGGAGTTGCATTGTGTTTTTGTAGACTTAGAGAAAGCATATGACAGGGTGCCTAGGGAGGAGTTGTAGTATTGTATGAGGAAGTCGGGAGTGTCAGAGAAGTATGTAAGAGTGGTACAGGATATGTACGAGGGTAGTGTGACAGCTGTGAGGTCTGCGGTGGGAGTGACAGATGCATTTAAGGTGGAGGTGGGATTACATCAAGGATCAGCTCTGAGCCCTTTCTTATTTGCAATGGTGCTGGATAGGTTGACAGACGAGAGAGTCTCCATGGACTACGATGTTTGCAGATGACATTGTGATCTGTAGTGAGAGTAGGGAACAGGTGGAGAAGACCCTGGAGAGATGGAGATATGCTCTAGAGAGAAGAGAAATGAATGTCAGCAGGACTAAGACAGAATATATGTGTGTGAATGAGAGGGAGGATAGAGGAATGGTGAGGATGCAAGGAGTAGAGGTGGCAAAGGTGGATAAGTTTAAATACTTGGGATCAATAGTTCAGAGTAATGGTGAGTATGGAAAAGAGGTGAAGAAGAGAGTACAGGCAGGATGGAGTGGGTGGAGAAGAGTGTCAGGAGTGATTTGTGATAGACGAGTACCAGTAAGAGTGAAAGGGAAGGTCTACAATAGGGTAGTGAGAGCAGCTATGTTATATGGGTTGGAGACAGTGGCATTGGCAAAAAGGCAGGAATTAGAGTAGGATGTGGCAGAGTTAAAGATGTTAAGATTTGCACTGGGTGTGACAAGGGTGGACAGGATTAGGAATAAGTATATTAGAGGATCAGCCCAGGTTGGAAGGTTTGGAGACAAAGCCAGAGAAGCAAGATTACGTTGGTTTGGACATGTGCTGAGGAGGGATGCTGAGTATACTGGGAAAAGGATGCTAAGGATTAAGCTACCAGGTAACAGGAAAAGAGGAAGGCCTAAGATAAGGTTTATGGATGTGGTGAGAGAGGACATGCAGGTGGTTGGTGTGACAGAGCAAGATGCAGAGGGCAGGAAGAAATGGAAACAGATGATCCGCTGTGGCGACCCCTAACGGGAACAGACGAAAGAAGATGATGATGATGATCAGAAAGAGTAGGATTGGAATTAACTAAGTGTTTAGTAGCAATATCAACTTAAACAGTAGTTACTGGGTCAAGTTTTAGAATAGTGTATAAAAATTTAATAGAATGATGAACTTTATACATCCTAAATATCTGACTATCAGAAAACTTGCAATACTTATACCCTCTAAAGCAAACAGAACAGGAGGAATGGGTGTAGGTTTTGGAAAATCCTACTGTAACAACTAAAAGTATTTTCTGAGGGACTGAGAAACTCAGTGTCCTCTCACTGAAAACAATGGCACATTCTAGCAGTAGTCTCAGAGAAAGAGAAACTCCCACTTGGAGAATCAGAAACTGAGCTCTCCTCTGAGTTTGAATCAGAAATCTGAGGAAGTCCCTGCATCTTCCTGTTCAGATTCAAAATCTCAAATCTCTTCAGTTTAAAGAGGATTCCCTCTTTCTTTTACTAGAAACTACTTTACAAGAAAGATCTGTAGCCTGAATTAAACCCTGAGACAGACCCAGTAAACTGCTCCTATCAAAAGAAAATTGAGGAGGAGGAGTAGATAAATGCTTGGTTTTCTCTTTCTGTTTGACAGTAAAAATGGAGCAAACTATGTTACTAATGGCAGCAGCAGCAGCTTCCCCAGAGATGGGCACAGCATTCTGATAACGGAGAAACCTTCCCTGATATCTCTCCCATGACACACAAGAATGAATCTCCCTTGCCCAGTGAGGAGATCAGATACAGAGGATGTAGCTAATCCCAGTTCATACTGACTGTAGGTGTTACACCAGAGGAATCTGGGGTAAAAGAAGAGTGGTCTGAGATACAGCAAATGGTCACAGCAGAGTCACCAACCTGTGGATTTGGACAGTAAGAAACATGTAATTAAAATGTTTATAGTCCCATTAATTTCATACATAGGACAAGCATATTTTTATGCAACGAGAGGAAATATGGAACAGAATAGACAATGAGCCTAAAGAATATTTGGATAATAAAAGAGTAAGGATGCAGAGGAAAACCATGAAACTTACATTGAAGTAGTGGGGAACGGAAATGCCTGACCTTAAGTAGTACTATCATACAACCAATTAAGACTTATTTACTTGCTACAAGATAGAACTAACAAAGAAAAATGGAGGACAATGATACTTAATAAGAGGGACAGCCTCAATGTGACGAGCCATTTAGGTTCTGGGATTTAGTGAAAATAAAACAAGAGACCACCGGCTGAGTGACTAAATGCAAAACACTACAACTTATTAACACAGGAAACTTAACTATTGGGGTAGCCATATTTCACCTATAGGATATAACTTACAGTTGGAATAATTGTGGAGGGCAATAATATAGAGAAAGTATGGTGACAGAGCAATAAGTACACAAAGTTGTGGGAGCAGTTCACAGCAAATACAGGGTGGAAAGAATGGGGCATGCTTAAAGAGGAGTATAGTTTACTCCAAAGGGAATACCTCTTGTACTAATTGTTAATTTTACTAGGGTACATGAAACAATTTATAAAGGATGGGGGCCAACTACAAAAAAATGTTACAATATATCTTAGAGGGAAGGTCATTTGAAAGCTAGAAAAACTAGTATTTTGTCAAGGGTGTGTGATGGGTTAAGGAAAATGAAGGGAAGTGGATGTCAGGGATGTAAACAGAGATGGGAAATTGAGTTTTAAAAGGAATTTACTTACAAACAGTGGAAGGATATATGTGTCCCCCCCCCGAGATATAACAAAAGTGAGAATATTTAGGATATTTGGGTGGAGGTGTTTGCATAAATATTTTTACACCCCTGGAAAGACTGAAGAAGGCATTTCTAGAGATGGATAGGAAATGTTGGAGGTGTGTAGATGGGGTGCTAGGAGCATGGCAGCACATTTTTGGAGAATATAGAAATCTTAAGGGGTGTAGTGGAGGATTCCAAGCCATATTATGCAAGTGGAAGCAAATGTTTAAGAAGGATAAAGATAGAAATGGTCAGGCAGATGATTAGATTGTGTTTTACCTATATCTGACCCAATGTATACAGTTTTTTTTTCATTTCTGGACTTTAAAATTTACAGTTTGGAGCTTTGAGTTAATTGCAAAATGAGGGGTAATTGGAACGGGAAAGATAAAAAGATTTGATAGAATTTAAGTAAAGATCTGGAGTAGTTTTGAAATTCTGAAAGGAATTCTAAACCACCTGATGTTGGCCATAGCACTGTGTGAGTAGGAGAAGGGGGAAAAGGAAAATAGATACTTAAGATAGAGATAGTACTCTATGAGAAGGGTCACTGGTGGTAAAATGGAAAGTACATCATGCATGACGGTTGCACTGAAGAATATTTGTAATTGAAAATGAAATTAACTAAAGGTGGAGACAGTTAAAAAAAAAAAAAAAAGCATAAGACTTCTGAGGGAGAAATACCAATGGTAGCAAAACATTGCTGCACATAGCAGCAGTTTGCTTTAACACTGCTTTGTACACTCACATTTCCTTTCTTGCCTGCAAGGCCAAGCTTTGTACTCTTAACCAATGCTTTCCTAAGGAACTTCCTGAAGTGCAGGACAGTGAACTAAAGCCCATCAAGTCAGACATAGTGGTCCACTGCTCTCTCAGTCTTTATTTTGGTGTCTGCAAAACAATTTCAAAGTACATTGCAAGTAACTAGGTCCAGCATGGACAGATAGCTACTACCAGCCACAGATCCTTGTGGCATATATAATTGTTCTGGGATTGCATAGCTCCACCCTCAAAGCAGGCACTACATTTTATGCAAAGCATTTCATTAGTTACTAGCAATTCTATTTTTACTGCACTTCACTTTGTAGCTGCAAGTTTTGGAATGGGAAAATAAAACAAGTGAAAAGACAGTAAAATAGAAGCATGCACTATGTCAAATAGCTAATGTACTCAGTAATTGTCACTTCAGTACTGTAAGCCTCAAAGATGAGACCAGCATGAAACTAATGTCCACTATTGTTATCCAGGCAAATGGACTCATGAATCCTTTCCAGTCCTCAGCAAGAGCAAGAATCAAACTAAGGTACTTGGTTTGGGTACCCTGAAAATGAAGAATTGTGTTTAATATGAAAAATTTAATTAAACCGATTGCAAAATCCCCTTAATGTAGGTGTGGTGGGAAAGGTGACTAGGTGCAACAACCATCCCATATCTTCTTCCTGTTCTGTCCTCAACTAAAAATAACTTTGACTGTTTACACAATGGTAAAGTAACCAGAGGCATTTAGCATTTCATAAGTCAAAAGGCAATAGAATTATTTTACATATCAACAAGCAATATATACATAAAGATAGAAGTCAAATTGGACATCACAGCCATACAGTACTGATGGACAGTAAAGTTTAGAGTAGTACAGAGCAGAGCACAAACTATTATACAAGAGGAGTACGGACAGTGGCTGGCAATCAGAGTTGGCAAATTAATCTTGCAATATGGCTTTGAAAAGATTAGGGATAAATATTGACTGTCACATATGCATAAACAGCAAGCAATTCTTTGATAAATTAAGTGTTAGAAGGCTATGAACACTGAAGCAAAGCACAAGTAAGTAGCAAAAGTTCATTACTCCTTAATCTGTTCATACAGGGGCTGAGTGTTGCACTGTAGATAGAGAAAGCACAAGACTGAAGTCTTGCACTACTGGGCTATTAAAAACTACTAAACTCCACCGCCAAATATAGCTTCATTACCCATTTATAGTGGGCAGCTGCATCAAATTTTCTCCTACATTACACTGAAGAATCTGTCTATATTTCAATTTAATGATTTGCAAAAACAATCCATAAACTTTAGTCAGAGAAGTTAAACAGCACAAGACACTATCTGTAATAGAAAGTGGATAGGCAAAACACACAGTACACAATCTGTAATAGAAGGTGGACGTGGTAAAGCCACAAAGAGAACCACCTCAATGGCAACTCATTACCATGATTTTGAATCAAACACTGGGTTATCAGGCTTGACTGTGCCAGTGTTCTCTCTACCAGCCCATACATCTCAATAGCATAGACCTCCCAATATGTAGAGAGACAAAAACATATTCAGGCAGCCACATACATACATACACACACACACACACACACACACACACACACACACACACACACACACACACACACACACACACACACACACACGTATTACTTTTGTAGGGTGACCACCTAAACATATTTACTTACACACAGACACACACACACACACACACACACACACACACACACACACACACACACACACACACACACACACACACACACACACCCATATTCATACCCTGTACATACACATACACGCACATACTTTTCATTGACACACAGACATGCATCCATAGCTCTGTAATACTTTGTATTTACAGTGTGAGCTGTGAACTGTCCTGTTGGGGTGAATGGGTAAATAATGTCAAAAGAAGGCATTCACTTTTCACACTAGTGAAAAAAATTAACTCAGTAGAGAAATTTAGAGAATTGTTCTACCATCTTAATCCCTTGCCAGTACCATTTTTAGAGGACTGCACATGGCTAATTAGCACTTTTCTGTGCCATGACGACAGCTAGGGGTATAACAGTAAAGGGACAACAGTATCTAAACTGGAATGGCTTACTATGATGCATACACTTTCTGAGTTAAAGCTTCCACATTTCAGTAAGCTTTTCTGAATCCTAGGGATAGTCTGTCTCTATCTTCCTTAAGCTGATATTAGGCTTTCTACTGAAATGTCGGCACCTGAAATGCCAATTGTCGACAAGCTGAAAAAAAAAAGATCAAAACTACAGAAGAGTGAATCTCGAAAATCACTCTTGACCAAACTTTTATTTTTTGCAGGGGGACAAGCTTCCCCCAGATTTATATAGACCAACTCCAAAATCACCATAACTTGGAGAAAATGGAATATTCCGAGAATTAGCCATCTTAGACTTTGTATATGTAAGTCCGTTTTTCAGCCATTCACTCTCTGTGTTTTGGGACTTGCTGTTGTGGGTCCTGATATTTCAAATAGTTTCCTGATATTATTACGAATTATATAAACTGGTGGATGTTTCTACTGTGCTTAATGTTCTAAGTGTTTATGTTGTCACTTTTGAAAAAAAAAATGTTATCAAATAAAATATGTCAAAAAAATGAGCCCATTCATTGGATAAAAATTGTAGCTATTCAGTATTTATGACAATATTGCAAAATTAAATCTGTAAATAGTATATCTGCATTTCTTTTACTATATTACAGCTCATCAATGTGGCCAAGTTGGTATTTATGACTCGGCTCCAGAAGGGTGTTAAATTGCCTGCATAACTCCAAATAATGGAAGGGAGGCAAATGCATTTCGGTCAGGCTAGGAAAGCAAAATAAAAAGACTTTCATAGCAAGAAATCCTAGAGGATGTTCATTATATTCATCACTGCTGCAACAGCCTTAGCTGTATGGTTTATATCCTGCATATTATATAACAGCTAGCCAGCTTCTGAGGTTTCACGACACCTTCCACACACCCAAACCATCTCAAGCTGACAAGAAGACAGGTTTGGGCGTCAAATCCTTCAGAGCTTTCCAGCTACTGAAGAGAGCACTCCTCTGTGGCCTTTCAAGAATCGACAGTCGGCTTGTGCTATTCTACTGCTAGGCAAGTAAGTTCCCTTTAGGGAAAAACCTTCCGTATATTATTTTTGCGGTTTAAATTTACTTTCCTGTTTAGGAAAGTAAATAATTTTAAGCTAGGAATATGTGATTTCATTGTCTGTCACTTGACTTTATTGTACTTTTAAACAGGAGAGCAATTTTGTTTTGGAAAGTTTAAAAATTTAGCTTAAACATTCTAAAACTGCTTTTTCTGTGGTGAAAGTGTGTTTTAATTACTTTTTAGGACAGATAAAGTGCATTAGAGAGCATTTTATGTGTTTTACTGGTAAAAGTTACTTTTTACTAGTTTTCAAATTTTCCAGGTTGTGCTGCTTAGTCTCCCTGGGAATGAAGTACCATTTTTGGCTTGACCATGGAACAAACTAGCGGTCTCATGGACAGTCCTTCTTCCAACCACAAAAAGAAAAAAAATTAAACAGCCTTTACTAACACATCAGACCAGCAATTTGCCTTAGTCTCAGATGGGTGACTCTGCTGTGGCCAAAGCTTATTCCTCAGACCACTCATTTTTTCCCTGGAACCCTCTTGTTTTGTCCATACGGCCACTATGGACTGGGGGGGGGGGGTTAACCATGTCATATGTGGCTGTTGAGGTCCCCTTAGAGGAAAAGAGAGAACCACTCCTGTTGATATTGGGAAAAGGGGGAGGAAAGGTGTCCCTTCTTGGCTAGAATGTTGCCCATCCCTGGGGAAGCTGTTGCTGCTGTTAATGTTACTATTTACCCCAAATTTCCTGTCATAAAGAAACAGAAAACTAAGCATGTATCATTTCTTGATGCAGTTTCACTTGTACAGGCTACTGACCCTTCTTTTCAGGTGGTTTCCTGTAATAGAAAAAGGGATTCTTCTTTTCCTGAAGATCTTCAATAAATTGAATCTGAAGAGGAATGTGATGGAACAGATACAGGTTTTCACCTCAGATTTCGGATTTAGACTGAGTGGAGAGAATGTTATCTGAATTTCCCAGTCAGAGATGATCTTTCTTAGAGACTGTTTCACGAATGTGCCATTGTTTTCAGTGGGAGAACACTGAGCTTACTCAGTTCCTCAGAAAATGCCATGAGCTTTTACAACTGGAATTCCCAGAACCAACTCCCATTTCCCCAGTGCTGTCTGCATTGGAGGATATGTTTGCTACAGCCTGTGGTTTCCCCTGATAGCCAGCCTGCTGCACAAAAGAAAGCAGACAGACTGTATAAAGTTTTTCAGTATTTCAAATGTTTATATATTCATTCCAGACCTGACCCAGCAGCTATAGCTTTACTTAATCTGAGCATTTTGTTAATTCTAATCCTTCCTCTTCTGACAAAGATGGTAAAACAACTGATAAAACTGGGGGAAAATGTATGTGCTTCTGCAAATTATACCAGAATTATTAGGCTGTTGTGTTAAAGTTTATTCTGACTAATTGTGAAAGTTTAAGGAATGTTTTATCTGCATTTCCCTTCTGTGCAGAAAACTCTGCTTTGTGTGGTTTAGGTATTTCAGGTTCTCAGATCACTGCTGATTGTTTAAAGATAGTAAATAACTCTGTAGAATGTACATCCAGGGACTGTTGCCACTCATACTGTGTTGAGAAGGTCTGCCTGACTACGTTCTCAGAACCTCCAGAAGATGCAAAAATGAGATTCTCCTTTGGATAGATATTTATTTTTTGGGTCCTGTGCTGTTGAGAGTATCAAAAATATGATGAAAGAGGTAAGCTGATACCAGGAATCTCTCAAGTGTTTCAGTCCTCTGTCTTTAAATTTTCCAAGAGATTTTCTACTCATTTTTCCAGTTTTGGCAAAAACAAAATAAACAGTCTCAGCAAAATGCTGATAAACAGACTTTTAAAAAACAGTGGCAGTGAAGTTCAGAAAAGACAGCAGGAACTCACAGAACAAAGGGCAGTCAAATAAGGAAGAATTGCTATATAAGGGACCTGGTTTCCCTATCCCACCCTGGCTGTCCCTTATCCCTTCCAGAAAGTCTGAATTTTCATTTTTCTCTGATGACAGACTGTTTCATTCAAACTGGATCTGAAGCTGATTTAGCAAGGTTACAGGTAGCAGTGGAAATAAATTCATTGTTTTCACTTAATTATTTCACATTTGCCAGATCAAACCCCTTTGTTCCCTACTGTCCTATAGCACATGCTGTTTCAGGGGGTAATAAAAACAGTTCCTTATACCCAGTTGGAAAAAAAATGTATTCATGAACATTTTGGTGACAATGAAAGAAATGCCAGGAGACCAGTTCTTACCTTACTTTCCTAAACCAGTATGTGATAGTGCCCAAGTTCAAAATGCTTTTACTTCACTACCTATTACCCCATCTTCCTCATTAGAGATTTTTGGTAACCTTAGATTTAAAAGATGCTTATCATCACATTCATATTCATCCAGACTTCAGGCGTTTCTTAAAATTTTGTGTGCCTGGATCACTTTATCAGTTCTCTGTTTTACCCTTTGGGCTAGCTACTGACTGTTCACAAAGTGTCTAGCTCTTGTTATAACCTATTGCAAGCTACTGGGTTTCCACATTTTTCCATATTTAGACAACTTGCTTATCTTTGCAGAGTCTTTTTCAGAGTGTCAGAAGTCTCTCACTTGGGTGAGAAAGCTCCTATGCAGACTGGTATTATAAGAGAACATCCAAAAGTCTTTTTTGACTCCATCGTACAGGATTGTGTTGTGGTGTTTGCTAGGTTCCTCAGCATAAACAGCTTGTCTTCCATGCAAAAAAAATAGATCTGTTATTTCAGGGGTTTTCCACACTGTCTTCAGTCACTGCAAGGGAATACCTCAAGATTCTGGTTCTCATGGCATCTATGATTTTTATTTATTTATTTTATTTACATTTGTTTACCAGGAAAGTCCGACTGGGCCAGAAGCTCATTTTCAGCAGAGGCCTGAGGAGAAAGGCTCCACAGAAATATAATCAAAATACAATAATTAGATAGTACAATAGTATATATACAGTAAGATGGAAAATACACATCATCTAGTTAGTCTATGCAAAGTAGTATTCAATACAGTTTTCTAGTAGATACAGGTTCAAAAAGAAAAACACACAAGCATTTCAATGAAGATCACTGTGAGGAAAATAAAATTAGTACTGTATACATATTAAATAATAGTTATGTACAAATGAGATTTATTTTATATATATATATATATATATATATATATATATATATATATATATATATTTTTTTTTTTTTTTTTTGAGTAGTAATAAACACTGAGGTGAGGGAGAAAATGAGGTAAGGAGTGGACAGTGTGTTGAGAGAGTTATAGATAGTTTGTCAGTCAGGTTTGGCCCAGGAGCAATGCCAGTTCTTGGATAGATATTCAAATAGTAGTTATTTGAAATTGGTAGATTCAGGTGTGTTTTGGAGTGTGTGGGGTAGAGAGTTCCATAATTTGGCTATTTGATTTGAGAATAGAACTTTACCATGTGTGTTGTTAGCTTGTTTACTGTGAGAATGTTTCTGTCTGCAGATGTCAGACTTCGTGGGCATGAGTGGGGAACAACAAGTTCCTTGAAGAATGGGTAACTGTCAGGATGGAAGATGATATTGTGTGTGAATTTAAGTCAGCAGAGAATGAGAAGGTTAGGTAGCTCAATTTAATTTATATAGAGCAATGCAATGGTGTGTTTGGTGGGGAAGGTTGGCTGCAAAGCAGGCTATTTTGTTGTAGCAAGTTTCCAGTTTGATTGTCTGATTTTTTAAGTTGGTAAAGAGGGGGAAAGCATATAGGAGCATAGAGAGGAGGAAGGTTCTGGATATGGCTAGTCTGGTATTATCAGTGAAGAATGGTTTGCTTCTGTACAGTGAGCCAAGTTTGATGTGAACTTTCTTAATTGTGATGGCTATGCGCTGATCAAATGTGAGTTTGTTGTCAGTCATCACGCCAAGGAGTTTTGTATGCTCAACTGCTTTTATGACTGTGTTGTTTGCTGAGAAAATGGTGAAAGGAGGTCTGGTCGGTGATTGTTTGCTACTGGTAAATAGCATTAACTGTGTCTTTTTGGGGTTGAGGATTAGTTGTGATTTACTTGGATATGTTTCTGTATCATTAAAAGCTTGTTGAGCTACTATTTGGAGGTCTGGTAAGGTATCTGCTGAACAGATTAAACTTGAATCATCTGCATACTGAACTACTTCAGTGTGTGTTGTGGATGAGGCTAGATCATTTGAGAAGATGGTGAAAAGGAGGAGTCCTAGTATGGACCCTTGGGGGACTCCGACTGAGACAGGCAGAAGTGGTGAGAGTTTGGATTTCCATCTTACTGCTTGTTGTCTGTCAAAAAGACAGCTTAGGAACCAGGAGAGGGTTTGAATGCTTTTGACATGTCTAGGAAGATTGATACTACTTGCTCATTTGAATTTCTCAGTTGGTCGATGGTGTTAGAGAAATTAATTAGGGCTGTGGTGGTGCTGTGTTTCAGTCTGAAACCATGTTGGAAGGGAGAGATAAGATTGTGAGATAACAGGTATTGTAGTAATTGAGTATGGATACATTTTTCCAGAATTTTGACACAGAGTGAAAGGATGGCTATGGGTCTGTACTTGTTTAATTCTGTTGATGTTCCTCCTTTATGTAGAAGGGTGATATAGGAAATGTTCCATAATCTTGGGACATATTGTTCGGCTATCTACCCATTTCCCAGAATGGAGATAGGCAGAGTTATGGCATCAGCTGAAAGTTTGAGGTACTCATTGGGGAGTTGGTCATCTCCTAAGGAAGAAGGTTTCATTTTTTTCAGCATTGTTTTATGGTGCTGGTTGGGGCATGTTTGAGGTCAAAAGAGTTGTTGTTAGTTTCCACATTAGGTGGAAGAGATGGTGAGGTGGAATTGTTCATTGTTACTAAGGAGAGGATGGTGTTTATAAAGTAGGTGTTGATTTGTGAGGCAATACTCATGCTTTGGTTGTTGGTTCTAGGGTTGTAGTTTTACTTGGGTGGAGGAGCGAGTTAATTGCTTGCCAGAACTTTTTAGGACTGTTTTCATATTTGTTTTGCATAGATGTACAATATGTTTTTTTTTGTCTAGCTTGTTTTTTTTTTTTTTTTTTTTTTTGATTGTGGAGCTGCTGGTATGCAAGCAGAGTTTTATTGTCTTTTGTTTTCTGGTATTGAATCCAGGTTGTGTCCCTTATTTTTTGAAGTCTAATGGTTTCTTTTGATATCCATGGCAATCTCTTATTTTTACACAACAAGTACGAGTTGGTGCTAAGCTAGTTAAAATAGCTAGAAATGTGTCATTGAAGTATGTTATGGCCTGGTCAAGTTGGAGATGATGGAGTGGTGTCCATTTGCATTTACTGAGCATGTCTAAGAATGCTTTGTTGGAGAAGTTTTTGGTATTTTGTACGACTTTTGAAACTATGGTTCTGGGTGGGTTGCGCTGATGACAGATTAAGTAGATAAGTCTATGGTCACTTAAATTATTTGGAAGGCATCCGGAGAGATAGTTGTGAGTGGTACTGTTAATAAGTGACCAGTCTAAGATTCCCTTTTGATATGTATATCTATTCAAGTGGGAAACTGGATTGTTTGGGAGAAATCATGTAGATTTATGAAGGTGGAGGGCTTATCACCAGTGCAAGTGTTCCAGTCTAAGTTGAAATTGCCTGTGATAATGGTTTCATGGGTGTAGGTTGAGGCTCTCCAGGCTGTAAGTTCCTCATTGGCAGTGGGAGTATTGTTGGGAGGTATGATTCTCATAATACCTTTGGCCAGACTCCACATGAAAAAGATACAGCAGTATCTAAAGTCTCTTTGGTCCCAGCACCAACACCCATTATCTTTTTAGATTCCAGTTCTGGGACTTGTGAGAAGAGAAATCACTCAGAGGCAACATCAAATATCTCTGAATCTAGGTCACCCCTTCTTTTGTCCTGCTCCAAAGCAATCAGTCACCTCATATACCTCTGAGTTTCCTTGGGGAGCATTGTCAATGCAGATAAATGTGCAAGGTATCAAGGACAACAAAGGCAGTTGCAAGCACATAACTATAAAAGAGTTGCCTGCTCTTAACAAGACACCTAACTCACCATATCACCTGGTCCCCAGGACCACTTCAGGTTATTACAGACAATACCACAGTGATGAGGTATATAAACAAGCAAGGAAGAATGAGCACTTAACTCCTGTGCAGACCAGCCGAGTTTAGCATGGGATGTAGCTTTACAGCAGAATCTCACTCTACAGACATCCTACATTCCATCTGACAAAAGTTTTGTGGCAAGAAGAGTGTCTGAGTCACAAGCTCTTATAGTGGGTCAACCTTATTTCATTTTCCACAGAGATGGGGTTTCTTTGAGAACTAATTCTCTTTTATGCCTAAAGTGGTATCCAAGTTTACTTTGTCTAACTATCCATCTCCTTGTGTTCTTCTCTGAACACAAAAACGAGGGAAAACTTCATAACTTGGATGTCCACAGACAACTTGGATACTCCCTTGACAGAACAAAATCTTTCAGAACTTCTGATTTAGATGCTTATTTATTGTAAAGATAAGGAAAAAGGATAACGTCAAAACGGACTATTTCCAAGTGGTTGTCTCAGGCTATTATCTTTTGTTATTCCCATCACAACAAAACTATTCTAGACAGGGTCAAGGCACACTCTGGCAGGGCCTTGGCTTCATCTTTGTCTTTTTGGAATGGGCTGGAGTTTAGAAGTATTCTGGAAGCATCAACTTGGTCCTCTGTACATACTTTTACAGAGCACTACAAGCTAGATTCCTTCTCTAGGTCTTGGTCATGCATTGCTAGGACCATTCTCCAGGGACTCCTAGACCCTTTCCTTTCCACCTCCTAGATGTTCTAAGCTATGATAATCTACCCATATCTGCAGCAGTGATCAATATGATGAACATAGTACAGCTGTGTAAATAAACTTAATAGCAGATGTTTTTGAAAGACTACTGCTGCAGTAGCTATTCTCTCCCTCCATTCCCCTTGTTTTTTTTGTTTTGTGTGTGTGTTTTTTATGCCAAGGTGTGGACATTTGTTTTTTATTGTTCCTAGCAATGTCCTTTCAGGGCTCAGCCTCCATCTGTCAGTTGGCTTGAATGTTCTGCAGGGCTTGATGCCCAAATTTGTCTTTTAGTCAGCTCAACTTGTTTAATAGTTTGGGTGCATGGAAGGTGCTCTTTGGAAGCTTGGCTGACTGTTCTATCCTACACAGGATATAATATGTTTATCTTGGGTTACAGCAGCAGAGATCATCTACTGTTATGGTAAGTTTACTTATACAACTGTACTTTATTGACTTTTTCAATAAAAAAGTTAACAGGAAAGAGAAAATAGAACCTAATATAACATTTCCACTTTACCAAGCCAAATCAGAAGTAACAATCCTTGTACCTAAGCACTTACCTTTCAAGTTCATTCTTTTCACTCACTACCTGTCAGATTGTCTGTGCATTACTTACTTTTAGTTCAGTTAAAGGAACATTTGGACTTCCACAAAAAATGCACTCACACCGCATTACTAACAGTTGCTTCCACCCAGAGTAGTTATTTTTACTGCCAGAGAGTGTGACATTATGGTTATGACTGCATATGTTGAAAAATGCAGTTTCAAAAACATACATATGTGCAGGTTACATTACATCCAATACCTCACAAATTTTCTTTTGCTTCCCTACCTCAGAAAATTTCTGATTTGATTGTGAGCAAATTACAGGCACACACACAAACATACATAGAGAAAGCCCTCTGATTAGGCAGTGCTAGAATCATAGGTTCATAGGTTCATACTAGGCTATCTGCCCTAGGGCATTTATAAGCCTAGCCAGAGTGTGTTTGGCTTTCGCCACCCATTTTAAATTAATTTTGCTATGCCCTTTTTCGAGGTTAGTATACTGTGCCTCTGTCTAACAGTGACACAGAAGTGATACCCGGGTTAAACCTACGATCTCCCATCCACTCCTCAAGATTTCTCTTGAAGAGCGTCAATGAGGGACTCTGCCTAACCTGGACTGGGATTTTATTCCAGAGTGAAGGGAGCCTCTGAGTTATGAATCTGTCCCTCCAGCATGTCCTATTTATTTCAGTGCTGAGGTTCAAGTCTCTCGAGCGTGTAGCTCAATGGGATTTGGATTTTCTGAGGTGCAGCATGTCCATTAATTCCGGGTTGGACATGGCTTGATATGTCAGGCACAGATCGCCTCTGAGCAGGCGGTATGCCACTGAGTAGAGCTGGAGTTTCTTTAACTGGGCAGCATATGGCATCTGTTTGAGCCCTTTGATCCTCTTGGTGAGGTACTTTTGGGGTCTTTCCAGTTGCTGCAGGTGTCTGGTAAGGTACATCCCAAAAGGGGCATTGTACTCAGTTATGGGCCTGATGAGGAATGAGTAAAGAGGCACGATGACCTCCCCTGATCTAGATGTGAATCCCTTCATGATTAGGTGGGCTATATAAAATGTATTTCTAACCACTTTGGCCACGTGGTTGTCAAATGAGAGATTGCTATCAACTTGGGTCCCCAGGTCCCTAATTACTTCTTCTGTACTTAATGGATTACCACGTATGTGGTAATTTGTGGGCACTTTGTTTTTGCCAAAGGGGATGACTATACACTTTTTGGCGTTTAGCTTGAGGCCATGGCTCTGGCACCAGTTGTCTGTTTCTATGAGGCCCTTTTGGAGGATGCTTGTGTCGGCTGGAGAGTTGATTATGGCGCCCAGTTTGCAGTCATCTGCGAACTTGGTCAGCCACAGTCCTTCCGTGTTGGCCTGTACCTCCGAGAAATATATACCGAACAAGAGAGGTCCCAGGACTGAGCCTTGTGGGACACCACTTGTAACTGGTTTGGAGTCTGACATGGCTCCAGCAATTCTAACCATGTGGGTTCTGTCCTTGAGCCAGTTTGCAACCCATCTAGTGACATAGGGGTTTATATTTAAGCTGGTGAGCTTATCTATAATGCCCGAGTGGGGTATTGTATCGAAGGCTTTGCAAGGTCCAGGTAGGCTGTGTGGACCACCTTCCCCTCGTCAATGGCCTTGGTGACTGTTTCAAAGAAATCGACCAGGTTTAAGAGGCAGGATCTGCCCTTAACAAAGCCGAACTGGGTAGGATCCAGTGTCTGTAGGTCTCCAATATCTTTATTTATGAGGTCCATGATGATCCTTTCCATAGCTTTGCAGACCAAGCTAGTCAGGCTTATGGGGCGATAGTTTCCAGGATCCGTTGAGGCACCACCTTTGTGGAGAGGGACCACTGTTGCTGTACGCCACTCTTTAGGTACATATCCTGTAGTAAGGCTGAGATTGAACAGTAGTTTTATGTTTGGGTTTAGCTCTTCTTGGAGTTCATGTAGGACGCAGCCTGGGACACCGTCTAGTCCCATTGATGCTGTGTTTTTTGATTTGGAGAGGGCGGCTCTTACCTGAGCATCTGAGATGTCAGGGGGGCAGCAGCATTCTGCTGGGATAGATATTAGCCCTTTTGGTGGGGGGGGGGGAGTTTGCGCTGAACCTGTCAGCTAGTATGTTGGCAATGTCTGTGGGTTCGATGTATTTTTTGTCATTTTGGACTAATTCTGAGCATATCTGGGAATTCCCACCCAGGTTCCTAACATAACTAAAGAAAGCCTTGTGATTATCCTTAGTGTCCTGTGCAATTTTTCTCTCGAAGCTGGCCTTAGACGATTTTATGAGTGCCCGTAGTTTTTTGCTAATACTGATCAGAGATGCCTTCCCTTTTTGGGATTTTGCTCTATCATGTAGTAGCTTCCTCCCTCTATTGTATAGTTTGTTTATGGCTGGGGTCCACCAGACAGGACGTCTGCCTTTGGAGGATTGGGTCTTGGTTTTATTTGGGATTGCATGATCCATGCATTCCTGAAGGTGTCCATAGAATGCATTTATAAAGGATTCTGTGGTATGGGCCGTATTTTCCACAGGCTCGGGGGCTTTGAAGGATTCCACCTCAGTTTTGAGGAGTGTGAAATTTGCTTTAGAGAAGTTTTTCACTGTGGTTTTCTGGGCAGGGGGTGGGGTTGGGATGTGAATATCCAGTGAGATTAGTTTATGGTCTGATCTTACCAGTGAGGGATACACTTCTGGTCTGGAGCATAGAGTTCCCATGTTGGTGATGATCAGGTCCAGTATGTTTTCCCCTCTTGTGGGAGTGGTAACAAGTTGTTCCATAGCATTTGAGTTTATAAATTCTAGGAACCTTTGGGCTAGGGTGTTGGAGCTAGAGTAATGCTCCCAGTCTATGTTTGGGTAGATGAAGTCGCCCAATATAATGGTGTTTGGAGAGACCTTCATATTTTCCAGTGTTCTCAGGAAGGCCGAGTGGGGTTCCTGGGTTTGGGAGGGTGGTCTGTAGCAGGCTATAAACTGGAAGGCAGTTTTACCCACTGTTAGTTGCACATGGATAGTCTCTGATGCTTCGTGCTGTGCCACCAACCTGGAGGTGTGGGTATCTTTGACGAATAGTGATACTCCCCCTCCTTTTGTGGTTCGGTCCAAGTTTTGGGGCCGAAAAGCATGGTATGAGGTATAACCTGGTAGTGCTGGGGTGCTCTCGGGAGCCTTGAACCAGGTTTCTGTTACTGCACAGATATCGATGTTCTCCATGCTAAGGAGAGTTTCGAGTGCGTGCATCTTGAGGTTTAGACTTCTGGCGTTGAGTAGCATTACTCTTAGTTTCTTATCCCTTGTGATACCTATGGAGGTGGGTTTGTCTTTTGAGCCTTGCCTAAAAAAGGCACTATGGGGGAAGCAAGAGCCTTTGCCAATATCCGGAAACCCAGGGGTGACAGGTGCCAGCCATCCCTAGCGAAGCATCGTGGCTTGTCGAGCATGTCATCCCAGGCTGACAGGCAGTGGATCCCCTTTGAATGACACCAATACTTAAGCCAATTGTTGAAATTGATCATCTTGTCTTCATATTGTGGCATCATTCTTGGTGAGGGTAAGACGCTACTCAAGGTCAGGGTCATACAGGCCTGGGCTACATGCTCAGAGAGCTCTTCTATGTCTCTTTTCATGTAGTCCAGGGAGGTACGTCTCAGGTCATTCACACCAGCATGGACAATGACCGAGTCATATTTGTACTTGCCTTGGAGTGACCTGAGTGCTTGTGTTATGTGGCGGATCCTAGTGCCCGACAGGCAGCTCACCATGACCTTCTCCTTGTTCAGCCTGGTGAGCGGGACGTCAGTGTGCCTGACGATAGTCACCTATTACAAGTTTATCAGGTGTGTTGTTTAGCCTTAAGGGCTGTGACTGTTCGGCACACTGGCTTTGTGAGCTATGTGTTCCACGTGTTTTGTTTTGGGGTAACGGTTGCTTGGGTGTCTGCTTTGGAGGTCTCTGCTGCTTAGGCAGATTTTTATTTAGAGCCTCTGAGTATGTTTTTGTGTGTTTATGTGTTTGGTTTGCTGTCGTGGTCGGTCTTTGTGAGACTGGAATTGTAGTGAGTGTGGTTTTCTTCTCCTCCTGACTGGTTACGCCAGTACTAAGTTGAGAGAGCGTAGCCTCCAGTTTGGCTATATGGTTGCATCTCTCACGTGTTGGAATTTGTTGGGAGGAGGAGAGGGTTATCTGTGTACATGAGGCAGTTGTAACATTGCCTCAAGATTCCCAGATTCACCAGCTGGACCAGAGAGGAGATTGACAATTGACCTTTGGACATGCTAGAATAGTATTGGGAATTCCTTTATAATTGAAAAAAGGGCCAATGGGGAACAAAGTACTGAAGGGGAGTTTGTGAGGGTGTAGTGCTTTTAATTTTTTAATGCTGACTTATATAATTGCTTTAGTGAGCAAGTGCCAGGTAACTTAAATGCAAAAACGACCGACAAACAGTAACTTTCTTTCAAGTGAAATGAAAAAATAATATTAGCTCTCATCTGGGATTTGAACCCAAGACCTCCAGTATACTGTGCTGGTGTCAGTGCTTCTGGATCAACAAGATCCTTTGGACAGATAGGTGATAGAATGAGCACATCCCATGGCTACTAACAAACAAATCTTGTGAAGCACATGCATGCATGCACACACACAAAATCATCATGTTAAGTTGTCTATCTCGCCTTCATTCTTGCTGGATGGGTTCGGAGCCGACCTCGGCTCCGACTCGGCCACTCTAAAAGCTCGAGAGTTGGTTCCACCGGCTCGAGGCTCCCCTTATATCCCACAATGCTAGGCGAGAGTTACCTCAGATCTCGTTTGCCGCTACAGCTTCGAGGTTGGTTGCTTCTACCGGTTCCTGGTGAGTGTTAGCTTTTATACAAAAGTTACTCTTTTTCCCTTTAACTTTAATTCTTCCTAAATTAGTGTAGGATATAGATCTTTATCCCCGACCCTATTTTTTCCCGTTTTCTTATTAAAAGAACCGTTGGTTCTTCCCTTGGGCCTTTGGCCTTCCCTTCCCTAGGGTGTGTTTGTGTAGTTACTTTAACTTTTTGTGCTTAATTATTAGTATTTTACTAAAATTGTTATTATTTTTAGTATTAATATTTTTTCTGACAGGGTATAACTGTGTGTTTGGGTGTGTGTTAGTGTACACCTGTCAGTTAGGAAAATGTCAAAGGAAGCAAAGGTCTCTGATTCAAGAAGTGTGATGCGTGCTGTCAGAAAATGTCTCTGACAGACGCTCACACTTCTTGTGTCTATTGTCTGGGGCCTTTGCACCTGCAGGACTCCTGTGCTGTGTGCCATGGCTTCAGCCCCAGGGTCCTGCAGGAGAGGAAAAACAAGTTGATTCTGAGAGGCTTGTTAAAACCAGAGGATTCCCTGTCAGTTTCAACAGGGAAGCCCTCTAAGGCATCGAGGTCTTCAGCTCCGTCTTCTGAGCCGAGACCTCAGGTTCTTCAACCTTAGACTTTATCGGCTCCGGCTGGAGCCGATAAGACTCAGTCCACAGTTTCTGTGGCTTCCTCGGCTCCGGCCGGAGCCGAGGTTATCGAGGTACCCGTGTCGGCTCCGACAAGATCTTCGGAGCCGACAACCAGAAAGAGGTCTAGGTCACCTTCTCTTGGCTCCGTTCATTCGGCTCCAGGATCTCCCCTGCTGTCTGAACGGAGCCAAAGGTCTCATTCCTCTAGGTCATCGAGGCTTTCCGATCATGACCTTCAGAGGGTGGTGAGTCGACTACTTAAGTCCGAGGCACTAGCCCAGATGCTTCAGAGCCCGACTCATCAGTCGGTGCCTGCCCGGTCCATCAACTCTTTCCTCCTTCGACTCTTTTGAGTTCGGAGCCGGGTCGTGTCGGAACCGAGACTGTGGTCACCGAGCCGAGACAATTGTCTTCGCCCGCTGCCGCTCCGCTTTCTTCCGTGGAGGAATCTCGGCGCCGGACCTCCTCGTCGGCTCCGAGGGGTGAGTGGCATCGGATCCTTGTCCGACCCCTCTCCTCTCGGTGCCGGCGCTGGTGAGTTCGGCTCCGACATCGGCCTCGGAGCCATCACTGTCGGTGCCGAGGGGTCCTTAGCTCCTCGGAGCGGGGACCTCTGGCTCTGCCTGACGGGGTGCATTCGAGGTCATGCGGAGTGTGTTAGAGCCTGGCTCTACTCCACAGTCGGCTCCGTCAGCCCCTCCCTCTATGCTGCCTCAGGGTAAGTCGACTCACTCCCTCATCCCGGACCGCAGAGAGCCAGCTCCTCAGGAGCCCCCTCTGGGGATTTCATCCTCTTCCGAGGCCTCTCCTGATTTGGCAGAAGAGCCCCCTCGGAAGAGGAAGTGCAAGAGGAAGCACATTGACTCACCTGAGTCTATCACGTCGGACACAGATCTGGATGATTCTGAGGGTTCCCCCCGTTCCCCCTCTGAAGATGTCTCATTTGCAGACATTCTGGAGATCCTTAAACAGAGGGGAAATTGGCCAGCCCTCAACCCTTCGGAGGACGAATCTGTGTATCTTGATGCGTTTGGCTCTCGTCCTTCCACCTCCTGGGTGTCCCTTCGACCCCCTCATGCAGGTGGTTGCTAAGAAGGCATGGACGGCTCCTGATTCAGTGGACCCCACTCCCAGGAGACCCTCCAAATTCATCACAGCTCCATCAGACAAGCAATTTTTATCAAAAGGAGTTTCTGTGGATGCTATGGTGGTAGCTGCCGCCACAAAGAAGGAACTGGCTGATCCTTCAGTGCCTGTCCATCCACCTAACAAGGAATCTAGGTCCATGGATAGGTGCGGAAGCGGATGTTCTCCTCAGCGACATTTACCATGCGTCGCTGAATTACCTGTGCCATTTCACTCGTCTTCAAAGGGACTTGATCAAGGAAGCGAGTGAAATGTTGAAGGACCCTACAGCTGCGGGTTTCCAAGAGAAAATGAACACGCAGCTGGCTATCCTTAATTCCATTTCCAACTCCTCCATGCCTCCTCTTATGCGGCCGATGGAGCGAGCAGAGCCGCAGGAACAGGGGTAGCCTTACGTAGGCACGCCTGGATGCGGCTATGCAACTTTGGAACCTTTCAAGACGTCTTTCACGAACTCCCTTTTGATGGATCATCTCTTTTGGTCCTCAAGTGAAAGAAACCCTGACTAGGTGCGAGACTGATGGCAAGACCCTTTCTGCCGCCGGAGTCCGTTTTCGACTCCTTCTAGGCCTTACCCCAAAGGCCAGAAGGGTGGAAAGATGTGGTTCCGTAAACAATCTCAAGGGACTTCGCCTGACGACAGAGTCGCTTTTCCTACCAGAGGCAGAGGTGGGAATAACAATGGTAGACGCCGCCCTAGGGGCAGGGGGTCCGCAGAACCAGGGCAATCGGGAAGCCTTTCCTGACAAGCCCTTTCAGCATCCCTGAGGTGTTGCCCGACTGCCCATCTTCGAGGCAGTCGGGGAAGATTGTCACTGTACCCAGAAGCCTGGCTATCCCTGACTCAAGACAAATGGGTACAGTCCATCATTTCGAAGGCTATTCTATCCCTTTCTTCATTTTCCAAATCAGTCAAAAAAATCCCTTCCAGATGTTCCACCCGCTCAAAGGGATATAGCAGCTTTGGAAATTTCAAAACTGCTTGCAAAAAGAGCAATTCAGCCAGTGTCAGCAGAACAACAAGGATCCGGAATCTACTCAAGGTTCTTTTTAGTTCCAAAGAAAACAGGGGACTGGAGACCAATTTTGGATCTCAGTATCTTGAACAGATCAGTCAAGAAAACAAGATTTCGGATGGTCACGCTGCAATCCATTCTTCCCCTATTGGGAAAAGGAAACTGGATGTGCTCTGTAGACCTTCAGGATGCATACTATCACATAAAAATGAACAGACGCTCCAGAAGATTCCTCCGCTTCAGGCTGGGAACCAGTCATTTTCAATTCAGGGCCCTGCCCTTTGGTCTCACCACTGCCCCGGTGTTTACCAAATGCATGGCAGTGGTAGCTTCTCACCTGAGACGACAAGGATTCCAGGTGTTTCCATATTTGGACGACTGGCTTCTCACAGCTCCCACCAAGCATCTCCTTCTGATGGCCAGAGATTATACTTTTCGCTTTGTCAAAACTGGGTATTTCAATAAATTGCGAAAAGACTGTTTTGTCGCCTTGTCGTACTATTACCTACATAGGCGCAAATTTAGATACTATAAACATGTCTGCAACGCTAACGAACCAAAGGATATCAGACATTCTCAAATTGGTGTCACTTCTTCTCAACAACAACAGAGCCAAAGCCAGGTTAGTTCTAAAGGTGTTGGGAATCATGGCAGCGGCCATACCTCTCCTCCCGTTGGCCAGATACCACATGCGGATCCTTCAGTGGATGCTTTTTTCTCAATGGTCATACCAGGAACTTCCAATGTCTCACACCATTATGATCACGCAAGCGTGCAAAAGCATCTCATGTGGTGGATGTCTTCCCCAGCTCCTGTCGGAAGACCATTTGTTCCACCTCCTCCGGTTGCTACTCTGACAACGGATGCCTCCCTGATTGGGTGGGGGGGGCATTATCAGGGCAGGACAGTCCAGGGCACATGGCAACCAAACGAATGCCACTTGCACATAAATGTTCTGGAGATGAGAGCAGTGCTTTTAGCGTTGCAAGCCCTTCAAGATTCTCTTCCCTTGGGAACGATTGCAATCCAGACAGACAATATGTCGGTAGTGTGGTACATCAACAAACAAGGCGGAACCAGATCATACCCCTGTGTCGAGAAGCACTCAGACTGTGGCAATGGGCGATTTCTTCTCAGCGTTTTCTGATAGCAACGCACATCCCCGGGAAGTCCAATCACATTGCGGACAAGTTGAGCAGAGCTATACTCATGCCTCACGAGTGGTCTCTGAAAGACTCTGTAGTGAGAGAGATATTTCTCAAGTGGGGTCAGCCTTGCTGCGATCTTTTTGCTACTCCCCAAAACAGCAAGTGCAGAGAATACTTCACTCTATTCCCTTTACCAGGCCAACCCAGCAGAGACGCTCTAGTCCAAGTTTGGCCCCGGGGACTTCTGTATGCATTTCCTCCTTTCCCTCTGATCTCTCAAGTAATACAGAAAGCTATCGCTCGGAAGGCCTCATTGATCCTCATTGCTCCTTACTGGCCTCGACAAGTGTGGTTCCCCTTTCTACATCGTTTTCTCTTGGAGCGACCGTGGCATCTGGACCTAGTTCCAGATCTTTTGATCCACCAGTCGGGTCAGTTTCATCGCTCCCTCCCCTCTCTGAACCTCACTGCTTGGTTCCTCCAGTTCCAACCGTAGCCAGGCTTCCTTAATTATCTCACTCGGTTAGAGATATATTGATAGCTTCCCATAAATCTTCCACTCGAAGATTTATTTGAGTAAGTGGAATCGCTTCTCATATTGGGCACAAGGAAAGGACATAGATCCTTTCACCGCTTCCATCCAACTAGTCCTTGATTTTCTAGCTGAACTCTTCCATGCAGGTTCATCTCCATCTACTCTTAAGGTTCAATTGGCAGCTATTTCTAATTTTCATGTGGGCATTTCTGAATCTGCCCTAATGTCCCACAAACTTTGCAAAGCCTTTTTGAAAGGAGTTTTTCTTCTCAGACCTCCTATAAGAAATCCTCCTTCTCCTTGGGACCTAAATTTAGTTCTTGCTTCTTTGATTCTTTCCCCTTCGAACCTGCAGCTTCATGTTCCTTGAAATTATTATCATGGAAAACTCTCTTTCTGGTGGCTATCACATCAGCTAGAAGAATTTCAGAACTTCAAGCACTCAGTTGTCGTTCTCCTTATCTTTTGTTCCATAAGGACAGAGTTTCCTTACGAACTAACCCGTCCTTTTTGCCTAAGGTGGTTTCAACATCAAATCTAAACCAAAGCATTGACCTCCCTGTCTTTTTCCCAGATTATTCAAATAGGTCTGAACAAAAATTACACTGCCTGGATGTTCATCGTCAATTAAGGTACTACTTGGACAGGACGAAACAATTCAGAAAATCTGATCAGCTGTTTGTCTCCTAACCGGAAAGCAGAAAAGGACTTCCAGTCTCAAAGGTAGCATTATACAGATGGCTAACGGCTCTGATTACCCTTATTTATGAGATTAGACAACAAAACTGCCTAATTAACCTAAAGCCCATTCCACCAGAGCTTTGGCTACTTCTTTAGCCTTCCAAGACAGACTGCCTATTGACACCATTTGTGCAGCCGCTACTTGGGCTACTCCTCACACTTTTATTTCCCATTATAAGTTGGATTTAGCTTCTAGGCATAGAGCTAATTTTGGTTCCACTGTTCTCAGGAGTCTGTTCCGTTAGGCCACCCAGGACAAGGTGCTAGGGACGGTCCCATCCAGCAAGAATGAAGGCGAGATAGACAACTTAACATATAGAAGTTATGTTCTTACCATAACGTTCCATGTTAGTTGTCTTCTTCTCGCCTTCTTCTTGCGTCCCACCCTCCTTCCCCCTGGCCTGGACAGACCTAGAGGAGTTGTGATCGTGACCTCTCTTTCTACCACCTCTTTCTTAGTCATATGCTATTGTGCATATTTCTTATTTCAGGATGTAGGTCACCCTTTTCCTCCTGCTGTTAGAGGTGGATTCTATTTACAGTTATACTGTTATTGATATAAGCTGGGTTAGCTTACAAACGAGATCTGAGGTAACTCTCGCCTAGCATTGTGGGATATAAGGGGAGCCTCGAGCCGGTGGAACCAACTCTCGAGCTTTTAGAGTGGCCGAGTCGGAGCCGAGGTCGGCTCCGAACCCATCCAGCAAGAAGAAGGCGAGAAGAAGACAACTAACATGGAACGTTATGGTAAGAACATAACTTCTATTTCATTTAATTCACTAATCGCACATACAAATCAACAGTGGGTGATTGGCATGTATAAAGAACTATATTCAAGCTTTCAGGGGGAGGTTTTAATGGCTTGACAGCAAGTAAGTAGCAACTAAATATTTTATATGTATAGTGTGCTGCCTGCCACCAATATACTGACAAGGCCAATTTGGCCATTAGAATTTGGCAGAGAGAGAGTGTGAACTAGAATATGGACAGAGAATGATGGAAGACCCATTCTAACAATCTGCTCATGCCTGCAGTACTACTGAACAGTTAAATACAATAAAGACTTGAGGCGGGGAATGGAAGATGTTCCTACTCAACAGTTGCAGCTGTCTCTGTTTATGTGCAACAAAACAACAGCTGTAATTTGTACCTTAAAAAAAATCAGAATCTTATAAAATTCGTTTGTGTGCTGTTAACTTGAATGGCTTCCTAGACATTACCTAGTTTGCCTATCCTTATCAACTCTCATTGTATATTCTGTACACTTGTATTTTCAACCAAAAGGCTGAATATCCTCTTACTGTATACTAACGGCTGTAAAGTCTACAATCTGTATTCTACTACTCTGTAATGTCTCTTTTGTAAATTTTTCTTCTCTCTGTAAACTTATGGAGTTTTTCTCCCCAGGACTCTGCTGAAAACAGACACTTGTTGTCCAGTCGGATTATCCTGGCAAACAAATGTTAAATAAAATAAATAAAACTCTGCACATTTACAAAAACATTGATACCAACTCACAAAGACACACATGCACATATGTACATACACATACAGAATAGTCTATGACAGTTAGAACCACAATAATTTAACTATGATCAGGTAACATGGTGTCACTAGTTGTTTTCACTCCCACTTGACCCCTTTTTATCTGCATAAATGTCAGTTGCATGAAAATAATCATTTGAAAGAAATCCTGCCATTAATAATTTTAATCAGCTTATTTCATAGCACTTACCTCATGTCACATGGTGCTACACATCTGAAGGAGGATTGCAGTATTGATTATCTGCATTACCATCCTGCTTTAGGGTCCAGTTTTGGCTCAATTTTTTTTAACAATTTTTGCTCCCACAGGCCTTCTGATCATCCTCCCTTCTCTTGGCCAAATGGCCCATTCTTTGCCCCTCATTACAACAAGAGGGAATGTGGCCAAGGAGAGACATCATTAAGATAGCCATTTGGGGTGGGTAAGCATTTTTGTGCTCTGGGTCCCTTATCCCAACTGCATATGTCACATACTGCCCTGGGGTTTGATGTGCAATGGGCATGTCAGATACTTCCATGGGTGTTGTAACCCCTAAAGATTGCCCGGACCCCTTCAAAACCAGAACTCCTGCATGATCTCCAATCTTTATCTGGTGATAGTACCATGTGAATGAGTGTCTAGACCTGAGTCTTTCCCCTCCCCAAAGAGAAATTAGCTGACAAAGTGACATCATTTCTGTCTTCCCCCGTGCCAGCTTCAACAGGTTTCTGAGGCACTATTTGAATTCAGATTACCTGGGTTTTTCTCAGGACATTATTCGTATACACCAATGGAACTATTAGTATTGATTCAGTTTTGGAATTGGCTAAATACTTGGCTTGATTATAATTCAGAAAAGAGCCATTTCCTTAAAATAAAGAAAAAAATAAGCAGCCATCAGGTGAAAATTGTTATCTTTGTACCCACCATAGTAGCACTGCTATCAGGTGACAAATACCCTGGCACTTGATATGAAGGGGATTACATACGGTAACCATTTGAAATGCAGGGACCTGCTAGAGCAAGTCCCAAAATGCAGAGACCAAATGGCCTAAAGATCAGACTTGCATATACTACATCCAAAATGTCATTTCTTGGAATATTCCCTTTTCTCCAAGGTATGGTGATCTCGGAACTGGTATATATATATATATATATATATATATAAGTATATAAGTTCAGGGGGGTACAGGGGGGGCTTGCCCCCCCCCCAAAAAAAAGAAGTTTTAAGGAGAAAAGCAATTTTTGATATTCACTCTTCTCCTGTGTTTTTGGTCTTTTTTTTCAGTTTGTCGCACTTGGCATTTCGACTGCTAACATTTCAATAGGGAGCTAGATAATACCCAAGATTTTATCATGGCGGGAATGGTTTGGAAATTGGAATATATACAGTATTCATGGGAGAAGGGTCTTCTTGGCAGTTTATATACTTTGTTCATACCAGTTTTTTTTCACATATTACTGTGCAGGTTATTATGCCTGACTTAAAATGCATATGTACTGCTTACTACTGAGTGTGAGACGCACCAACCCATAGAGAAGTTTCCTGTTAGTTACACCTCACTGAGATGCATCTATGCATACCATATTCACGTATGTGCTCTAGAACTGGCATCCATTATTCCAACACCAGTCTTGTTTGGATTTACAAAGGGAATACAAATATTTGCTAAGCAGGCATACATCGTGTAACATAACAACACCTTATCATGACTGTTTATAATCCAAAGATAAACCTCTTGGATATTAAGTATATTTTTCAGATGACAGATAAGCATTTATCGGTATTGTGACTGCAACAGGATATATATATATATATATATATATATATATATATATATATATAATCTGTGCGTGTATGTTTGTGTGTGAGATACAAATGCACGTACATACATATAAATATATAGTATATTTGTCCTAATAACATACTTGGGCATCAGTCTATAATAAATTCATATATTCCATTTTGAGATGCACATTTTAATTTAGGTACATCCTTTCTGCATCCTCAACACATTTATCTACAACCTGTGCGCATCAACATCTCTTCCACCAAATAGAAATTTTACTGTAAAACCTTATCGCCGCCCACTTAAGTTAAAGACAAAACATGAAGCTACACATACTGCATGCATTAAAAATAAACACAGAATCCCTTTCTGAGCAAGTGCCCTTATTTAAATTATCTCCCTAGAACAAGAATCAAACTATAAATTTGTGAAAATTTCTTGAACTAAGAAAAAAATGAAATAATTAAAATACTAAAGGTAAACATTAAAACCCTCAAAGTAAGTTCTCTCATTTAAATGAAATCACTAGAAAATAAATATAACATATATTTATGAAAATTAAGTAGAACTAATAAAAAACAAAATAACGCATGAATCACAATAAGCCAACTGAAACACAACATTACTGGCAACATGAACTCAGTTTTGAATAACTAGATTAAATAAGGTTAAACTATCTACAGACATAATTAAACTATAAAGATAACATATCCTAATATAATTTCACTATACCATTAAATAACACCAGACGCTTACCTGACACTGTAAAATATGTTAGAAACCATTTCATTACTAGAGTAGAAAACCACCCAAGAGACAGCCCATTCATAAAAACTAGCCCTATTTAGTACATGGAAGGTGATGCCACATCTGGTGTGCCAGAAGGTGACATCTGCTGCAAGTTAGTCTCTGTGTTAGTGAATTTAAGTTGTTTTAATATTATTTATGTTAGTTTGATATTCATACCAAGTTTGTATTAAAGCATTGTTACAGTTAAAATCTGACAGCTAACTAAATTCATGTGTCATGGAGTAAAGGAGAGAGAGAGAGGGAGACCACTGTTTTGTCAGCTGTTGTGTGTGTGTGTGTGTGTGTGTGTGTGTGTGTGTGTGTGTGTGTGTGTGTGTGTGTGTGTGTGTGTGTGTGGGGGGGGGGTATGAGTCATTCAGTATATACTTCACCCACACAAGATTTTGTCATCGGACAGTGCAGGCAATAGCTGAATATACTGAGTAGCTTGATCAGTCTTCCAGCAGAATTTGGCATTGACAAGTGGAGTTAAGATGAAACGTAAAGGAACTTGAGACAGCCATCCAGGATGAATGCTGACTCATGCATGTTGTAGAACAGCTCTAGACAGTATTTTTTTGCTTTGAGAGAATTAAATACCCTACTTCAGTAGATCTGCCACATTTGTTGCCATGAAGCAATCATTTTTTTGTCTGTCCAATGGACACCAGTCTTGGACCCGTTTCTTTTTTTTTCTTTCAATAGTACCTTGTTTAAAGATTTTTTTTAAAGGAGTATTAGTATTGAGACCTTTCTTAAGTTGTGTGGATAGAACTGAATGCTACAAGAAGCTATTTTTAAAGAAATAGCAATTACTAAACTTTGATTTACTTAGCACATTTGATAACCATTTGCATTACAGGAAATAGCTCATCTCAGCTATGATCACTTATGAACTAATCGACCTTCCATCTCTTTTGTTATACTTAAAAGTACACACTCAGCTCTGCACTTAAAACTGCTCATATTCTAGCAGAGAGGTCATTTAGAGAACATTCCATAAAGTGGATAACATGGACAAGGTAGTTTGCATTATCTAAGGAATTCTACTAACACTCCAGACTGTGCAAGTGCTGTAGGTTGCTCTCAGAGTGTAAGGGTACCATGAGTAAAAACAAAATAAAAATAACTAGATGAGAGAAAGATAAAGAGGAAGGAAATAACCTGGTATTTTAATGTATTGAGAGCTGAGAACTGAACCAGTAACCATAACAGGAACAGGCAAGCAAAAACTGAGTTTAATGCTACTCAGTGCTAGAAGTCTAAATCTCAAAATGCACTCCCTCGAGGCACTCCTTAAAATGGAGAACATCGATATCTGTGCAGTGACTGAGACCTGGTTCAAGGCTCCAGGGAGCACCCCTGCATTACCAGGCTATAACTCATACCACACTTTTCGGCTACCTAACCTGGACCGGAACACCAAAGGCAGAGGTGTGTCCATATTCATTAAGGATATCCACAACTCCAGGCTAGTTGCTCAGCATAATGCATCCGAAGTTATCCAAGTGCAACTAACTCTGGGAAAAACTCCAATCCAAATTGTAGCTTGCTACAGATCCCCCACCATGCCCCAGGATTCCCCAGGATTCCCACTCCTCTTTTCTTGATATACTGCAAAATATTAGGGTTCAACCAAACACCCTAATAATGGGCACTTTCAACTACCCCAACATTAACTGGGAAAACTACTCATGTACCAACTCCTTCGCTCAACGCTTTCTGGAGTTCATAAATTCCAATTACTTGGATCAACTTATCCACACCCCCACCAGGGGCAACAATATCCTAGACCTAGTTATTACTAACATGAGTGACTGGTGTTCCACACCTGAAGTCAACTCCTCATTTGTCATATCCGACCATAAGCTAATCACCCTAGATATCCACATCCCGCCCCCACCCCCCATTAAGGATACCACTGTAAATAATTTCTCCAAACCAACTTCATGCTTCTTAAGACAGAAGTGGCGAACTTCATGACACCCATGCAGATGGACAGTACAATTATGACTGCTGAATCCTACTCCTGTAAGTGCTTATAGAGTGCATTTGTGTAGGATTCAGCAGTCGTAACTGTATTGTCCATCTTCATGACACCCGTGCAGATGGACAATACAGTTACAACTGCTGAATCCTACACAAATGCACTCTATGAGCACTTACACGAGTGCATGGATCGTGCTATCCCAAAGAGAACCAAGATGCTATCCTCCATAAAAAGGAAGCCAATCTGGTGGTCCCCTGCCATAAACAAACTATACAACAGAAGGAGTAAACTGTTGCAAAAGATAGTAAAATCCCATGAGTGGAGGAGCTCCGTGGTCAGCCTCAGTAAGAAGCTGAAATCCCTTATAAGATCCTCCAAAGCTAGCTATGAAAACAAAATAGCCACTGATTCTAGGGACAACCACAAGGCATTCTATAGCTATGTCAAGAATCTCAATGGCAACACCCAGATGTGCTCTGAGTTACACCACAATGGCATGAAAACTAAAGAACCAACTGTTATTGCCAACATCCTGGCAGATAGGTTCAGTGCTAACTTTACCCGCCTCTTACCCCCTAAAGGGCCCTTATCTATACAGGAAGAATGCAGAGTCCCTGTAATCACAACTATGCAGGTACAAGCCGCACTCTCTAAAGCCTAAAACACAGCATCCATGGGACCGGACAACATCCCAGGCTGCGTTTTACACGAACTTCAGAATGAACTGGCTCCTCACCTAAGCACCATGTTCAATCATAGCCTCACGTCAGGCTTTGTGCCCACTGAATGGCACACAGCAACAGTTATCCCACTCCACAAAGGTGGAGCCACCACTGATCCCAGGAACTATCGCCCTATTAGCCTGACGAGCCTGGAATGTAAGGCCATGGAATGTATCATCATGGAACTCATAAACAAAGACATTGGTAACCTCCAAACTCTGGACCCCAACCAGTTCTGGCTTGTAAAAGGCAGATCATGCTTCCTGAACCTGATCGACTTCTTTGAGGCAGTCACCAAAGCCGTAGATGAGGGTAAGGTGGTTCACACAGCCTATCTTGACCTCACCAAGGCTTTCAACACCATCCCCCATTCTGAAATTATACCTAAACTCAATAAACTAGGTATAAATCCCTATGTCACAAGATGGGTTGCCAACTGGCTCACTGATAGAACCCACACTGTAAAGGTTGCAGACTCCAAATCTGACTTCAAACCAGTGACAAGTGGAGTACTACAGGGTTCAGTCCTGGGACCTCTCCTGTTTGGTATCTACTTCTCTGAAGTACAGGCTAACACAGAAGGCCTTTGGTTAACGAAGTTCGCAGATGACTGCAAACTAGGAGCCATAGTCGAGTCCCCAAATGATGTGGACATCCTACAGAAGGGTCTCACTGAGACAGATGCCTGGTGTCAGAGCCATGGCCTCAAGCTCAATGCCAAAAAGTGCATTGTCATCCCCTTTGATAAAAACTCAGTACCCATGAACTACCACATAGGCGGCAGTATACTTAATGACGAATGTGTGATAAGAGACCTTAGGACCTAGGTGGACACTAGTCTCTCCTTTGATAATCACATCGTCACAGTAGTCAGGAAATCCTTCTACATGGCACACCTCATCACAAAAGGGTTCTCATCCAGGAAAAAAGAGGTCATTGTTCCCCTCTACTCGACACTCATTAGACCTATTATAGAGTACAATGCCCCTTTTGGAATGTACCTCACAAGACATCTGCAGCAGCTGGAAAGGCCACAGAAGTACCTCACAAAGAGGATTACTGGCCTCAAACAGATGCCCTACACTGACAGTCTCAAAAAACTCCAGCTTTACTCCGTAGCATATCGCCTACTCCGAGGTGATCTCTGCCTAACATATAAAGCTATGTCAAACCCAGAGCTGTTGGCCATGCTACACCTAAAGAAATCCCAGTCCTTCTGAGCTACATGCTCTAGGGACCTAAATCTTGTCACCACAATAAACAGGGCATGCTGGAGGGATAGATTCCTGTCCCAGAGACTTCCCATACTCTGGAACAAGCTACCCATCTATGTAAAGCAAAGTTCCTGAATAACACTCGAGTGGATCGGCAATAGGAAGTACACCCTGGGGATCACTTCTGTGGCATTGCTCGACAGGAGCACAGGAAAATAACTTTCTTAGGTGGCTTAAGCCAGGGAACCTTGTTGGCTAGGCTTATTTATGCACCTGGGGCCAATAGCCTAGTACCTACCTATAAACCTGTTTAGGAAACAAGTGATTGACACCCCAAGAGGCATGAAAATTTACAGATTAATCTCTTTATAAAGTGCAAATGTACAGTAGCAGAAGAAAGACATTTGTGAACTGGTTACCTTAGCATTGATTCTGTTTAATCAACTGGGCACCATCTGGGAAGCTATTTGTTCTGTATGAAAATGAGCAGTCATTGAAGTAATTTGTGATTTGTGGCTTGAAGATCATTGAGAATCACTGAAGTTCATCATTCCCACTGCTATGGTAGGCATTTTGTTATATGGGTTGTATCCTGTCCAGGCCACAACAACCAACTTTCCAAAAACTCTGACTCCCTCCTACACCTTCACTATGACTGCTTCACATGAGCAGCAACTAGTCTTCAGCTTAGTTTCTGCCAGATAAGCCCCAGGTGGAGCCATGCTACACAGAATATTGTCCTAGAAAAATTATATATTTAAATATAGCTTTGTAGCAGCATTTCCCCTTTAGGAAACCTGATATTATTTTGAATATTAGAAGTTTCATGTTAGGGACTTATATTTTTAGCACTAATCTGTTTTGGGGGTTATGGTCATGGGAAAATGTTCTGTTTATGCTTATGCAAACTTTGTGTTATTTAATGAAATGTTTAGTATCAGGAAGTGTTTTATATGGGGAGAGATTATTATGGGGTAAGTTAGTGCTTGTGTACACTGTGTGATAACATACATACCATTTTTTCTGTTAGACTGAGTTTGTGGAATAGGGGTTTCTGATAGGAATTTAGAGTGCTGCTTGTGTTGCTGTGCTTGAGAAATATGTAGATGAGTGTAATTTGTAACTAAGTCTGCTGCTTGTGAACACTTTTTGACAACTTACCTTCTGACTATTTCATTCCAGGAAACTGATATCCTCCTCAGTTACATGACAGATACTTAACCCTGCTCCAGCTGTCCTTTATCCAACTGCATTTAGAAAGAAAAAAAAAACAACTTATGAAAGAGCATTTATTGACTCTATTGGCTCAGTCAATGGCTCAGCTGATGGTGGGTAAAATGGCAGTAGCCATTAGTCATTCCTCAGACCACGTACTTATCTCTCCAGCTTCCTCTTGTGTAGTACTTTCACCTGCTACTACAATCCAGGGGTCTGCAATATCCTATGCTGGTCCAGTGTCCAGTGTCCAGTCCAAGCATGGGATAACCATTTCTTCTGGGTCAGGGAGGCACTGCAGAAGATGTTCAGTATAGCCAGGGAAAGAGACCTCTAGATGGGGCAAAAGTACCTACTCTGAATAGGTCTTCATCTAAACTTGTAAAGAAAAATAAATGGTTAAATATTGTTCTTCTGAAGACATGGTGTCTGTTAAAAAAGATGATTTTCTTACCTTAGCCAGGTAATTGTTACAGGCGCTTAATCCTGGTGCTCAGAAATCCTTACCAGAAAATAATGCCAGCAGAGATATTCTTAAAGAAAACATGTCAGATGATTCTGACATAGACAGTGACAAGGCATTGTCTCCTGCAGATTCACAAGCCCAAATTTCAGCTTCAGAGGAAACGTGGTCCTCACAACTGTCTTTGGAGGAGTTTTCCTTTTTTTCAGATTATAGCCAGGATGAAGTGTTTTTATGGCATCAAATGAATGACCACCCCCCTGAATTGAGAAGATGTTATTATATGCTACAAGTGGATATGCCTCATTCTATGCCTTTTCCTTCACTAGTGCCAGGCCAGCCTTGGAGGGTATATATAATGCTGCCTGTAACGACCCTGAGTCACAACCTTATGTCCCCAGAAAAGCAGCTAGAATTTACAAAGTTTCTCAAGCTAACAAGCATTTATTTTCTCACATTAGGTCTAACCTCACTGCCATCTCCTCATCTTCTCAGGAGGGAGCAGGTGCCTGGTGTCAGTCATTCTTCCCCTGTGGAAAAGGAAGGAAAGGATTTGGCAATAATTTATTTTCTTCTTCCACTTTGGTGTAGAGAATTATTAACTATCAGATCCATATGTGGAAGTTTTTTTTTTTTTTTTTTGTTTAATCATTTTGAGAGAACTAGCTACCACTCTTCCAACTGACTGTAGTGCCTATCTAAGTTCTTTTGTTTCCAACATTTTTCAAGTATCTAAACATGCCTTTTGGAGTATGGTTGTGCAGATACCATGTCTAGTGCTTCTACTTATGCTGTTGTTTTGCTTAGATGTATAATCAAAAGTTTTTTGATAAGATAAAAACAAGAATTCTGAATCTGGCTTAAGACATGATTCAAAGGTGTTTACTAGGCTAATGACCACAAGGTTCTTTTTAAGCCTAGCCATGCATCCCAAATCTCTGACAAGTTCTGTTACCCTTGATAAATGTAAGCATGGGGTTGGGAGATGAACCAATTACAGGTTACCTGCGTTCATTAGAGACATAGGTGCCAAACCAGGAATGAATTTCCGGTTTCCTATCCAGTTGTCGAAGTTGCACCTGAATTGGGTTAGGGAGGAACTCTGCTTCACATAGATGGAGGAGCCTGTTCCATAGACTGGTAGTCTGTGGGATACATATCCATCTCTCCAGCAGGTCCTAATTATATCACAGGCAAGGTTTACATCTTTAGAACAGATAATTATGGTGCTGTTTGTTTTGTGGATATGCAGGAGGTCCATTAGAGTAGGGTCTGACAATGCCCTGTATGCCAGGTATACATCTCCCCTCAAAAGCCTGTAGGACACAGAATACAGGGATAGAGCCCTGAGGCAGTCTGCATAGGACATTTTACTTACACCCTGTATTCTTTTAGTAAGGAAACTCTGTGGGCATTCCAGTTGTTGGATATGCCTGGTTAGGTACAAACCGAAGGGGGCATTGTACTCAATGATAAGTTTGATGACTGAAGAATACAGTGGAACAATGACTTCCTTGGACTTGGATGCTATACCTTTATGGAGATTTTATTTGGCCCATCTGCTACTCAGGACCACAAACAATTTGATGAGAGAGGGAAATTTAATTCATGGCATTTCCAAGATTTTTTAGGCTCTCCGTTACAGATCTCCCAGATCCTCTTTCATGTTTAAGAAACAAAACAAACACGGAAATATAAAGTGATGGCAGGAGGGGAGTAATAGGAAAAAAAGATCCTTTCCTAAATATGGGACAGCCTGTGACTACAGAATAACTACACCAGCATTCTCCTCCTTCCCATTTCATAAAAACATTCCCAGCAAGTGGCTCTGTACATTCCTCATTGGCAGCAGACTGTAATAGACTCCTGGGTATTAAAGGTGGTTCAGGAGTGTTACAGTTGCCATTGGATCCCTTGTTTGATGCTGATCAACATGAGGCTTTTCCAGGAGTTTCTTATACTTGTAACTATTTTTATGCATTTTACACATTTCTTGCCTTCTCATTTGATCCTTCACCTTATATTTTTCTTTTGTTTTTTGGCACATTCAGTTGCTGCCTAATTTTTTATCTACTTCTGGTTTGATTTCCATTCCTGCTTGATGCAGATATGCTTCTGCTAGACTAAGCAGGAAAGTTGTCTCAGATTTATTTTCCTCCTGTTCCAAAATTTTTACTATGTTTGGGTCTTGTGAGGTCAACAGATATGTATGTAGTCCCACAATTGCAGATCTATACATTTAATCAATTTCAAGGAGCCCATACCTCCTTCGGAACAGGGACTATATAATCTTGGTATGCACTAATTTTTATAAATCACTTGATGAGCATGAATCATACTTCTTGTTTTCCTGTCTAATCTAACATCTTTTGGGGCCAGTCAATCACTCCAAAACTGTAAGGACAGGAAGAGGAAACTGGTTTATAGCTTGAACTTTGTTCCTAGATGTCAATGCTGTTTTCAGGATTAATTTAAGTCTTCTAAAATATTCCTTACTAATTTCTATTTGCATTTCTTCATGTTTTATTGTTGATCCTTCATCAATTCACAAATATTTATACACTCCTTCTTGCTCAAATTCTATCACCTTCTGGTCCCAAACTGATGTTTTCTTGGTGCTGCAGCTTTCCTGCTTTAAAGGTTGCTTGTACCCATTTATCAAGACCAAATAACATTCTTATTCATGTGAAAAAGTTTTGACTACTTGCAGTGTGCTTTCCACCTCTGATTAGCTATACAGCTTTAAATGACTATCTTTTTATCACTATAAAAAACTGAACTGAATATTAATTACGACTAATTCATCCTTCCAGGATTTACTAATCATTGCTGTATTATTATTCTTAACTGTAGCTGTTAGACAATTCTAGTACTGTGTTTTTACTTATTATTTTTTTCTTTTTTTCTGTGTTTGTACTTGTGCTCACTACTTAAATATTAACAAATGTGCTCCTGTATTTATCACGTCATCCTCACCACTACTGTATAATTACCTTTGACTTCTATTGTATACCATTTATCATGTCATTTATTCTGTGGAGCTTTTCTCCCTGAGCCTCTGCTGAAAATGGACCTGTGTCCAGTTGGAATTTCCCGGTAAACAAATGTAAATAAATAAATAAAAAATAAATAAATCATCTACAAAGAGAAGATGAGGAGTCTTTACATTTTGTTGCTTTCTGGAAGCCAAAGTATAGCCATGACCTAATCTGTTAAGTAGACAGCTCAATGGGTTAAGGGCAAAGCAAAAGAGCAGCAGTGATAGTCACCCTGGAATATCCTCCTTTGGAGTTTTATCCCTGGGATGATAATTTGTCCTTTATCATGGCTTAAGTGCAAAGTGGTCTGCCACTGTTTCATGGTCACTGTAATGTAGTCAATCAATGTGGGGTGTATCTCATACATTTTTAAGCACTCTTTTATCCATGAACATGGGATACTGTCAAATGCTTTTTTGTAGTCTATCCATGCCATAGTTACATTCTTCCCCTTTTTACCGTTTTCCACTATGACTTTATTTAACAACAAATGATCCTTTGTCCCATATGACTTTCTTTTATTACCCTTTTGTTCTACTGCCATAATTGAGTTTTCTTCTAAATGACTATAAACTCTATTGGCATCAGTTCCTGTGTACAAGTTTATACATTGTCGGAAGGCAAGTTATTGATCTATAGTTTTTAGGGTAGCTTGCAGGTTTGCTCTTAAGTAGGAGCATTCTTTTTCCTGTTGCTAGCCAGACTGGTGCCTCTTCAGGGTGCACATATAAATAGTTCTTACTCATGCCTAAATCTTCATGCAAAAATGTTAATACTTTTAGCCAGACGTTGGGTAGTGATCTGGGCATGGGGCTTTCCAGTTAGAGGCTTTTCTTAACTTTGTTTCAATCTGACTGTTAATTCATCCCATTTCATATCTTGTACATTTGACTTTTTTATTCCTTCTTTTACTTCTATTCATTTAGCATCTTTGTTATATTCCACAGGATCTTCATAGAGATTTCTCCAAAATGTATCTATTTCTTTTTCTTTTGGTGGTCTTTCAATTCCTTTTACCTTGTTTCCAAACTCTCTCTAAACTTTTTTGGGGCTTCAACAAATTGCTTATTTTGTATTTTTCCTTTATATTTATTTACGTATCTTCTAAGTTTTTCTGCCTGTGTTGATATTTTTAGTTTATTATTTGAGATGGTGCACAATAAATCCTGATGTGTTACGATACTGCACATTACTTTTATCATGTTATCTTTCTGAGTATTTTTGTTGATCTTTTCCCTCTTCTGTACTCTTCTAACAATTACACCTCTTGTCTTTAGTGCTTTATAGTTTTCTCTATTCGATAATTCCATGATGGCATTCAATTTCTCCCTGTCCTTTTCCTTACTACCCCATGCTCTTGCACTAGGACTTTGTTATTAATTTGGCTGCATAGTAATGTATCCTATTTGCTTCTGTTATATCACACTAATCTCTGTGGAATTACTGTGTTCATTTGTTTTATCAAACTTCTAACTTTTGGGGTTTTATTGACTTTCTGCAGTCTATTTCTTTCATTGATCTTAATATGTCTGTCCACCTCTATTAAATCAAACAACTCTTCTCTTAGATCATTTTCTTCTAAACTGAGGGCACATTCTTTGTTCAGCATTTCCTGTGGACATTCTATAGAAAGTTCCAGAGCATCTTCCTGTGCCATGCTCTCTTCAGTTTTGCTCTGTGTCATCCGTTGCTCTTTCATAAGGGAACTCACTGGGCTGTTACTGCATGACATTGACTGTGCCAGAGTTGCCACAGTTTCCTGTTCTTTCCCTTGCTGTATAGCTCTGAATTAACATCTGTACTGGATTTCCTATAGGAGGCTCCAAACTTTATTCATATGTCGACTGATTAGATGCTTCCTGCTCTGCAGGTTTCTCCTTAATTTGGATGTCCATTGCTGTAGTCTGTTGTGTTGTTATCTGAGTTAAAATTTCTATGCTAAATCCTTCACTTTGCAGTTAATCCATAACTTCAGTTTCTATTTCTTTAACTTTTCCATTACTAATCCTCTTTTCTACTTTTCTTGTTTTCTTTATTGTAAAATTTTCCATATCAAGATTTTTCTGCCTTTATTTCTCTTCAACTATCTTTGGTGCTGCACTTTTTGCATTAATTAGTTTTGCTTTCTCCTTTGCGTAAATATTGCACCATATTAAATCTATTTATCTTTCCCATGTCCATATTTCTTCTTCAGATATCTCCTGATCCTCTTGTTTCTCTCTACTTTGGGGACTAGTTGTTCCATCATGCTGTGATATAACCTGTGCTAGACTTTCTACACTGAATCCTTTACTTTGCAAACATTCCATAACTTCATCTTCTTTTGTTTTTAACTTCTACTTGACTAATCGTCTATTCTACATCCCCTCTTTGTGGTCTTATTTTTTTTTTATTGTGAAGTTTTCCATGCCTGAATGCCTTTGCCTGTATTTCTCTTTGAATATCTTTGGGGCTGTCTTTTTTGTGTTGATTAATTTGGCTTTCTCCTTTGCATAATTATTGAACCATATCACACTTCTCTTTCTTTTCTATGTCCATGTTTCTTTTTTATATCCTTCAAATGTCTCTAAAGTTTGTTCTTAAATTTTCTCCCTTCCTCAGTCATTTCTTTTTCCAATTGGCACAAGGTTTCTTGGTCTATATAGTGTTTTTCATAAATCTGTTGTATTAATGAACACAATTTTTTATTTGAAGCTTCTGACAGTTTTTCTTGTGGAAGTATTTTTCTTTTCTCTAACTTCTCTCTTAATATTTTTGTATATCTTATGTCTGGAAATTCTGGGCTTCTTGCATAATAGTAAGAATACATAATTTCTTTCTTATCCTCAATAGTCGACTGTATTGTCTGTATAGCTCATTTTTGGCCTATCAGTTTTTGTGGACTGCTACTTCCTTCTACAACATGGGGACATCCTCCCACTGGGCCTGGCCTAGCCTAGGAATATTTCTGGGTTTTGAGGATTCTACACTGTTAGTTTTTCCAGTCCTGGTGCCAGTGTGCCTACCAGGATTGGGCACTTTTTTATCCTGGGACTTGTGCACCCAGCTATCTTTTTATTTTTTAACATACGTCTGTCCAAGATATATGCTATATAAAATGCAGTCTATATATTGGTGTCGTCTTGGTGAGATTTAATGAAAAACAGGGTCCACCTCATAAAGATGCTCACCAAAACTTAAGGATGAATTCAGTTCCAGCAATACTTCTCTCTTTTTGCTGATTTTATCATCTCTCTGTTCAGACCCTGGCTCCCTTTATAGGATCAATGGATTTAGAATCTCTCCATTCAGACTAGGCTCCCTTTATAGGATCAATAGATGTCTTACAGATAAGAAAAACTCTAGCCACCACTTTCTTACTGCCGACTGTCTTATATACTTCTCCTATCCTAACAAACAAAAACAATACTCAAAGAAAGAGATGTGCCTCCTGCTACAATAAACTAGCTAAATTTACCACCAGTCTCCCTCATAGGACTTGTGATTGTCTTAGCTTAAAGCAATTAATCTGTCTTGAACTGCACAACTGTCTAACATATTCACAACTTACTACAGCACACAAATTCATTATCATCCAAAAAAATGCCCTGCTCTACAAATCTTATTACTACCCTACTGTCCAGCAAGGGTCTTGGATTCTAGTAATACATTTGTATTACTTACAAATAAGTCAAATAATGTTGCAGGAGACTCCTTCTACTTCCAGTATGTTGCTAAACTCTGGAATAGTATCCCCATGCAAATACAACTCTCAGATAAACACAGAAGTTTTAAACCACTGCTTAAATAACATCTTAACCAATCCTGGTCCTGTACATGCTCATCACAGGGTAAAACATTTTCACTGTACAATACTTTCCAAATACTCTTCTTAAACATAATATTCTCAACCTCTTACTGAAATGACAAAACAATTTTTATACATAACTGCTGCTTGTGCAATCCACTAAGTTGCACATGTGCCTTCCCTTTAGTAACTTCCACCTCTGTAAAATCTTTAGAATGTATAAATATATAAATGTAAATAGAAATTTAACTACTCTGTGCTTGACTGGAACTTAGTATAATGCAATGTAAGCAAATGGAGCTTTCCCCTGGGCCTCTGCTGAAAATGGGTGTTTCCCAGTCACACTTTCCTAGTAAACAAAGACAAATAAATTAATTAAATAAATACATAGCTGTCTCTGTGAAATATATCCCTTTTGAAAAGGTACATCACATCTGACTGTGAAGTTATCACATAAACATAATGAAGACATTGTTGTTTTCAGATACTATACTCCAACTACCCATATTAGTAGCTATTCAGAAATTGACCAATAACTGTCTTTTGCTTTTGTACATTGCTTGCCCCCCCCCCCCACACACACAGATGACAGCTATAGTCTGTATAGTTTCATAGTTTCATAGTATAGTACTAGGCTATCTGCCCTGGGACATTTGTAAGCCTAGCCATAGTGATGTGGCTTTTGCCACCCCATGAAATGGTACAAAAATGTACAGAATAAATCTAGAATACTGTGCCTCTGTCTAGTAGTGACACAGTGAAGGTCCCCTTATATAATAGAATTAGTTTACTGTGCCCCTGTCTAGCAGTGACACAGATGTGACCCCTGGGGTAAACTTACGATCTCCCATCCACTCATCAAGATTTCTCTTGAAGAGAGTCAGTGAGGGGCTCTGCCTAATACGAACTGGGATCCTGTTCCAAAGCATGGGAAGCCTCTGGGTTATGAATCTATCCCTCCAGCATGTCCTATTCATATTTGTGCCGAGGTTAAAGTCTTTAGCTCTCGTGGTCCTGATGGATTTGGATTTTTTGAGGTGGAGCATGTCCATCAGATCCTGACTGGACATGGCCTTGTATGTCAGGCAGAGATCACCTCTGAGCAGGTGGTATGCTACTGAATAGAGCTGAAGTTTCTTTAGTCTGGCAGAATAAGACATATGTTGGAGACCCTTGATCCTTTTGGTGAGGTACTTTTGTGGTCTCTCCAGCTGTTGCAAGTGCTGGGTGAGGTACTACCAAATGGGGCATTGTACTCAATCATGGGTCTGATGAGGGAGGAATATAGGGGTACAATGACATCCTTGGATCTGGATGTGAAACCCTTCATGATAAGGTGTGCAAGGTAGAATGTTTTTCTAACCACTTTGGCAACGTGGGTGTCAAATGAGAGGTCGCTGTCTACTTGGGTCCCTAGGTCTCTGATTACTTTTTCCATACTCAGTGGGTTGCTGTCTATGTGATAATTTGTGGGTACTTTGTTTTTTCCAAAAGGGATGACTATACATTTTTTGGCAATTAGTTTAAGGCCGTGACTACGGCACCAGTTGTTCGTTTCAGTGAGGCCTTTTTGCAGGATGTGTGTATCTGCTGGTGTATCGACTATGGCGCCTAGTTTGCAGTCATCTGCGAACTTTGTCAGCCACAGCCCACCCATATTTGCTTTAACATCTGTGAAATAAATGCCGAACAAGAGGGGTCCCAGGACAGATCCCTGTGGGACACCACTTGTGACTGGCTTTGAGTCTGACATTGCTCCAGCGATTTTAACTTTATGGGTTCTGTCCTTTAGCCAGTTTGCAACCCATCTAGTGACATAAGGGTTTACTTTTAAGCTGTTTAGCTTATCTATGATGCCTGAGTGGGGTATTGTGTCGAAGGCCTTAGCCAAGTCCAGGTATGCTGTATGGACTGCTTTGCCCTCATCAATGGCTCTAGTGACTGTTTCAAAAAAGTCAACCAGGTTTAAAAGGCAGGATCTGCCCTTTACAAAGCCGAACTGGGTGGGGTCAAGCATCTGTAGGTCCCCTATGTCTCCGTTTATGAGTTCCATAATGATTCTTTCCATAGCTTTGCAGACCAGGCTAGTCAGGCTTATGGGGCGGTAGTTTCCAGGGTCTGCAGAGGCACCCCCCTTGTGGAGTGGGACCACTGTTGCTGTACGCCAGTGTTCAGGTACATATCCCGAAGTAAGGCTAAGGTTAAATAGCATTTTTATGTGTGGGTTTAGCTCCTCTTGGAGTTCAGGTAACACGCACCCCGGGATACCGTCAGGTCCCATTGATGCTGTGTTTTTTGCTTTGTTTAGGGCGGTTCTCACTTGGACATCTGAGATGACAGGGAGATTACATTCAGCTGGGATAAGTATTTCTTCTTTTGGGGGTGAAGGAGGCGAGAAATTTGCACTGAACCTGTCAGCTAGAATGTTAGCAATATCTGTGGGTTCAGTGTAGTTTCCGCCCAGGTTTCTAACATAGCTGAAGAAGGCTTTGTGGTTATCTTTAGTGTCCTTAGCGATTTTTCTCTCAAAGTTTGCCTTGGATGTTTTTATGAGAGAACGTAGTTTTCTGCTAATGTTGATCAGAGATGTCTTCCCTTCATGGGATTTTGCTCTGACGTGCAGTAGCTTCCTTCTTTTGTTATACAATTTGTTTATGGCTGAGGTCCACCAGACAGGACGCTTACATTTGGTGGAGAGGGACTTGGATTTGTTTGGGATTGCATGATCCATGCATTCTTGGAGATGTCCATAGAAAGCATTTGTGAAGGATTCAGCATTGTGGGATGTGGTATCCACTGGCACAGTGGGCTTAAAGGATACCATCTCAGTCTTAAGAAGAGTGGAGGCTGCTTTTGAGAAGTTTTTCACTGCGGTCTTTTGTGCTGGGGGTGGAGGAGGGATATGTATATCCAGGGTGATTACTTTGTGGTCAGATCTCACTAGTGAGGGGTATACTTCCAGTGTGGAGCATTTTGTCCCCATGTTTGTGATGATCAGGTCTAGTATATTATCTCCTCTAGTGGGAGAGGTGACTAGTTGTTCCAGTGCATTTGAATTTATGAATTCCAGGAACCTTTGGGCTAGGGTATTAGGGCTAGAATAATGTACCCAATCTATGTTTGGGTAGTTGAAGTCTCCCAGTATGATGGTATTTTGTGATACATTCATATCCTCCAATGTCTTTAGGAAGGCTGAGTGGGGTCTTGAGATTGGGAGGGTGGTCTGTAACATGCTACCAGTTGTATAGCAGTTTTGCCTATGGTTAGTTGCACCTGTATGGTCTCTGATGCTTCATGTGTTGCCACTAACCTGGAGGTGTGGGTGTCCTTTATGAATATGGACACTCCCCCTCCCTTTGTGGTTCAGCCCGGGTTTTGGGGCCGAAAAGCATGATACGAGGTATAGCCTGGTAGCGCTGGGGTGCTCTCATGAGCCTTGAACCAGGTTTCAATTACTGCACAGATGTCGATGTTCTCCATGCTGAGGAGTGCATCAAGTGCCTGCATCTTGAGATTTAGACTTCTGGCATTGAGCAGCATTACCCTTAGATTTTTTCCATTTTTGTTTTCTAAGGAGGTGGGTTTGTCTTTTGAGCCTTGCCTAAAAAAGGCACTATGGGGGTGGCAAGAGCCTTAGCCAATATCCGGAAGCCCAGTGGTGATAGGTGTAAGCCATCCCTTGCGAAGCAGCGTGGCTTGTCCAACATATCATCCCAGGCAGACAGACATTGGATGCCCTTAGAATGACACCAGTACTTGAGCCAATTGTTAAAGCTGATCATCTTGTCTTTGTATTGTGGTATCATTCTTGGTGAGGGCAAGATGCTGCTCAGGGTCAGGGTCATACCAGCCTGGGCTACATAATCAGAGAGCTCCTCTATGTCTCTTTTCATGTAGTCCAGGGAGGTACATCTCGGGTCATTCACACCAGCATGGACAATGACGGAGTCATATTTGTACTTGCTTTGGAGTGACCTGAGTGCGTGTGTTATGTGGCGGATCCTAGCTCCCGATAGACAGCTCACAGTCACCTTCTCCTTGTTCAGCCTGGTCAGTGGGACATCAGTGTGTCTGACTATGGAGTCATCTATTACTAGTGTATCAGGCAAGGTGTTTGGCCTTAAGGGCTGCGATTGGTCGACACACTGATTTATTGAAGTATGTGTTGCATGTGTTTTGTTTTGAGGTGGTGGATTTTTGGATGTCTGCTTTGGGAGCCTCTGTTGTTTTGGTAAGTTTTTTATTAGCGCCTCCGAGTATGTCTTTGTGTTTTTATGTGTTTGGTTTGCAGTTGTGGTAGGTCTATGTGGGACTGGGATTGTTGTGTGTGTGGTTGCCATCTCCTCCTGTCTGGTCATGCCAGCCCTGAGTTGAGAGAGTTCAGCCTCCAGTTTGGCTATATAGTTGCATCTCTCACATGTATTTGTGTTTGTTGGGAGGAGGAGAGGGCTGTCTGTGTACATGAGACAATTGTAGCATTGTCTCAAGATGCCCAGATTGACCAGCTGAACTGGAGACGACGCCAGTAATCTACCACTCGACATGCCAGAACAGTATAAGGGAGTGGTATACCTTTAAGGGAAGTGGGTATTCACAGGGGTGGTAAGTAGATGTAGTGCTTTACTTAGTACGAGAGTGCTTACTTAGTAGAGAAGTATTGAGAACAAGTGCTAGGCTTATAATAAAGTGAGTAGTCTGGTTATACTACGAGTAGAGCTTCCTTAAGGGAAAATTTGAAGAACAGAGTTGGCGGAGCCAGAAAAAGTTTAACCGGCGCTGCGCTATGCGTATGACCGCGCAAAGACGTGCAAACGCGGATTTTAAACAGTGAACTACAAAAGAGCTGGAAATGGTCCCAAACAACCAATTACTACAGCTTTTTGTGCTGAGGTCACTTCCTCCAAGGACAGGTAGGCTGCTCAAGGCTCCCCACTCCCACTGGTGAGCAAAGAAACTCCCTTCTATCCAAGTAAGGTAATGGACAACACAGGAACTACACCACAGCCCAGAATACAGCAATATCTGTAAACTGGTCTAAACTAGTCGAGGAAGGCGGTAAATTAAGGATTATTTTGTTTTTTTTTGTTTTTTTGGTAGAAACACACAGAAAATGCAGAAACAGTGATAAATTAGTTACACAGGCTAGCACACTTTAGTGGGCAGCCTCCACAGTTAAATTAAACAAACAAACAAGCAAACTTTCGATCAAATTCGACTAAGTGCAGATTTTAAAATAATGCATCAATCAGTTAAAAAACAGTTCAGGCTAGTTCAAGGTAAGCTACAGAAGCTATTTCAAGTGAAAAAAAAATATTCCTGATCTGTCATTCAAAAGAAAATGAACAACACAATTGTCTCAGTAACATATTTCAGCTTGGTGCTGTCAGACACAAATATTGGTGTAAAAAGCCATGCCATTTGAAGTTGACACTGATAATGTTGCAACCTTGGGCTTTCATGTACAACATTGCACCTCATCACTATCCCAAAAAGATAGCCACCTTCATTGTACACCTCTTTTGTTTGATTGTGAGGAAAGTGAAAGAAACTATGACCTGTTGCTTTTGTACATATGTATACATGCCTCCCCAAAAGTAGCCATATCAATGATTGTTCTGCATGAACCATATAACTGTGCTCTGCTTTCATGCATGGAGTACCGTCAAAAAAAAAAAAAAAAAAACAAGACAGACATTTTTTGCACACATTTCTGATGTGTGATTGTGAAAAAAATGCACTACACAGTGGCCTTAGAAATTAATTTTAACTTGTTCATAGACACAAATACTGCCCATAGACTAGCCAAGTCACCTCACCTCCCTCAAAATGATTGCCATCTCTGTGTATCCCCTGATATTAAGATGAAAGTGATAGAAAAATTGTGAGAGTAATGTATTTCAGCTTGTAGCTGTTGGACAATATTCACCACACCTTATCAAGCTAAAACAATAATCATGTTATTGTGATCACTCTGTCATTTAATCTCATTCATAGAATATTCCCAAAAAGATTTCTACTTCTGTCCATCATGTGTGATGTGTGATACCCAAATAAGTGGTAAAATGGCAGCCACAGTAATGTATTTCTAGTTTTTGCTGTAGCGCATCCCACACCCATGTTGCTTGCCAAAAAATTAAACAAAGAAAATTAAATTGTATTGTGCTGTGAACAGTATGTACTGTTAGCACTGGTCACATATCTATATGGTTTTGAGATGGAAGAAAACAAATGCAATAATCACAGTAAAGTATTTCAGCTTGTTACTATGCTCTTTCTTCCCCCCACCAACTCACTGCAGTTGTCATGTTATTCTGATTAGCCTAAATGTCCTGTACTTTCTTCTACAAGCAATATGACAAGCAGATAGCCAATTCTGGTGATTATCTGCAATGTCCTATCACCAAAATCTGTGAAGAAACACAGCTATAGTAGCATATGTCAAGGTGCTTTTATAGGGTACCTTACTGCCATTTCAGTCATAAGTAGCAAAGAATTCAGCCGCCATCTACTGTAGGCAGAATCTGTTGTTACCAATTGCCACATTTCTATTTCATTTCCTCATAGAAAATAAAAACATTCCTGCAGTAGAAAACAGTCCCAGAATATATTAACATATGTAGTTTGTAGTTCCCAGTGGTTTCCAGTTATATTGCTAGAGATTACTGAGAAATCATTGCAGTTGGCTTACAGTGCATTTTAATAGTACATGGTGGGGTTAGCCATGTTGTGTAGCATGTTTGTGGGGAAGAGATGATATGTTATGGAAATAAATAGCATGACCTCTCACTTTCAGGTTAAATTTCCCATTAATTGCAATGGGACACAGCAGTGTAATTATTCCACTAGTATAGCTTCTATATTAGCCGAATAATTATCTTACAGATATGCTGAGTAAAAGAGACATTGTTTTAAAATCATTTTCATCCCAATTTCTATGATAAAACCAATATCCTAGAACCAAGATAACTTGGCAACTGTAATAGGGCATAATGCTGTGGTGGTATTTCATATTCTGCTGTAAATCTATTAACTGTGGATAGGATTTGCCAGTGTTGCCTCACTTAGTAGACTTCGAGCAGCACACAGTACACATAATAACACACACATCGGTGTCTCACCAAACAAACCCCCAAGACAAAACACAAAATCTAATGTTTTATTCATATGTGACTCTTTTGTGAGGCACACAGATGCCCCACTCACCAGGATGGATAAGGAAAAGGTCACGGTCAGATGTCTGTCAGGTGCCAGGATCTGCCACATCGCACATGCACTCAAGTCTAACAACAGGCAGTGTTATGACTCTGTCATAGTCCATGTTTGCGTGAATGACTTGAGATGTGCCTCACTGGGCTACATGGAGAGACATGACCAAGCTCTCTGATTATGTATCCCAGGTGAGTATGTATCTAACCTTAAGCAGCATTCTACCTTCACCTAGGATGATGCCACAATACAGACAAACAATGATCAATTTCAACAATTGGCTTAATTTCTGGTGTCATTCTAAGGGGTTCCAGTACCTGTCAGCCAGGGATGATATGGTTGATAGACCGGGATGCTTTGCCAGAGATGGCTTTCACCTGTCACCTCTAGGCTTTTGGTCACTGGCTAAGGCACTTGCCTCCCCCATAGTGCCTTTTTAGGCAATGTCACATGAACAAAATTCCCGACTTAAAAATATTCTTAAAGAAAAACCTCAAGGTTATACTACTAAATGCTGAGAGTCTAAATCTGAAACGACACTCACTGGAAGCATTCCTCATTTTGGAAGATGCTGACATCTGTGCAGCCACAGAGACCTGGTTCAAGGCTGCAGAGAGCACCCCAGCTATATTGGGTTGTAATGCCTTCTACACATTCAGCCCACTGAATGAACTTGAAAGAACTAAAGGAGGAGGAGGAGTATCTATTCATCAAGGATAAATACACCTCTGGATTGGTTAAACAGAACGATTCCCTAGAGTTACTCCAAGTACAAATAACTATAGGAAAGACCCTCCCCCCTCCAAGTTATCATCAGCTATAGGTCACCCTCCATGAATCATGATAACTACACTGTCTACCTGGATCTATTTGAGTTGCTCAAACAAAATGCAACCAAGCACTCTGGTTATGGGTGACTTTAACTACCCATCCATAGATTGGGTATATTATACATGTACTAACATACTCGCCCAAAGGTTCTTGGACTTTAACTCTAATGCCTTGGAAAAGATAGTTGGCACCACCATAAGTAGCCAAAACACTCTAGATCTGGTGCTTACCAACATGGGTGATCATTGCACACCATAAGTGGGCAGTCCTCACTGCTGAAATCAGATAATAAATCAGTTTCTTTCGAAGTAACTTTAACATCAGACCTCCCCCAGGACAAATTAGGCTAAAAAACTTCTCCAAAGCCAACTACAGTCTCTTACAAGATGGTATTAATAGCTTCAAAGTACCTGTCCCCACTGGTGGCAAGGACACCTATACTAGAATATACACCAATGCGTTGTATAAACATCTCTACCATTGTATTGACTCAGCCGTACCTGATAGAACCAAAGCAAGATCCTCAAGAAAGAACAAGTCTGCATGGTGAACATATAAACAGGTTTTACAATAAGGGGAAGAAATTGCTATCTAAGAGAAAGAAGGAATGGTCTCAGAAATGGAAGCACACCGTTCTCAGCTTGAACAAGCAAATAAGACATCTTGTCAAGTACTCTAAAGCTAACTACAAATCTAAATTAGCATTCCTAACTAAGGATAACCATAAGGCATTCTATAGCTACATCTGTAATATTAAAGGAAAAGTCCAGGTTTGCACTGAACTTATAGTGAATGGTACCACATATTCTGAACCTGTAGAAATAGCCAACCTGTCAGTAAAAACTTCTTCCCCTGTCCCTGCCAAATATACCCCAAAACATTCCTACAACCTGTTCTCCACCTAGTATCCCTAAAGAGCAGGTCTTCACTGCTCTCTTCCAAGGCCAAAACCACAGCTTCTATAGGGCCTGATAACACCCCAGGCTGTGTTCTAAATGGTTTAAAACAGGAATTAACAACACCATTGTGTACTCTTCTCAACCACAGCATAAGCACTGGTTTTGTTCCTGCTGAATGGAAAACAGTTACTGTCATCCCCTTGCAGAAAGAGGATGCATCCACTGACCTGGGGAACTATTGGCCCATAAGCCTAACCAGCCTTATCTGCAAAGCCATGGAGAGAATCATCATGGACCTTACCAGCAAAGATACAGGAGACCTTCAAACACTTGTGCCAATCCAGTTTGTTTTTGTTAAGGGGAGTTAATGCCTGTTAAACATGGTGGACTTATTTGAGACTGTCACCAAGGCCCTGGATGAAGGCAGATCTGTGCATATGGCCTACCTAGACTTAGCCAAGGCCTTTGACACAATCCCTAACTTAGGCATCATTAAAAAACTCACCCAGTTGGGGATCAACCCATATATAACTGTTCAGTGGGTTCCAAACTGGTTCACCGACAGAATACAGTCAAAAAAGGGATTCCACCCCTACCCGCAGACCCATTGCAAGTGGTGTTCCACCAGGATTGGTGCTGGGGCCCCTACTGTATGGAATCTACTTCTCAGAAGTGCAGGCAAAAACAAAAGTTCTATGGCTGACAAGGTTTACTGATGACTGCAAACTGTGTGCAGTCATTGAGTTCTCAAATGATGTCAGCATTCCACAAGGACTTACGCAAACCAATGTTTTGTGCCAAAGTCATGGATTAAACTCAATGCAGAAAAATGCATTATCATCCCCTTTGTCAAGGCCAGTGTCCCTGCAGATTACCATATTAATAACAACACCCTGAACTCTAAATCAGTGGTGAGAAATTTGCACATAGGTCAACAGCAACCTAATCTTTGATCACCATGTCTCCACAGTGGTAAGAAAGGCTTTCTACATTGCTCACCTCATACTTAGGGGCATAGCTTCCATATCCAGTTTTAACCCCCCTGTACTCTTCCCTCATCAGGCCAATAATAGAGTACAATGCTCCATTTCATATGTACCTTACTAGGTACCTACAGCAACTGGAGAAACCTCAAAGGTTTCTCACAAAGAAAATTCCAGGTCTTCAGCACATGTCTTATGAGGACAGACTGAACTCTCTGCCACTATACTCTGTATCATATAAACTACTCAGAGGTGACCTGTGCCTTGCATACAGAGCAACCTCTGCTCGTGCCTTAATGGAAATGCTAAACATTCGTAAGTCAAATGTTACTCGATTCACTCGCTCTAGGGACCTTAACAAACTCATACTGCTCAAATCTAACAGAATTAAGTCACTCTCATTTTGATAAGCTCCATTATGATTTTGTCCATTACTTTTAGGTAGAATTCTAGTCAGGCTGATGGGTCTAATACTGGGATCCGATGTATCTCTTCCTTTGTGAATTGACACTGCTTCAGCCAGTGGCTACAGGTCCTTGCATCCTTTGCCACATATTCCATGGACACTGCCTGTGAAGATTGGGTGAAGATAGATGAAGGCTGCCAGCCCAGCCAGATAGAATTTTGGAGATAATTCTGTCATCTGTAAATATTAATGTAAACCACAGGCTTGTTGTCTTAAATGGTAAAAATTACATGTGGAACTGGAAAGAAATGTAACAACAGTGCACTCTACTGACCAAGTAAAGCATGTTGTGACCCTTTGATGTTAGGACTCGGAGCCAGTGAGTCTAGAGTGGGACATCCTGGCTATTATTTTAAGGCCAGAGTTAATGGCCAGAATTTGCATGCATAAATGTCCTTTATTGCTCTGGTTTCTGCCCAGAGGTGAACATAAATGAAGTGTGAAGAATGATGCAATGTGAACCAGGAATGTGATTTTAAAAGCAGACCCCCGGATTCTCAAAAGCTTGCATGGTGTGCATGATTAGTGTAAGAGGTAATTTTGCCAGTATGGCGGCCGAGCGATTCACGTACGTGCACGTTTGACGTGCGCGAGTGCTGTAGCACTAGTGCTGCACATTCCCAGCCCCTGTATGCAAATCACCCCATTTGCAGGTGAAAACCATGCAAATGAGGTAAATCTACCATCCAGGAAGCAGAAATCAGGGCGTGGAGGACTAGTGTAATATGCAGAAATGTACTTGGTTAGTAACCGAGTACGGTACTGCAAAATCCAAAATGGAGCTATGACAGCTCCAAATAAAGGCTGCATATCATTGAGGAAGCATGCCAATGGCCAAGTATAAGGCCATTGGCATTGCAAACAATACAAAAAAAATCAACCTTTATGTTATGTTAAGCTGATTAAGCATAGGGTAGTGGCGTGCAAACGGGATCCGGGAGAATAATAAAATAAACCTAAAATAAGCATTCTAACTAAAATCAGTAGTCTGCCATGCAAGTCAATGGCAGGCAGAAGGCAACCTGGCCGGTGAATAGTGGTTGCTAAGGGGGAAGACTCAGTGTGAGACATGTAACTATGCATTGTCAGGCAATCCTATGCAAATGAGGGGAAGGATAGTGAATCCCAGTTTTCTCCAGCATGTGAGGCAGGTCCCAACAGTGTAAGAGTAGGAATAGCAGAGTGCAAGACTAGGAGGTAGGTTACATCATGGGTGGGTGTGTTAGCCATACTGTAAGTGGATTGGAGCCCTGTGGCTTGGGTGTGCTCCTAGTGTGTGTCTAAACCTGCCTAGCACTCTTTACAAAGCCTAAGTGAGTGTACGCGCTGGGTTTTACAGGAAGAAAAAAGAAGTTAAACCAAGAAATAGCAGCAGTGTGCAAATATGAGCACCCTGTTTGCATGGCGAGCATACGGGCTTAAACAGGAAGGCAATGGGAAGGGAAAACAGCAGTAGGAAGGTATTCAAGGAGAACTATCTTAGCTGGCAGGTGAAATGTATCAGAATCAGCCAATTACACAGGCAGCAGACCAGCCCAGAACACTACTATAAACCAAGCAAACACTTTCCCCTCTGGTCTTTCCCACACTCTATCCCACCGGTGTATACAAGCGGGGAAATTTTAACAAACAAATCTACAAAATGAGAAGGGTTGCAGCAGGCAACATAGAACAACATGTGCAAGATGCTGAGGGTGGTGAAGATGTGAATGCTGCTGAACAACCCACAGTGAGGAGATGGAGAAGAGAATACAGATCCAGGGTAACCTACCAGGGGCTACATGAGCTGGAGATAGTGGAGCGCTGTAGGGTGGACAGAGACCTCCTACAGCAAATTGTTGAGCTGTGCCGGCCACACCTGACACGCCAAACTGACAGAGGGAAACCCATCCTAGTGGACATAAAGGTATGTGTAGGCCTAGGTATACTAGCTGCAGGTACCTCCCAAAGCACAACTGGGGATATCATGGGGATCTCACAGGCAGAGTATTCCACATGTTCTTGGATGCCATGTCAGCACATGCCAGTGAGCATGTATATTTCCTCAACACCCATGAGGTGTTGAACAGCAATATGCGTCTCTTCCACCAAATAGCAGAATACCCTGGGGTAGTGGGTGCTATAGACTGCACACACATATGCATCAAACCACCAACCGGTGAGCAGGGTAGGGCCTACATCAACTGCAGAGGCATCCCCTCCATCAACTGCCAGGTTGTCTTTGATGCCCAGGACATTATAATGAATGTCTGTGCTGGCTGCCCTGGAAGCTATGACGATTCCCACATATGGCATCTGATGCAGCTGTACCAAAGATTTGCCAATGTGGACATCCCCTACGGTCACCTAGTGGGGGATGCTGGGTACCCACTGGAGCAATGGCTGATGACACCCATCAGAAATGCACACACACCTGAACAACAACAGCACAATGAGGCACACGCACAGGCCAGACATATAATAGAGCGTGTGTTTGGGATGCTCAGGTCATGGATCTGGTGTCTGGACACATCCGATGGAGCCTTGCAGTATTCACCAGCTATATTCACCAGCTACATGTACCCACATTGTTATGGTATGTGCTATGCTACACAGTATACGGAGTAGAATGTGTTGTTACCTGTAGCTATGGTATGGATGTGAGTATGCAAGGGAATTGGGTGGCTGAATGTTATTGCAGCAGACAGTAGACACCCATAATGGCACCATGACATCTGCAACACATACTGGAGTCACCATAGTAGCCAGCACTGCACAGGGTGACAAAACCCACTGCAGGAAATGTGCTGTGTGACATGTGTGTCTATATGACCCGTACATGCCAGTCAGGATGGTTCACATACCCAACAACAGTCTCAGCCAGCAGGACGGGTGTAGACAAACCCAAACAGAGCCTATGGCATGGCCCCAGAATGATGGCTATGGTTAAACCCCCCCCCCCCAGGCTTACACAGACAGACCACAGCATGGCAGGCAGTGGGATGTTAGTTCTGAAGGGTAGGAAGGCAGACAATAATATGTAGGGCAACCAAAGCCACAATCTGTAGTACATTGGTATGCCTCTAGGCAGCATGATAGTTAGCAGTTACAGAATGAAATTGAGTACCTGACATACCAGTACGGTCATAGCGAATGTGTACACGTTTCACGTGTTCCCCCCATCCTACATAGTAATGTAATAACAGTCAGGTATGCCCCCCACTCCTATGTAGAAACAGTCAGGTGTGCTCCCCCCTGCTATGCAGAAATGTAGTAACAGTCAAAGCCAAATGATTGATGGATACCCTGCAGAGACAGCATGCTACCTGTTGGTGTACAACACAAAGTTCAGCACTGCAGCACAAATGACCTGAACACAATCCACAGATTCAATACAGACGTCCATACTTGGCATGCTCACACACTGAAACACATGAAGGCCATGACTGCAAACACCAGTGGATCAGACATATCTGGCAGTTGCAGTTGTTAGTGCAGACAGTCGTCGGTATGCACCACTCATGCCTTGCACACACAATGGATAGGAATACAGACATATATGTCAGGACAACACACTATAATAAACCAAAGGTAGATGTACATAGATGTGTGGAAGAGGGTCACTGTGACAAGGAGCCATCCAGGCCTGTCCCACCCAGCACACAGCCAAAGGGCCCCAAACACATGAGGTGCAGATGTCACTCACTGCAGATACTAGCCACCAGTATCTTGTCAGCATTACAGACTATGTGGTGCATGTGCCAGCTGTGCAACATGATTGTACAAGGAAGTAGTCATCTAGCAGCTGTATACATGTACCTGTGACATATGCCCCCCCATGTGCGCCCGCATGTGGCGTGTCAACCCATACATAAATGGGTTATGGCCCATGCACACCCCACCCTCCCCATAGCCGTACTATGACAAGCTTGCTGGGGTAATCCAATGTGAAATACACCTTTGGGAGAGCTGTAGCCCAGTAATCTCTGTGGCGTGTCCCATAACTGTGTACTGCTGTAGTGTGATAAACTAGTTGGGTAGGAGTGCTAACCCCAGACTTGGCAACTGTGTGTGTGCATTTGTGTGCATGTCTGTCTGTCTAACTGTGTGGAGAGCAAAGCATTTTAGGGTACTCACACTCCTCACAATTCATATACTCAACTTTGGTAAGGCTGCTGATGTCACCCACCTAGAATTACACCTCTGGGAAGGGTGTTGCCTAGTAATCTCCGTAGCACGTCCTGTAACTGTGTACTGCTGTAGTGTGATAAAGTAGTTAGCTAGGTGTTCTAACCCCAGACTTGGCAACTATGTGTGTGAGTCTGTGTTTGCGTTTGTGTGCGTGTCTGTCTCTGACTGTGTAGAGATCAATGCTTTTTAGGGTACTCACACTCCTTACAATTCATATACTCAACTTAGGCAAGGCTACTGATTTCACACACCTAGAAATACACCTCTGGGAAGGTTGTTGCTTAGTAATCTCTGTAGTGCATCATGTAACTGCTTACTGCTGGAGTGTGATAAAGTAGGTAGGTATTCTAACCCCAGACTTGGCAATTGTGTGTGTCTGTCCGTCTCTGACTGTGTAGAGAGCAATGCTTTTTAGGGTACTCACACTACTCACAATTCATATACTCAACGTTGGCAAGGCTGCTGATGTCACCCACCTAGAACTACACCTCTGGGAAGGGTGTTGCCTAGTAATCTCCGTAGCACGTCCTTTAACTGCGTACTGCTGGAGTGTGATAAAGTAGTTAGGTAGGTGTTCTAACCCCAGACTTGGCAAATGTGTGTGTGCATTTGTGTGCATGTCTGTCCGTCTCTGACTGTGTAGAGAGCAATGCTTTTTAGGGTACTCACACTACTCACAGTTCATATACCCAACGTTGGCAAGGCTGCTGATGTCACCCACCTAGAACTACACCTCTGGGAAGGTTGTTGCCTAGTAATCTCCGTAACGTGTCCTGTAACTGCATACTGCTGTAGTGTGATAAAGTAGTTAGGTAGGTGTTCTAACCACAGACTTGGCAACTGTTTGTGTGCATGTCGGTCCGTCTCTGACTGTGTAGAGAGCAATGCTTTTTAGGGTACTCACACTACTCAAAATTCATATACCCAACTTTGGCAAGGCTGCTGATGTCCCCCACCTAGAACTACACTTCTGGGAAGGTTTTTGCCTAGTAATCTCTGCAGTGCATCCTGTAACTGCATACTGCTTTAGTGTGATAAAGTAGTCAGATAGGTGTTCTAATCCCAGACTTGGCAACTGTGTGTGTGCGTTTGTGTGCATGTCTGTCTGTCTCTGATTGTGTAGAGAGCAATGCTTTTAGGGTACTCACACACCTTACAATACATATACTCAACATTGGCAAAGCTGCTAATGTCACCCACCTAGAACTACACCTCTGGGAAGGTTGTAGCCCAGTAATCTCTGTAGCGCGTCTGGTAACTGCGTACTGCTGAAGTGTGAATTAGAACTGTGGTAGGGTTCCATCTCCACCCATGGCAGTTCTGGATATTTTGTGTGTGTTTCAATGTCTGTGTATGGAGCAATGCATCATAGGCTAGTCACTCGCAGGACATTTCAAATGCTGTACTTTGGTAATCCTGCTGATGTCATTCATTGTGAAATGCACCTTTGGGGAAGGAGTACTCCAGTAATTCCCGTGGTACATCCTATAACAGCTCCATGCTGTAGTGTGATATAGACTTCTGTTAGGGGTTTTATACCCACACTTCTCGGTTGTGGATGTTTTGTGTGTGTGTCTCACTGTCTGTGTAGGGAGCAATGCATTTTAGGCTAGTCACTCACAGTACTTTCAAATGGCCTACTTTGGCAATCCTGCTGATGTCATTCAGTGTGAAATACACCTCTGTGGAAGGAGTACTCCAGTAATGTCCATGGCAGGTATTATAACTGCGTAGTGCTGTAGTGTAATAAACTAGTTAGGGATTCTACTCCCAGACATGACAGGTGTGTGTGTGTGTGTGTGTGTGTGTGTGTGTGTGTGTGTGTGTGTGTGTGTGTGTGTGTGTGTGTGTGTGTGTGTGTGTGTGTGTGTGTGTAACTTGTATCCTGGGTGAAGGTGGATGTGCATGTGTGACACCTGGCCCCAATGTGTGGCGGGTTTTGCAAATTTCTTATATGGTGGCCCTAGTACATATCACAATGGCTACTGTACAGGGATAGAAGCTGTGAAATAGCCGAGAGGCTGGGGTGCATATCCATACCCATACATGTGACATCAAGGCCAGGCAATCACAGTTAGCAACCCCAGTATTACCCAGAGCACACTCTCACCCATGTCTCATACACACACATGCCTAGGCAACAGTCAATATGTGGGTAGTACACTGCATATCGGCCACTGATAATAACTATGGAGTGATATCAGTGAGCTACAGAGGGCATGCCACTCTCCCCATCTGACCAATATGCACGTACATGCAGACAGTGCACCTCCCCCATGTTCCCCAATGGACACCTGCACCACCTGTGGTGCCTTCACATGTGACCCACAACAGACATACCATGCCTGACAACATGCCCTGTATGGACAGATGCCACTGACACCAGGGAATGCTGTTAGGATGCTATCAATGTAGTTGCAGGATAAACCTGCTGCCCATTACCAGTCCCTGCCACAGGTGGGCAAGACTGGCACATCTGATTATAATCTGTGTTCACAACATGGGCCAGACACCCCAGGTACAGTTCCACATGTCACTGTACATGCATGGGGGAGGTATGCACATCCTAGACACCGTCCATGTCATGGTCTAAGGAACACATACATGGCAAGTGATGCACAGCATTGGCCACACACATTAGTCACCTAGGTGACTGGATGGAGGATACAGTACCCACCTGTGTGGGCAAATGCAGAAACTACAGCCCTGAGCCACAATGCTGACCATTGTTATGTGGCCTGATGCCAAGGTATACCCATTGCCTACCCTTGTATAGCCTGCTAGCACAGTTGACCACCACACACCCGTGCAGACATGCCCCCATGCATGTCAGTACTGGCATCCTGTGTGTTTGTGTGTGTGTTGTATGGTACGTATGTCCACATCCACACTCACTACAACCCCCATGTGCATACTGAAGCATGTTGTCTGATGTCTGACACCTCCTCATAATCTTTGCCCATACAACCTCCATATGACCCATGTGGTGCATGTGATACCCGGACAGTGATGTGTTGTAGCAGTCCCACTACTGATGAGTTGTACTTCTGGTCCTGCCAAGTATGTAAATGTATGTGAGCCCCTGTGAGAGTGTGGCTGTGTTGACACTGGCACCTGTTTATGTGGACAGGCACATGTACGTCACCTACCGTATAGCTACTGTATCCCTGTTGCAGATATCACTCACCATCACATATATGGTCTGAGTGCTCCACAATAGGTAACCCATGTGGCGCATCCAATAACTGCATCGAACTGTGATGGAACTACATAGTTGTCAGGGGGTTGATACCCTGTGCTGGTAGGTATGTCACACAAACGTGCTTCAGTTTTATTCTCCCACCCCTCCCTGACATGTATTTTCCACTGTCTGCCTCACCCACTCCCTCTCTGGTGGATGTGGAGACCCACACTTGCTTTGCTTATGCAGCAGCATATGTATTTTAAGTGATGCTCATGATCAGCTGATGGCCTCTGCATGAATTGCAGCCCTCACCTAGCTGATTACATGTGGAACAGCTGTGGTAACATTCCCATAGCCAATTGCATGGAAACACAATCCAATATCTAGGAACATCATGGTGGTGTTTGCCCTTTTTATTCACTGTGAGCAGGAAGTAGATCTGTTGTTTGTCAAACAGCATCTCAGATGGATGCATCTCAGATGGATTGGGAATTTACCTCTAACAACATACACTGTGGAAAGAGGGCAACAAACAGGAGGGGGAAGTGCCGGACCTGACTACAGACTGTAAGTGCTGCTATGCTGCATTAGGAGTAATGTTGGTTTCACAGTGGTTGTCTGGATATGTCTGTCGTATATGTCTCAGTACCTGCAATGTCAGTTCCATGTTTATGAGGAATCCCCATCTGCAGGGTCATCTGCAAACAGGGCAGTTTTGTGCCTTTGGTTTCATATGTTACCCACAGAGCAACTATCTGTGGACTGCAGAAGGTAGTGTGAGGACTGCAGTCTGTAGATGGTGAAGGCCATGACAGTTACTAACTCCATATCCCTCATAGGACATATGTTGCAATAAACCCCATTACAACAGTAAATGTATGAGGTTATCACAGCAACATGTGAATATTGGCCTTGTGTATGTGCTCCCAGTCAAACCTCTGTCAACCTTTGTACATATGTTGTGCAGGAAGTGGTGCATATGTGCTGTACACCATAATTAGTGTCATCATATCTGATAACAAGTCAGTGATAGATCAGATTGCTACACATGCTATGTACAGTAGGGGTTATAATTCATGACATAACCTGGGCATTCTGTGGATGCTTGTACAGTACAGAGGTCTGTGTACTTATGGTGAATGTTGGCAGTGTGTGTATTGTTAATATTTACTGTAGCCTGTGTACAGACTGTGGTCGATGTCATTGTTCTAGTTCCCCTACTATCTGATGTTACATGCTGCCCCACTGTATGGTACCGTATTGGCGTACATGTTTGTAGGGCCATACACACACGTCCCATACCACAAACAGCCATCAGACTAAACTGTGTAGCAGCCCAGTATATGTACATATGAGGCTGGTGTAGAACAGATAGGCCATATACTGTAATATTATGCTAGCTTAACATATGTGGCTGTGGCTGTGTTCACATTGGTTGTGGTTATGCACTTTCACACAGGTGTATCTTACCCTGTGCTGTGACATGTCTGTTGAGCCTGCTCTATATGCAGGTACATGTGCATTCCCCCATAGGTGATGTAGGCCAGTTGTGAGCCAGTCTGCCTGTTACCTGCACAGTGCATTGTTACATGCCTAGCAGCTTAGTGTACTTATCCATTGAGATGTCATGTGCAGATACTTGCCAGATGTACTACTGCCGGGCCTCCCTTACAAAGTCATGTATGTCAGACAGAGCAGTGGGATGCTGTACAGATGTATGTCAATATCTAGTGAGTAGTATGTGACCATGGCACACCTGTACCAGTGGTCATTATGTGTTAGGCCAGACAGGAGTGTGTGAATGCATAACCTGTGGTGGCAGATGTATACCAGTCATTATGTGTTATACCCATCTACATGGCTGTCTAGATCCATACTGTCAGGCATGGTACACATGTTGTGCACTAAGGGCTTATGTGTAGACCTCTGGACTGTACAGGGTGTGTCAGAATTACCACATATATTGGCCAGTATCTCTTCTGCAGTCCACAGGGGCATTACATGCTAGCAGTTGTACTTTGCAATGATGTCCTTAGGATGTCTGTCAGTAGCCAATGGCACACATGTTATAAGCAGATGTGAACTCCCACACACACCATGTCTGTGAAGACAATCCCAATAGTGTTCTAATATACCTGCTATACATACCTGACATCCCCTTGAACTACGACTTTGGGACTATAGGGGCTGGGATAGGGTTATAGTCCATGTCCAGGACATATGGTGGAAATATATGTACATATACTTATCCAGATAGCCATATAGATATGATTACACATAACCCGCGTTGGTGGTGCATTGTCGCCTTGCAGTAAGACGCTGTCCGGTTCGATTCTCAGCTAGAACGTCTTCTGCGTGGAGACATGCGTAAATGCGTGTACCTTCATTGAAGCTTGTGTGTCAGAGCTGGTAACTCGGCACGTAAAACTCAACTACCAATCATTAGTGGACCGGAGTTCCGCTGTGGCGACCCTTAACTGGGAAAAGCCAAAAAGACACAACACATGTGTAGTACTTCGAATTACCACTGTCATGGCAACCACCCACTATAAATCCCTACATCATGTGGGTGTGGTCCCTTTACATTTCCTGTGTGATGGACATCCTTCCTGTGTGTGGGCATCTGTGTTACAGACAGCAGGTAGCACTACCTCTTACAGGAGAACCGGCACACTCTGGCCAGCTACATATTTGTAGGAGGTTCCAGAACAGCAGACAGAGTGCGAGTAGAGTTGTGTTATGCTTTGTATAGTACTGGTGTTACAGGGTGTGTGTGTGTGTGTGTGTGTGTGTGTGTGTGTGTGTGTGTGTGTGTGTGTGTGTATGTATATACTAGTTTACCTTGGAATACAGTCTGTGTGCATAGCTCACAACTGTGGGCCAATCCTCTAACTGGACAGAGGTATGCCTATCATGTTTTGTCTGTCCACCACACAGGTCCTGTGTCAGATATTACACTGGTAGTATGTGTGTTGAATGCTATCAATACATGGCTACATCCATTTCTGTTTCTAACCTCAATTCCCTGACTATAAGTATATTGCAAACTGTCCTGTAACACCAGCAACTTGCTTAGTGTATAGCAACAGTTTTCCACATATGTGCCTGTGTTCCAGCATCTGTCTTCCACCTACATACCAAACTTTGCACATATGTTATGCTGTTGGGGGTTGTTCTGTAGTGGGCTGTGAGTATATCACACCACCATTGCTGCCATCAGTCACTGCTGTTGTATTCCCCACACATACAGTGGGCTGGGGCCATATATGTGTGAGCATCACCTACACAATACATGTGCACTCTAATGCACTCCAGAGGCCAGTGTATGTAACAGTGGTATGTGGCCCTGTATTATTGAGTCGGGGGGGGGGACACCATACATGACCTAGGCTGTTACAAAAAGGGGGGTATCAGGGGTGAGCTGCCGTAAGGTATCTGGATGTACATTACCATATACTTCACCTATATTTACATTACTTACATGAATTGGGGTAATGCAAGCCTACTGCCTCCTGCCATACAGACTGTTCTGTTTGTCTGTGTGCTCATGATGGTGTTGGTTATGCCTTGTTATGTAACAGTTACAACCCATTTGATCACATAACATCTTTACCACCTACTGCGTTTGTACAGAGTGTAGCTAGAGGCTGCTGAACTATACACCTGCATTACATACTGTTGATTGCTTGGTAATCTGTCTTCACTATTGTACAATTTGAAGGGCTTGGCCGAGACAGCAACAGTTGTGAACCTTTACAGACTACTGTATTCGGGTAACTGTTTCACGGTTGCAGTACTCTGTTTATATGGTTGTCGGTGTCTGAACAACTATATGACATGGCATATAGAACTGGAAAAGTACACTATTAAAGGTTTTCCATTTCTGCAAACCTGTGTGTGGTGTCTTTCCTATGACCTCTCTACGGGTATATGTTACAGGCAACTACTGACATAAGTATGGTGGCCCATACAGTGTCCAATTGTTCAGGTGTTAACTGTAGGCATAGTGGATGTTCCATATTGTGTGCACCTTCTACATACCTATCTTACTGTGCATATATCTGCGTGTGTATGTGTAGTCACATGTATATCTATATATATCCATATATATGTATATATATATATATATATATATATATATATATATATATATATATATATATATATATATATATATATATGTTTCTGCATATCTGTGTCGGTGTATCTGTATCCTGGGAATGTTGATGACTTACACATATTACATTTCCTATGGGAGGAAGACTGTACTGCATGATATGTTAAAAATACCAACCTGACATCATACAGGTGGGATGGCTTACTGTTAACATCTTGTGGCCATGTCGTGTCAGGTCCTGGTTATGGGATCTGCAACACTTGGTAGTGTACTGCAGGGCGGATGTGTTTGGCTGTGGGGGGGATGCCTAATCAAACAAGACATATAGTGTGTGGAGCCTCACAACCCCATTAATGGTGCATGTGGACATATGTGTGTTTGTTAATCTGCCATTGCTATCTAGAGATGTATGGCCATGTATACCTATATAGTTATACATATCTGCTAACATATATATAACTATGTCTGTATACCTACATAGATATACATCTGCGTACACATATGTAATGTGCTGTGTATATGTAGACTTATAGGTGTAGACACATATATGTGTCGAAGTAGGCATTTGCAATATATATATATATATATATATATATATATATATATATATATATATATATATATATATACACACACACTTATATAGATATGCTGTATCTGTTTAGATATTACTATATCTACACACACGTACATCTAGATGTTGGTATACATTCCCTGTACTGTTGCATGACTGAACTGGATGATATGTTTCTGACAACATCGAATTTCTTTGTATCTGTCATGGCTTACTGGTAAATCACTTTGTCTATGGTGTGCTGGGTCCTTGGTTCGTGTCTTGCAGGAGCTGTTTATTTTGTTGCTGGGCACAACACTGGCGGTTGGATACTGAGTGATTAAGGCTCTTTAAAGCAGTTCTGACACTTCACATGTGCATTTAATGCAGTACTCCTGTTCAAATATAAATGTTATTTAGTATGTTATACAGCAAAACGATGTGGATATACAGATTTCACATGGAAAATAGAATGTGCTGCAGTTGGACTCGAACCGGGAATGTGTGCATGTTAGGCGGATGCCCTGCCCAATTCACACTATTTCTTACATCCCCAGGGTGGTCCAAATAGAACCGCGCCAACCAACACCTGCACGTCTAGGCCCATAATTGCATACCCATAGTTCCCCCTCCCCGCCTCTCCTCTACAGCACTCATCCTTACTGTGGGTGCAGATCAGATCTAATCACACCACTACACACTGCCCACTCTCCACGTCTCGGGACCCATGTTGTACATTGTTTCGACCCATGGGTCATCAGGCTTGCGCAACTTAGTAGTCCGTGTACGTACATGGCCTGCATAGATAAATCGTTACAGGGACTGACTCTGATCATCATCAATTTTTGGGGTGTCCCGCAAGGGATGCTCTGGTCTCTGTTGCAAGATTAGACTTGGTGGGTCCACATTGTTCCCCCCACTGGTTGTGTCCTGCCTGTGGTTTGGGGAGCAGTTGATTGTTTACATTGTTTGTATGTATGTTTGTATGTTTCCCCTGTCTGGCTACACACACACACACATATATGTATCTACATACATTATATATATATATATATATATATATATATATATATATATCTTGCTGTATATATATTTGACGATGTGTGGATGTATGGGTGTCTGCATATATATACATCTATATGTGGGTATTTATATATATGTCTGTCTATGTATGTATACATTTGTACTACAGAGAGGGAGAGGTATATATATATATATATATATATATATATATATATGTATATGTGTATATGTATATATATATATATATATATATATATATATATATATATATATATATATATATTTAGTTACGGGTATATATATATCTACACACACACACACACACACACACACACACACACACACACACACACACACACACATACCTGAACATGTTTAGCTACATATCCTGTAATGTAGACTTGTATTGCTGGATACTGTGTTTCATGTGCATAACGGCCGACCCTGTGTGCCACGTATGCTTTGCAATACGTACAACTAAATCCGTTAGTGTAATCTAAGTCACACGTGAAATATATTGTTAGTACCAGGGTAACATTTGTCCCATGTGGGACAACCCAATCACTGGGTATTCAACTTTCGCCTACACCCAGAGTTACAAAGGTACCCATGGCTACGTGCGTGTACTGCAGTGTGTGCCAGACCTAGGATACTTGGGTCAGGACAACATACGGAATGTGTCCCGGGGGGGAGTGGAGGGAGTGCAATGTGTGGTGGTGTGGTAGCTACGGTCCGGTAACCAGGGTAAGGATGGTGGCTGCGTGTGTGCAGCAGGTGGGGGGAAGCGGAACTGTGGGTAATGAATGTATGGATCGGGGATGGCCTTGGTTGGATAGGCCTGTACTGCTCGGGCCGCCTAGTGGGTGGGGGAGAGGGGGATGTGATGTCAACATGTGAAACATAACAGAGGGCTAATATAAATCCCTATTTCAATGACACACGTACAATACAATGATCTTGGTAGTGTATTGCAGGGCGGACGTGTTTGGCTGGGCGGGGGGTATGCAAATTCGTACGTCATGTCTATTGTTTGGGGCCTCTAAATCCCATTCACGGTGCATGTGGACTGTTAATCTACCTTTGCTATCTACAGATGTCTGGCCATATATACCTCTGTGGGTATATATATTTGCTGACATATTTCTAACTATGTCTGTATATACCTACGGAGACATATATCTATGTACATACATGTAACTTGCTGTGTATATGTGGACATATAGATGATGAGATATATATGTGTAGTTGTTGGCATTTGCATGTATATCTGTTCATATATTTGTATGTATATATCTCTGGATATTTCTTATATATATATATATATATATATATATATATATATTTATTTTATATATATATATATATATATATATATATATATATATATATATATATATATATATATAATGTGTGTGTGTGTGTGTGACTACATCTATAGATATGTTGTATCCGTTTAGATAGTAATATATTTGCACACACACATCCATCTAGCTGTAGGTATACATTTTCTGTGCTGTTGCATGATTGGACTGAATGATATGTTTCTGACATCTACTTCATTTGTATCTGTCATGGCTTAGAGGTAAATCCCTTTGTCTATGGTGTGCAGGGTCCTTGGTTTGAGCCATGCAGGAGCCGTTTATTTTGTTGTTGGGCAGAACATGGGCCATTGGGTACAGAGTGATTACAGCACATTAAAGCAGTTGTACGCGGGTGTTGGCGGAGCTAAGCACTGCTAACCTCCGGTTACAGTTTCTAACAATCAGTTAGCTTCTACTTTTCTTATTCTCTGTAGGTACTACTTACCCCCATGCAAACACACTTAAACACGCTTGCTAATGTTTATATATGCTTACTACTGCTTATTTGTGCTTAAACCTGCCTACTAGTGCCTTATTCTGACACTGATATGTCACATGTGCATATCTTGTGGTACTCCACTTCATATATTTCAGCTATTTTGTGGGTTTTGCAACAAAAATATTGTTTATAATGTGCTTTGCCGTGTAAAATAGACTGTGTTACAGTGTGACCCGAACCAGTAATGCCTGCTCATTGGTCAAATGCTCTACCTACTAAACTATTGCTGTTCTGCTTCATTTGCATATTTCTACCATTTTTTAATACCCATGTTTCCTTCCCCCAGCCCCCAAGCTCCGCGTACACAGCATCCATCCATTCCCCAGTTGCTAGCCCAGCCATACCACACCTTAACACATTTTCCTCTGTGCATGTGTCGGTACTCCTACATTATACTGTCTCGACCCAAGCTTCAGCAGGCTCTTCATCCATTTAGTCCACATATGTTCAAGCCTTCCCTTGATCCTCCTGTGATACTGGTGGAAACACCTATGTGACCCACAAGGTTTGGTTTGTTCCAGCAGGGATGGATCTGTTGTTGTGTCACGGGTAGACTTTTCTGGTCTACACTGTTTTTTCCACTGGTAGCATCCTGCCAGGGGTTCGAGAAGCAGCAGTTTGCTCACACACCAGGCCAGCCTCATCTCCTGGTTCTGCGGAACCAACGCCCCGGGTGTGACATTCTGTGCATGAAGCACGCCCACATGCCCCATGGCGTGCACCGTTATTCATTCTTCTCTTCAGTATTATGCAAGACTACTGTTCTCACAGTATGTTTGGACATGCACTGTTCATTGATACACATAGACTGCTCAGAATACTGTGATTGAGCGATGTGCACATGTTTGCTGGTATTACTCTACATACCTACATACATTTCCTATACTGTTGAATGACTGCGCTGGATGATATGTTTGTGATAACAGCAGCTGAATGTGTATCTGCCATGCCTTAGTGGTAACTCACTTAGACTATAGTGTGCAGGGTGGGGGGGTTGGAACCTGGGAGTGCAGATTACTTTGTTAATGGCCACAATGAGAGTTGTTGGCTACAGAGGGCCTAAGGCATTGTAGAGGAAGTGTAGGTGGGTATGCGCTGGTGTGCGCTAGGCTCAGATCTGCTGACCTCCATTTATAGCGTCTTTCACTGCGTTGGCCTCCACATTGCTTAACCAGTGTGGGCATTGCTTACCGCCGCCCAAACAAGTGTAATCCAGCTTGCTGCAGCATACCCCCATGCTACTTTAATTCACATTTGTTGTGTGGGACAATCTGACTGGATGCTTCTCCATTGTCAGCGGTGGCCTGGGGAGTGAAGCTCCACAGTAATTCCCAGCTACACATTACATGTAGTACTGAGGTGTACACATTCATAGAGAGTAACAGACTTAACATAGCTATGTACCACATTCTTCATGCTTAGTTCACATTAACATGTCAGTATTATACATGTTTAGGTCAGGTTTACATGTCAGGTATGACTGTTGACATAGGTCAGTTTAAGGTGAACTGAGATTCTAGTTTAACAGTTCTGGGTAGGTTACACTCAGGTATCCAGGTTAGGTTTAGTTATGCTGTGTTAGAGTAGAAGTGAATAGTGAAGGAGTAAGTAGGTCAGTAGGAGGGGGACATTGTAACTGTATAGTAGGTCATTGGAATGATTGGTGGTGGAGCAATAGGGAAGGTATGCAGGATGTTGGAATTTGTATGCAGACAGGACAGGAGGTGTTGGTTTCACTAGTTGGTTTAGGGGTATGGAGTGTTAGTTGGGGGGGGGGATTCACCAGGTGGTGAGCATGTGCTGCTCCAAGTGTGCTTGAGGTGTTTCTTCATGTGTTATTTACATGTGTCATTTGGGACAGCTGAGGTAATGCACCTGGGTAGGGGGTTCCAGATTCTACCAATATAGTTGGGGAAGAGGGTGTCACCTACCTGTGACTGTGAACAGTAATAGTAATGAAACAGGGGTCAATAGGTAAGTGGTGTTAATGGGGCACGCAGAGGGGCAGATAGTAGGGGAATGTCCAGGGATGTGCAGGTAGGCTGACAGGAAGGTCCACAGGTGGCCATTTCTTCTCCAGCAACAGCTCTCTATATACACTGCATTTGAAGGTAGGTTTGGACACTCACACACCTGGGTGGGGGTGGGGACAACAATAATACCTTGTGATGCCAAGTAGTTCAGCTTACATGCCTACAGTGGGTTGTTGAGACCATGTGTTCTTTGGTGTTATTTAGTGGGATTTGCAACAGTACATCTAGTTATACCATACTTTGCCTTGTAAAATAGACTGTGCAGTGGGACTCATAGTGGGAGTGGCTGCTCATTGGGCGACGGCTCTGCCCAATGAACACTATTGCTTACATCCCTGTGGTGGTCCGAATAGAACCACTCCAGCAAACACCTGGATGCCTAGATCCATAATTACATACCCATAGTTCCCCCACCCGCACCTCCTCTACAGCACTCATCCTTACTCTGGGTGCAGGTTGGGTCTAAACACACCACTACACACTGCCCACTCTCCATTTCACTGGACCCATCTCGTACTTTATCTCGACCCATGGGTCATTAGGCTTTTCCACCCTTGTAGTCTGGTTACATACATGCCCCGCCTTGAAAGGTCATCGCATGGGCTTCCTCCTATAACAAAGACAATTTTTGGGGTGTCCCGCAAGGGACGGTCCTGTCTCTGTTCCAAAAATAGACTTAGTGGGTCCACTGTGTCCCCCCCCAGTTGTATCTTCCCTGTGGTCTGGGGAGCAGTGGATTGTTTACATTGTGTGTTTGTTTGTATGTTTCCCCTGTCTGGCTTTGGGGGTTAATGCTATGTGTTACAAGTTTGTTGATTGGGGCCCTCACCTCCATTGGCATGGCATGTAAACATATGTCATTCTTAAGTGCTGTATCATATCATAGCTATATATCTGTGTATATCTACACACACACAAATATATATATATATATATATATAACGACATGTGGATGTATGGGTATCTATATATATATATATATATATATATATATATATATATATCTATATGTGGGTATTTATATATATGTCTGTCTATGTATGTATACATTTGTACTACACAGAGGGAGAGGTATATATCTATTTAGGTATGGGTATATATACAAACACACATACCTCTACATATTTAGGTACATTTCCTGTAATGTTGACTGGTATTGTTGGATACTGTGTTTCGTGTGCATACCAGCCAACCTTGTGTGCCACATATGCTTTGCGATACCTACAACTAAATCTGTTAGTGCACACAGAGTCACACGTGCAATCTATTGTTAGTACCAGGAATACATTTGTCCCATGCGGGACAATCCGAACATTGGGTATTCAACCTTCATCTACACCCAGGGTTACTGTCCGAAAAATATGTATTAGTGTATGTATTAGTAATATGCTTAGCGCATTTAAGGCTTGAAAAGGGTTAACACATTTATTCTATTTCACACTGCATAAAATCTGTACAAATTGCAGAAGCTTTCTAACCTTGTATTGTCATGAAATATGCGCAGCTATAATCTTTGCTTATGCTCTGGAAATTTACAGGGAAGCAGATAATTTCTGCTTGTGTCAGGAAAATAATGAATAGACGTATCACTTGTATGAGACTTAGACAAGGAGTTCCGCTTGTACTGTAAGAAAATACACAGCTGCAGAAGCTATAGATAATCAGAACAAAGACAGCTTGAAAATATGAACTGCAATAAGCATTTGCTTGTGCCTAAGTTATAAAAGTACCTTGAAATGTAACACATGTATTAGAACTACACAATAGAAGCTTGTAACGGGCTAGAGCCCACCAAGGCCAGGTTGTTTTTCCTCAAAATGTTTTTCATAAATCCAGTCATGTCAGCAGAAAATCTGAGTAACATCTGCTGTAGAACAATACTGAAAGTTGTGTCTGATTACGTCAACCATAGAATGCAATGTCTTGTAGAACAGTATAAGAATAGCATACTTCCTGTTAGTAGTTAGGCAAAATCCTGTATTTGCATGTTTTTGTCTCCTTGCAGCAAGTTATTAAATGTGCCTTATGTGAACCTTACGTGTATTGGTCTTTGAAGTTTTTTCCTTTGACAGATTGGTCCTTTGGACTGAAAACCCTCACTTCGCCTTGGATCAGACAGGCCAGGTGGCTTGAAACCGTACGAGGAAGAAACCACATCGGTTCTTCTTATTTGAAAAGCCCTCCGACTGAATTGTCGTACAAAAGAGGCCAGCCACTTTCTGATCTGCGACTGAAGGACGGGTTTTTCATGAACCAGGTGATCAATCACAAAGGCTCAGGTAAGGTGAATCTACCTTTTTTTCTGTTTTAGATCAGGGACTAGATTTGTATTGTTTTTGTCAGGACTGTATTTTTACAAGTCAGGAACAGAAAAGATTACTGTCTTGCATAGATCAGGGAAACAGAGTAGGTAGGCAGTCACTCTGAAGAGACTATAACAAAATCTGTGGTACCACATTAAAAATTAGGAGTTGCGTAACGATTAAAAAGGGTAGAACAAAATGGGTAATAATTGCACAAAAAGACCCCAAAATCCGCCATTAACCGAAGACGCAAAATACATGCAGTCACAGAGTGCTGATAATATTAAATACTACTCAAAGTGGGTTAATAAGTATGAATTTGACGGTAAATTGGAAAAATCCTTGCTTATCAAACTTGTCAAACAGCTTAAAACCGATTCCAAAGGTCGGGTAAAAAAGCAGCGCCAATTAGGAATTCCTCAGGCACACAGGTGGATTGAGGAAGTAAACCGTAGGGAACAAAAGAACAATAATTCAAAAGCAATGTTTTTAGATAAGGAGGACAATAACTTAGTAATAGCGTCAGCCCCTCCGCCTCCCTTACCAGAATATGAAGCAAGTGAACAAGTTAGTCCACCCCCGCGATATCCTGCTGCCACTGTAAACAGAGACACTACAAAAGCAAAACTGTTTTATTAGAGATCCCATCGAGACCAGGTCTCGAACACGGGCAGGTAACTCAAAAGGAGACATTGAATTATATCAAATGGGTAGGAATTCACGATCTATGAGTGAAGAAGAAATATGCCCACTCATAGAAGTACCTAATCCTCAGGCAGGGCAAGAAGGTCAGGACCCAACTATTCTAGTGTATAGACCCTGGACTCTGGAAGACATCCGGAAAGCCACTGAGGGAATTTCCCATCCAAAAGTTAATTTTAGAAAGCTCTTAGAAGATTTACAAGGAATGAGGCTAAGTTATAATTTAAACGGAGAAGAGGTAGAAAAAGTAGTCAGACAAATTGTGGGACCAGATTGGCACATGATTAGTGGCAACTGGAATCCCCGTGACACTGCACACAGACCCCTCCCACATAGCAGCGCAGAACTAGACAGCAGAGTAAAAGGTCTTACAGACCGCATCTCTGAGAAATAGAAGCCTAGGGCAGACTGGACTTGCATTAATCAATGCATCCAACAAGAAGGTGAAACTATTGACAGATATTATGCCAGACTGTTAGAATATTTTAATAACGATTGTGGAATGCAGGTTCCTGAAGATCAGACACAAGATTCCCCATATGAGCAGCAGTTAAAGAATGCATTTTTGAAAGGCAGCATTGCACCCATAAGCAGTTTTATTACAAAGCACATGGTAGATCATCGTACAAGCAGGTTACAGTCATTACTTGAATATGCTAGGCATGCCGGAAGGCATTTTAATAGAAAAAAGAAAAAGAAAGCCCAAGTATTTTCTGTAGAAGATGGAGCAGAAGTCTATGTAGTACAGTCCGGGAAAAAGGTCAAGAGAAATGCCCAGGGAAACAAACAATCTGATCAGCGATCAGAGGACTTTGAAGGGCGAAAGAAAAGGGGTGAATGTTTTAAATGCGGTAAAAAGGGACACTTGGCAAGGGATTGCAAGAAAAACAAGAAGGCAACCACAGAAGATAAGGAGGGTGAGTACTGACTATATGATAGTCAAGAATCACTAGAAGGGGATAGCGGAGAAAGGACAAATGAGAATGTGATAGAAGGAGTAGAGGATGTGACAGAAGAAATAGAGGAAGTGCAGGAAGTTACGGATAGTGAAGAAAATTAAATATTGGATTTAGCTTTATTGAGCTTAGAGCTCTATATAGCAGACACAAAACCAGAAGTTACACTCCTGGTAGAAGGGAGGGAGGTCAAATTCTTGTGTGACTCAGGGGCATCACGGACCCTGATACATCCCTCCAAACTGCCAGAGAATTCAGAGTCACCTGATTACATACTAGTGAAAGCAGCTAATGGACAGCTGTATCGGGAGCCCCTCTCCTGTAATATTGCAATAACTGATCCTGTTTCAGGATTGACCCAGAAAAGCAAAATTGTTGTTTCCACAAAATGCCCAGTAAACCTCTTGGGCAGAGACCTTATGCAGCTATTTGGTATAGCAGTAGTTCCGACTATGCAGGGTATGGAAGCACAGCGACAAATTGATACCTTTGCAGTGCAGTCGGAGGGTGGAATTTTCTATTGGTACAGCCAGGACTTGGTTACGACTGGTCCAGGGGCAGTTACCGAGGAGTTGATGAACGTATCCATCAGCAAGTTCCCCTCCCTTGACATTGATAAACAACATTTGTTGCACTGTACACTGTATTATTGTAACACGCCAGGACCTGATAAGGAATATGAGCAAAAATTGTTTGGAAATCGTGCAAACAGATTGATATTACGTAATCTGTACTGGGACATGGAAGGGAACAGTGTAGCCAGCTGTTCATTGCCCCAGGAGTTCTTTGCACTCTATAAATCTAATTGATTACCACGTTAGCTTAACTAAGGACAAGAACGTAAAATGGGTAAACTTAGGGGAAAAAGTCACGAGATGGGAAAAGCAGACAGAGTTAGAACTGTCAGAACAGGGAATACAAATGCAGAAGTTGAATTGGATAACTCAGACCCACCCAGCCGTGCACTTGCATTCTAGCAAGGACAGCTGATTAGCACTCCTATTAAAGGAGGAAGCGAATGTCTTACAGAATATACCAGAAACTCTTTGGTCAACAGGAAAGTCAGATGTAGGACTTATTCGTACAGCGGGACCAGTTACTATCACGCCAAAGTCAGCATTTAGACCACAGAAAAGACAGTATGCCTTAAGAAAAGATGCAGAGGTAGGAATCAAACCTATTATAGCAGCTTTACTTAAGGAAGGGGTGCTGGTGGAATCTCCTGATTCACCATGTAACACACCCTTATTTCCTGTTAAGAAAGTGAATGGAGAATGGCGTATGGTCCAAGATTTACAAGCTGTAAATGACGCAGTAATACCAAGGGCACCTACAGTGCCAGACCCACACACCCTGTTGAATGATTTAAAACCTCAGCAGAAATATTTTTCTGTGGTAGATATCAGCAATGCATTCTTTTCGATACCGATACACCCTGACAGCCAGTATTGGTTTGCATTCACCTTTCAGGGGAAAAGGTATACATATACACGGCTACCACAGAGATATTGTGAAAGTCCGACAATATTCTCACAAGAAATGGCAAGTAACTTGGCGGGATTTACCCCACCAAGAGGCAGTCAGATTTTACTTTATGTTGATGATATTCTGCTGGCGGCCCCCACCCAGCAAGATTGCAAAGAAGATACCATAGCGCTATTACAATTTTTAGCCACTGAAGGACATAAAGTAAACAAAAATAAACTGCAGCTTTGGAAAAAACAAGTTAAATACCTAGGATATGTAATATCCAAAGAGGGTAGAACATTAGATGAGGACAGAAAAGTAGCGATTTTGCAAGCACTAAAACCCACTACCAAGAAGGAAATGATGTTCTTCCTGGGTACGACAAATTTTTGCCGGAGCTGGATTCCAAACTATGCCTTGGAATCTGCACCACTGACTGACCTGATATATAAAAAGCCTATGGCAGCACAAGACTTGTTACAATGGACACCAGAAGCAGAATCTGCTTTCTGCAAACTGAAACAGTTAATACCATCCTCATTAGTTTTAGGATTACCAAACTATCATAAACATTTTTTCCAAACTGTAGATTGTAAGCAAGGTTATATGACATCAGTGTTAACACAGCAGCATGGGGACAAGCAATGCCCTATTGCTTATTATTCATCACAACTAGACCCAGTGGCATGGTCTTTACCCCACTGTGTACAAGCAGTAGTTGCAGCAACAATGGCAATACAGGCTTCGGCCTTAGTAGTTTTGTTCCACCCTCTCACACTGAAAGTGCCTCATGCAGTCGCAATTATTTTACTGCAAGAGAAGTTAGCATATCTTTCCCCTGCTAGGCATCTTTCCTGTATGACTATATTGTTGAGCCAACCTCATATGACAATTGAACGATGCATGACTTTGAACCCTTCTACATTGCTCCCAACCCCTGTAGATGGCACACCACACAGCTGCCTGCAGGTGATTGAGCAAAAGACACTGCCTAGAAAAGATCTCACGGATGTCCCCTTGGATGATGCCGAGGTGACATACTACGTGGATGGCTTGTGTAAAAGGGGTCCTGCAGGACAGAACCTAGTAGGATATGCAGTAGCTTCTGATACTGAAATTATAGAAGCAAAATCGTTACCACACAATTTATCTGCACAGGCAGCAGAATTGATTGCCTTGACACGGGCATGTACCTTAGCAAAGGGTAAATGTGTGAACATTTTTACTGACAGCCAGTACGCTTTTTCTACTGTACTTGTTTTTGCGCAACAGGGGAAAAATTGAGGAATGATAACATCTACTGGCAAACCAATCAATCATGCACAGTTTATTTTAGATCTTGTAGAATCTACTCAGTTACCTCAGAAAGTAGCTATTTGTAAATGCACAGCTCATACCAAACAACAGGATAGGATTTCAAAAGGTAATGCGAGAGCTGATACAGCTGCAAAACAGGCAGCTTCAGAAGTATTTCTTTTGAATGAGGAATTACAACCCTCTGAGATTTTAGACTTAGAAATGTTAAAGACAATGCAGACACTTACTACGCAGGCTGAAAAACAAAGATGGGTAAGACGAGGAGCAATTCTCGAAAAGGGGCTGTACATCTCTAAAGAAGGGAAACCGATATTACCATCTAATTTGTTTAGATATGCAGCTTTGTTGAGCCATGGGCAATGCCATGTCTCAACAGGGGGGATGGTACAGCTGGTGAACCGAGTGTTCACAATGTACGGATTTACAAACTACTCTAAAAAATTTTGTTTGATGTGCCATGTTTGTAACAAACATCATGCACAAGGGGCGTTAAAGCGTAAGCAAGGGAGTTTCCCTACACCACCGTATCCGTTTCATACTATATGTATGGATTTCATAGAATTGAACAAATGTGAAAATAAGAAGTATTGTCTTGTCATTATAGATATGTTTTGCAGATGGGTGGAAGCCTTTCAGACTAAAAATCCAGATGCGGCTACCGTAGCAAAAATCCTTGTTAAAGAATTCATCCCTAGATTCGGCATTCCGGAAAGGATCTACAGTGACAATGGTACACACTTTGTAAACCAAACCATATAGCAGTTAAGTAAACATTTTGGTATTTCTTTAAAATATCATTGTGCATATCACCCGCAATCTGCAGGGTTAGTTGAGAGGCATAATGGGATTTTAAAGAGTAAGCTAAGAAAGTTAATAGCAGAAACAAAGAGAAACTGGGTGTACTGTCTGCCCCTGACACTGTTGAGCATGAGAACTGTTCCGAATGCAAAAGGATTGACTCCTTTTGAAAAACTATTTGGAAGGGCTTATTATATACCTCAGTGGAAACCTCTCATGCCCGCAGACCAGGAAGCCGACTGCACACTAGCAGAGTATATGACAAATTTGTTGAATTCTAAGCATCTGTTGCAGTCAAATTCTGTTTTAGATAAAGAACAAACCAGACCATCGGAAGTGGCAGTGGCTCCCGGGGAGTGGATCTGGGTGAAGACAATAAAAAAAGAAGAATTGGATGTCACCAAAGTGGGAAGGTCCATATCAAGTGCTTCTGTCGACACCCACTGCAGTTAAGATCACAGAGCATGCCTCGTGGATCCACTTGACACACTGTAAACTAGTTAAGAACTTTGAACTGGACAAAAATCTTGTCACATGTCAAGAGCAAAAATGATAGAATCCAGAAAAAACAGGAATGCAGAACAACCATTTCCTCAGACGTACTGCATAATCATCCTGTTAACTGTATTAGTGACAATAATCTTTTTGTTGTGGCCATTCCTTTTTCCAGCCACACAAACTGAACTGAATAAACGTGAAGCGTTACTCATAAACTGGCACCCAAACTTCAACACTTACCAGGCAATTAAATATGTGTATGCTGAGACTTTCAGTGTTTCGAATTGCTGGATTTGCACAGCTTTGCCGACAGCATACGGGGGTTTATTAATGACTACAGTCCCCCTAGGGGTCAATGAGACCTGGGAAAACTTGATTTATGATGCCTCAACCACTTTCTTGAATTGATGCACAAAACAATTGATGAAGTAAAACATAATTCTGTTCTCTATAAACAACTGTCTATAATTGATAGAAAAATGTTTCATGCAGGGCAAGTGTATATTCATAGCAAAGTTACTACTAAAGTAGAGGACTGTTATTTTGTATGTGGCAGAAAGGCATATAAGTGGTTACCTGAGAATTGGTCCGGCAGTTGTTTTTTGGGCTACCTGGTCCCGGCCATACGACACACTGCAGTTTTGCCGCGAGGAAAAATTCGGAATGTCCAAGAAGTCATCAAGAAACCTGTAAATCCAGTGGGGCAAATCGATGCACATTGGAAAAACCATCATTCTATAGGCAATGGACTGACACACATGGACTTGAGTGATAGTGTTATATCGTGGGCAGGCATATTACCAGCATATGGAGCAGTGAAATCGATCTGGGAGCTGAGAAAACTGTCTAAACTTCTCGAAGTAATGAGTAATGCAACATTTTCCACTCTCGAATTGGTGACTGATGAACCAAATGCCATGAGAACTGTAGTGCTTCAAAACCGCATGGCTCTCGACTTCACCCTAGCGGCGAGAGGCGGTACTTGCGCTTTAATCCAGGAGGAGTGCTGTTCATATATTCCTGACCATAAACACGAGATAGACAATCACCTTGAGGTAATTCAGCAAGTGTCGGCCATGAACAAACCAGGACCAAACCCACTGATGAACTTTTTCCAGAAATGGTTTGGGGGGTGGGGTACTATCCTAATGAACATCCTGATTGCCATTTGTGTAGGAATGATCCTACTGGGAGTATGTGTTTGCTGTGGCATCCCCTGCATGAAAAGACTGATTAAAGACTTTATAGACATGTCAGTTTCTGAAACCTTATATCACAGTACTGAGTTTGAAGAACTGTTAAAAGATTGAAAATGCTTTCATAAGTTTAAATTGAATGACTCTCTTAACTGCAAATCCTAAGTGGGAAGAGGTTAGGAGAAGAAAAAACTGTTTATGCTTATTTTGAAAGTAGAATAAAAGTATTAAAAGGGGGGAAATGTCAGAAAAATATGTATTAGTGTATGTATTAGTAATATGCTTAGTGCATTTAAGGCTTGAAAAGGGTTAACACATTTATTATATTTCACACTGCATAAAATCTGTACAAATTGCAGAAGCTTTCTAACCTTGTATTGTCATGAAATATGCACAGCTATAATCTTTGCTTATGCTTTGGAAATTTACAGGGAAGCAGATAATTTCTGATTGTGTCAGGAAAATAATGAATAGATGTATCACTTGGATGAGACTTAGACAAGGAGTTCCGCTTGTACTGTGAGAAAATACACAGCTGCAGAAGCTATAGATAATCAGAACAAAGACAGCTTGAAAATATGAACTGCAATCAGCATTTGCTTGTGCCTAAGTTAGAAAAGTACCTTGAAATGTAACACATGTATTAGAACTACACAATAGAAGCTTGTAACGGGCTAGAGCCCACCAAGGCCAGGTTGTTTTTCATAAAATGTTTTTCATAAATCCAGTCATGTCAGCAGAAAATCTGAGTAACATCTGCTGTAGAACAATACTGAAAGTTGTATTTGATTACGTCAACCATAGAAGGCAATGTCTTGTAGAACAGTATAAGAATAGCATACTTCCTGTTAGTAGTTAGGCAAAATCCTGTATTTGCATGTTTTTGTCTCCTTGCAGCAAGTTATTAAATATGCCTTATCTGAACTTTACGTGTATTGGTCTTTGAAGTTTTTTCCTTTGACAGTTACATAGGTACCCATGGCTATGTACATGGACTATGGCGTGTGCCACACCTAGGATACTTGGGTCAGGACATCATACGGGATGGGTCCCGAGGGGGGTGGGGGGGCAATGTGTGGTGGTGTGGTAGCTACGGGACGGTAACCAGGGTAGGGATGATGGCTGCATGTGTGCTGCGGGTGGGGGGAAGCGGAACTGTGGGTTATGCCTGTATGGGTTGGGGATGGCCTGGGTTGGATGGGCCTGTACTGCTTTGCCCACCTAGAGGGTGGGGGAGAGGGGTATGTGATGTCAACATGTGAAACATAACAGAGGGTTAATTTAATTCCCTAGTTCAATGACAGACGTACAATACAATGAGCTTGATAGTGTATTGCAGGGAGGACGTGTTTGGCTGGGCGGGGGGTATGCAAATTCATACGTGACGTATATTGTTTGGGGCCTCTCAGGCCCATTAACGGTGCATGTGGACATATATGTTTCTGTTCATCTACCATTGGTATCTACAGATGTCTGGCCATATATACCTCTGTGGGTATATATATTTGCTTACATCTTTCTAACTATGTCTGTATATACCTACGAAGACACATATCTGTGTACATATATGTAACCTGATGTGTATATGTGGACATATAGATGTTGACATATATATGTGCAGTTGTCGGCATTTGCATGTATATCAGTTCATATATTTGTGTGTGTGTGTGTGTATATATATATATATATATATATATATATATATGTATATATATATATATATATGTATATATATATATATATATATATGTATATATATATATATATATATATATATATATATATATATATATATATATATATATATATATGTATATGTATATGTATATATATATATGTATATATATATATGTATGTATATATATATATATATATGTGTGTGTGTGTGTGTGTGTGTGAGACTACATCTACAGATATGTTGTATCTGTTTAGATAGTAATATATTTGCACACACACACACCCATCTAGCTGTAGGTATACATTTTCTGTACTGTTGCATGACTGGGCTGGGGTTATGTTTCCTGACAACATACGATTTCTGCATATCTGGCATGACTTTGTGGTAAATCGTTTTGTGTATGGTGTGCATAGTCCTGGGTTCCGGCCTTGCAGAATCTGTTTTTTTGGTGCTGGGCAGAACACCGGCCATTGGATACGGTGTGCTTAAGGCACTTTCAAGTGATTGTAAGCGGGTTTGCATGGAGGTAAGCACTGCTGACTTCCGGTCACAGTGTCTTACACCCATTTAGCTTTTCCTTTGCTTAATCTGTGTCTGCAGTGCTTAACCCCATTCAAACGCACTTGCACACACTTATTAGTGCTTACTACTGCTTATCTGTGCTTATGCCTGCTTACTGCTGGCTTATTCATTATGATACTGACTCTTCATATGTGCATTTCCTGCAATACTCCTGTTCATAAAAATTGTTTTGTTTAGTGGGTTTTGCATTACAAATATTGCTTATGCCATGCTTTTGCATTGTAAAATAGACTGTGCTGGGACTCAAACTGGTTATGCCTGCTCGTTAGTTGAATGCTCTGCCAACTACACTATTGCTGGCATGCTTCATTTGCATATATCATCCTTGTTATCCTCTTCAGCCTTTTGGGCTGCTTTCACTGTGGCTGAGCAGTGGACACACCCTTGCACCTACGGTTAGCTGTACTCGGAGCTTTAGACAACAATACTGGGGGTTCTTCTTCTTTTCATCTTTATGTCTTGTTGCTGTTGTACGCATGGGGGACTGTTGGTGGGGATATGTGGGCACCTATGAGTGGCCATTTATTTCCACTTTCTGTTGTTCTACTTTTGCAGGGACATGTTTATTCTGAGTGCTCTGCTCTCAGACACGCTCCCCTGAACTCGTACATGCTCCATGTATGCCTAGGCGGTTGGGCAGCGTGCCTTCTTTAATATGCATGGCGCACTGCTGTCCTGCTTGTAAGCATCCACTTCTATGCAGGACTAGCCTAGTTCTGCATGGAAGATTAGTAGATCCGGGGGAGAGAGAATCCGAGAGCACTAAGCATTTTTGTCTTTACCATCCAACTCACCAGCACTGTCTTGCTCCATATGTAAGTTTATCTAAGACTTGTGTTTTCTCTTAGTCTAATCTTTCTAGTTTCTAGTTATTTCTAAGTGTTTTTCTTTGATGTCAGAACTGTACTACTGAATTATTTTAAGCATTTCTCTGTGATCTATGAACTATTGACAAGTACTGTGTAGTAAAAGTATTGTCTTGTGTTTTGACTACTTGTTATTAAATATTTTTAAACCCTTTCAACTGTGACTGTTTTTGTAGAGATAATTTAAGCTCAGAGTACTTGCATGCCTTTGGTAAAACTGTACAAAGTCACTTCAATAGCTTTAGCCCTGGGCTATACTACCAATTGGATAATAATATTGCACAGTAATAATTTCACACTCTTTTAAGGGCCTTTGAGTAGCTGATAAATATTAATGACTGGTGGCAGCTGGTACTACCATATAATCTGGGAAAAAAGGGGCACAGCTGGAGAACCTGTGCCAGCTTTCCCCAGGAGTGTCTGTGTGGTTATATAAACTCTTCTTAAAGTGTGTGTGTGTGTGTCAGCTACTTGGGCAGGGACATGAAGCACTGGTTAGACAGAGAGTACTGGAGGTTTTAGCTTGCCCACTAGGCTGAGATGTGAGCCCTATAGCTGTGCTAGTGGGGAGTCTTATTGGGGACCTGGAGAGCAAGGGAGCGACCAGCCCTGGACTGACTGTGATCTCTGTGTGCTCTTAAGGGAAATTGCACTTTACTGTGTGTATTTGTTATCCTTTCCTCCTATATGATTTTATTTTATTTATTTTTTATTTTACATTTGTTGACCGGGCTAGTCTAGCTGGATATATATCCATTTTCAGTAGAGGCCCGGGGAGAAAAGCTCCACACAGATATACAAAAGTATAAAAATATTGTTACATGGTAAATAAAGGATAAATAAAGGATTAATAAACCAAATAAAACAGGTAGTTACATTTCAGAGATCAAAACACTTAAGAAAAGTAACAGTGAACATAATATTGCTTAAGAAAGCTAAAAACAGATATAATACAGTAAGTGTTATGTACAATAGTTCACATCAGGTTGAAGGATTTAAGCAATAAGCTGATTAGAGTTTAAATAGTGTCAGTCTTAATTACAAGACTAAGCATTTAAATGTTTGGAAGTTTGGTTAGAAGAGAAGGAAAACAGGGGTGAAGAGGGTTGTTAGGGTTACTACAAGGGCATAGCTAGTGCAGTTGGAGGTGTTTTTTAAGTTTTTGTTTAAAGAGTGGCAGGGATGTAATTAGACTTAGTTCATTGGGTAACAGGTTCCAGTTTTTTCCTACTGTGTTGGTAAACAGAGAGTCACCAGCTGTATTAGATTTTGTTAAGCTAGCAAGGAGTTTGCTAGAAGAACGTAGGGAGTTCAGATTATTATATGGGATTAAGAGTTTTGAGAGTATAGGGGTATTATTGGGTTGGTAAAATATCTTGTGGGCAATTGTGAGTTGGGGGATTATCAGATAGTTTTGGAATTCCAGCCAGTCTAGTTGCCTAAGATTAGAACAGTGGTGGCTTCTGAAGGGATTGCCAGTAGTGAATCTGGCAATCTTATTGTAGGAAGTTGCTAATTTGTTGAGGTTAGTTTTCTTAAGGTTGGTAAATATAGGTGGTAAATAATACCATCTATATTTAAGATTGGTAAATATATATGAGACGCCCCTCACTGGTGTTAGTGGTGAAGATTTAGGTTCCTTGATTGCTGGGCCAGGGCATGGGTGTCACATATTAATTGTTTTGCAGTGGTGGAATATCCACACCACATATTAATTGGTTGGCAAATACTAATTGGCTTGTAGTGGTGTGGGTAGAGTGAATTCCTGTAGCTGGTGTACAATGAGCTCTGAAGATGTTTTGTACTCTAAATCAGCCATGCAGTGAATACTCAAGAATTCAGATCACAATTGTTTTATTTCTTTTGTTAGCTTATTTAGTGAGGGTGAGCAGGCAGCATGTCAGCAGAGGAGTATGGAAAGCTGACAAGGAGCCTGCTGGTGGAGATGTGCTAGGCTAGGGGACTGGTGCATGGAAACCTGGTTAAGGCAGACATGATTGCAGCCTTGGTTACAGCTGCATCAGAAAACAGCAACTAGGAGGACAATCAGACTGGCAGTGGAGATATAATACCCTCGGAGAATGGACAGCTCAACCTTTCTACAGAGGACTTAAAATCCATCTGGAGCTAAAGAGACTTGAATTGGAGGCCAGGCGTTTGGAACTAGAAGCAGATGAGAAAGCAAGGCATCTAGAGAGTGAGGACAAGGAGAAACTGTGACATTTGCAGGCTGAGGAGAATGAGAAACTACTACGCCTGGAAGCCGAGGAAAAGGAGTGGCAGAGGCAGCATGAGACGGAGATGCTGACTCTTCACCAGAGTCATGGAGGTCGTGGGGAAGGGAGTAACTGGACCCCAGAAGCACAAAAGGTCAGTAAATTTCTTCCGCAGTTTAAAGACTGGGTAATTTTGATAGTTTCATTCATATGTTTGAGAATGTATGCAAACAGTACGGTGTTGACCAAAGGCTCTAGGTATGGTTCCTGACCCCCTTACTCCATGGTAAAGATGTAACTGTTTTGCCAAAAATGTCTGACGTTGCATGTTTTGATTATACTGCTGTTAAAAATCACTTGTTAGAATTGTTTAAGCTAACACCTGAAATGTATAGGAAAAGGTTTCGTGAGCATAGGCACAAGGCAGATGAAAGTGTGTGCGAATATGTTGCTGAACTGAGCACTTATTTCCATAAGTGGGTGAGTGAATGTCAGATCACCACTTTTGAAGGGCTGGCAGACCTTTTGGTGAGGGAACAAAGCCCTTAGCACTTTGCCTGAGGACATGAAGATCTGGTTAGCTGATAGACAATGTGCCACTTCAGATGAGTTGGGGAAGAAGGGAGACCTATACCTGGCAAGCAGGGCAGCCCTGCACAGGAAAGGAACCCCCAGTACTGCTCATGGGTCTAAAGGAACCCATGGTGGGCAGCACAGACTGCCCCAACAGAATCTGCCAGTAGCAGGGGAAGCCACTAGTCCAGGTACACATCCAGGAGCTAGGATCAAATGTTTTGAATGCAACCAATGGGGCCATGTGGCATACAGGTGTCCACGGAGGCAAGGTGGGGAACAAAAGGTGAGGGAGCCAGTAAGTGGGAAAGACAAAATGGCAATAGTAGGTTGTCCTGAGACAACAAGGGTAGCAAACTACCATCCTGCAGATGTCCTGATAGGGAAGGATTTGGATGAGGCAGTACCATGTGTTTGTGCAGTTACACACAGTCAGGCAAAGAGACAAGCATGTGGGTCTGGTAGCCTGGGAGAGACCCAGACAGATTGCATACTTGCAGCCAGGACTAGTGAGGTGGTTACTTCAGGGAGGGAGCTACCCGTAGCAGTGAGACTGAAGGTGAGCCACAGCTGCTTGGGGGTACTGATGGTCCTTTGGACAGAGTGACTGCAACGGTAGAGGTGAGTAGTAGTACTCAGGCTGACAGTGAGGCACTACTATCAGAGGATGCCAGACTTCCTGTGGAAGGGGAGCTGGGAAGGGTTACAAGGAGAGAGTTGAGACAGACTCAGGTCTCAGACCCTACATTGCAAGGCCTGAGGCAGATAGCTAGGAAGTCACTTGATTCTCAAGGAAAGGGGGAATCTGTATACTGGGACAAAGGGTTACTGTACAGAGAGTGGACCCCTGAGGGGGAGGGCTAGAAAGTGAGAGAGTACAGCAGTTGGTAGTGCTTAGAGCCTACTGTCTGGCACTTCTAACCATAGCCCATGATATTCCCTTTGCAGGTCATATAGGCATAAAACATACAAAGAGGCATATTATGCAGAACTTCTATTGGCCTGGAATTTCCAGAGATGTAACAGGGTACTGCAGGACCTGTGAGCAGTGCCAAAAGGTAGGTAAGGCAAGAGACAAGGTGAGAGCTCCTTTGATGCCTTTGCCTGTGATTGAGGAGTCATTTCAGAGGGTAGCTATGGATATTGTGGGTCCTTTGAGTACCCCACGTTCCACAGGGAAAAAGTATATCCTAGTGGTAGTGGATTATGCTACACAATACCATAAGGCAGTGGCTTTGTCATCCGTTGAGGCAGAGAAGGTGGGAAATGCATTGTTAGAGATTTTCAGCAGGTTAGGTTTCCCAAAAGAAATACTGACTGACAGAGGTGCCAATTTCATGTCAGACCTGCTGGCTTGTCTGTGGAAGCCTGTGGGGTGAAGCACATGAAGACCACCCCCTACCATCCCCAGACTAATGGTCTATTTGAGAGCTTAAACTCTACAATCAAGTCCATGCTACAAGCATTTGCTGATCAGTTTAAGAGGGAGTGGTACAAATATTTGCCCCATCTGTTGTTTGCTTACAGAGAGGCTCACCAGGAATCCACATGTTTTTCACCCTTTGAGTTGCTGTATGGGCATAGGGTGAGGGGACCTCTAGATTTGAGATGAGTGGGAAGGTGAGTGCGAGTCTCACAAGGAGTCTGTTGTGGCACACGTCCTAAACCTCAGGACAAGGCTCAGGGAACTCATGAGCTTGGCCCAGGAGAACATGGCAGAAGCCCAACAGAAAAAGTGTGGTATGACAGGAATGCTCGAGCTAGAGAGTATGCTGTGGGGTAGCAAGTAATGGTTCTCATTCCTGTTAGACACAACAAGCTGCAAGCAGCTTGGGAGGGACCCTCCAAGGTGGTAAGAAAGGTAAGTGATGCTAATTACATGGTGGAACTGCTAGGCAGAAGGCAGGGGCACAAATTGTACCATGTTAACATGATGAAACCTTACCATGATAGGGAGGCCCATGTGCTGAGCATTTGCAGTGGATTGCAGGAGGAGTCCGAGGGAGATCTGGGGACTGATCTCCTCAGTGAGTCTCAGGCTGACACCTCAGTGGAAAGGGTAGCAATGTCCCAGCAGCTATCTCCTACCCAGGTTTGAGAAATCCAAGCAGTGTTGCAGGAATTTGGGGACATGTTCACTGGGAAACCAGGGTACACCCACCTAGGGCAGCACCAGGTGTATACAGGGCCCTAGATGCCCATTAGGCAGGCCCCTTATAGAGTGCCTGAGAGAGTCAAATATACTATGAAGGAGGAGGTACAGGAGGCAGATCTAGGGGTAATTCAAGAGTACAGCAGTCCCTGGGCCTCCCCAGTGGCGCTGGTGCCAAAGAAGGATGACAGCACCGGGTTCTGTGTGGACTACAGGCAATTAAATAGTCACACAGAGTCAGATGCTTACCCTATGCCTAGGACAGATGAAGCCCTAGAGCAGCTGGGTGGAGCCAAGTATCTTACAACCATTGATCTTACCCAGGGTTACTGGCAGGTGGCCTTGACTCCCAGTACCAGAGAGAAGTCAGTCTTTGTGACTCCTTTTGGATTTTATAAGTTCACAAAGATGTCCTTTGGGATGAAGAATGCCCCAGCAACTTTCCAGAGGCTGGTAGATCATATCCTAGCAGAAGCAGGAGGGTTTGCCTTTGCTTACCTAGATGATATTGCCATCTACAGCCATTCCTGGCAAGAGCACCTTCAACATGTCAGGGACGTGCTGGGCAGACTACAGAGAGCAGGGCTGACCATTAAGCCGAGCAAATGTCAGGTGGGTATGGCAGAGGTCTCCTACCTAGGACATAGAGTGGAGAGTGGTAAGATAAGGCTAGAACCTGCCAAAGTAGAAGCCATTCAAGCATGGCCTGCACCTGTTACTAAAAAGCAGGTGAGGGCATTTTAGGGACAGCAGGGTACTACAGAAAGTTTGCTTCCAGTTATAGTACCATAGCTGCTCCCCTCACAGATCTGACAAGGAAGAACAGGCCAGATAAGGTAGTGTGGATCCCAGCATTTGAGCAGGTATTCCGGAAGCTTAAAGAAGCTTTGGGAGGACCCTCTGTGTTAGCCAATCCAGATTACAGCAAAGAATTTGTTGTGCAGGTGGATGCTTCGAGCCATGGGGTGGGGGCTGTACTTAGCCAGATTTCTTCAGATGGGGAAGAGCACCCAGTGGTTTATCTCAGTCATAGGCTCCAGCCCAGGGAGGAATGCTATGCAGCTGTAGAAAAGGAATTTTTAGCCATAGCGTGGGCACTGCAGAAAATTCAGCCTTATCTGCATGGAAGGAAATTCACTGTAATGACAGATCACAACCCCCTAACGTGGTTAAACAGAGCCAGCCAGCAAAATGCCAAGTTGCTAAAATGGATCCCGGGGTTGCAAGCATATATGTCCATGCAGCACCACAGTGGGATTAGCAATGCCAATGCAGATGAGCTCTCAAGTCAGGGAATGAGGTAAGGTACACTCAGATAGAACTAACTCTCTCAAGCAGCGTTTCTCAAGGGTCACTTGAAAAACTAGCTTCAGTTCTCCAGGGGGAGATATGTGAAGATTGGGTGAAGATAGATGCGGCCTGCCAGCCTAGCCGGATAGAATTTTGGAGATAATTCTGTCATCTGTAAATATTAATGTAAACCATAGGCTTGTTGTCTTAAATGGTAAAAATAGTGTTACATGTGGAACCGGAAAAAAATGTAACCGTGCACTCTACTGACCAAGTTAGGTGTGTTGTGACCCTTTGATGTTAGGACTCGGAGCCAGTGAGTCTAGAGTGGGACATCCTGCCTATTGTTTTAAGGCCAGAGTTAATGGCCAGAATTTGCATGCATAAATCTCCTGTATTGCTCTGGTTTCTGCCCAGAGGTGAAGAATGTAAATGTAGTTTCTGTTAGCCTGGGAACCCAGAGAAGTGTGAAGAATGATATAATGTGAACCAGGAATGTGATTTTAAAGAGAGAGAATCAGAGAGCACTAAACATTTTTGTCTTGATCATCCAACTCATCAGCACAGTCTTGCTCTATATGTAAGTTTATCTTAGACTTGTGTTTTCTCTTAGAAATATCTAGAAGCTAGAAAGTTTAGACTAAGTGTTTTTCAGTGATGTCAGAACTGTACTACTGAATTATTTTAAGTATTTCTCTGTGATCTCTGAACTTTTGACTAGCACTATATAGTAAAAGTATTGTCTTGTGTTTTGACTATTTGTTATTAAATATTTTTAAAACCTTTCAACTGTGGCTGTTTTTGTAGAGATACTTTAAGCTCTTTAGAGTACTTGGATGCCTTTGGTAAAATTGTATAAAGCCACTTCAGTAGCTTTAGCCCTGGGCTATACTACCAGTTGGATAATAATATTGCACAGTAATAATTGGACACCATTTTAAGGGCCTTTGATTAGCTGATAGATATTAGTGGGTGATGGCAGCTAGTACTACCATATAGTCTGGGAAAAAGGGGCACAGCTGGAGATCCTGTGCCAGCCTTCCCCAGGAGTGTCTGTGTGATTGTATAAACTCTTCTCAAAGTGTGTGTGTGTGTGTGTGTGTGTGTGTGTGTGTGTGTGTGTGTGTGTGTGTGTGTGTGTGTGTGTGTGTGTGTGTGTGTGTAAGCTACTTGGGTTGGGACACGAAGCACTGGTTGGACAGAGAGGGCACTGGAGGTTTTAGCTTGCCCACTAGGCTGAGATCTGGACCATATAGCTGTGCCAGTGGGGAATCTTATTGGGGACCTGGAGAGCAAGGCAGCGACCATTCCCGGACTGACTGTGATCTCTGTGTGCTCTTAAGGGAAATTGCGCTTTACTGTGTGTATTTGTTATCCTTTCCTTCTATATGAGATGCCCCTCACTGGTGTTAGTGGTGAGGATTGAGGCTCCTTGATTGCTCGGCCAGGGAGCAGGCGTCAGACTGCCATGTATAATACTTATAGCCTTAATCCTTTGCACATATTTTCATCATGTATGCCACACACTAGCCTATCTGTCATTACTTCAGTTTGTTGTCTCTCTTTAATCTGGCAATGCTGTGCCAAACTTTAGCTTTGCTACATGTCCAGAAATTCCATCAGTGCTCTGACTTCTCTTATGAAATTTAAAGTGCACTACTTTTGTGTGTGGCTTTGGATTCAAAAGGTTTTACAAAATGCATACAATGTCTTGAAACCATTTACATTAGGCTTTGCTGGTGCCACTAAATTATGTAACTAGTTAAAATTACATAAGAGTAAGACCATCAGCATTAAAGACACTCTGTCAGAAACCCATGGTCTACAGTGTCAAAGGCAGTCAAAAGCTTAAGATGGACCATGACAGACTGCAACTGAGATGATCCAGGATCAAGTGGCAGCCCAATCAATGGAAGGATCGAGACTGGGAGAGCAAGACTGAGTAGCCAGTACCAGCTCATCTACTCTGAAGGGAGGAAGGCAGTGTGACCCACTGCATCACTAACCCTAACAAGATTGTTGAGGAATTACTGTTAGCAGGTACTGGGTCAGTATGGCTCACACTAAATATCAGCCAGGAGGGTGAGCCTGGGTATGAGCAAAAACACATGTATGAGACCTCATAGGAAGCAGCACAAATAAGTTCATAGGTTCATAGGCACTTACAAAGGTATTGCTCTCTGAGGATGTTAAGAAGACTAGCCTTGCATTACCATGGTAGTTTTTGGCCCTTATATTTTGTATACAAGCAAACCAGAGATAGGCCAAACAAGGGTATGTTGAGACATTTACATGTTTCCCCTCTTTCCATGAGGGAAGGAGTGATAAACTGGGGATGAATTTGCTGTTACCCATCCATTTGTCCAAATTACATTTGAACAAATAGATGTACTTTTTATGTGGAGTGAAAGACAGTTCCATTGAAGTCGCATTCTCTGTGATACAAACCTCTCTCTCCAACATGTTCTATTTATTTTGCAGAAAGAGACTGAGATCCCTTGACTGGGTATTTATGAACTATTGGACTTGTGAAAGTGTAATAGGTCTGACAGAATTGGGTCTGTTGAAGTTATATATGCAAGTCAGAGATCACTCAGTAGCTTGTATTGTACTGAGAAGAGGGGCAAGGCTTTGAAACAGTCCACATAATTTTTATGATTTATGCCTTTGATTTCTTTAGTAAGAAAGCACTGAGGTCATTCTGGTTGTGACAAGTGTTGGATAGGCACATACCAAAAGGAGCATTATACTCCATGATTGGCCTAATAAATGCCGAGTACAGTGCAACAATTACATCCCTGGATCTGGACACAATACCTTTAGATATAAGCTTTGCAATGAAAAATGACTTCATTGCAACAGTGGATACATGATGAAAAGGACAGATGTAATGGGATCCTATCTCGCCTACATTCATAACTGATGGGTTCGGAGCCGATCCATCGGCTCTGACTCGGCCACTATATACTAGAACAAAGTCTCTAATTGGCTGGGCTACCCCTTATCCCAGAATGAACCACGCCTGCTTCCCCAGATCTCGTTTGCCGCTTTTCAAGCTGGACGTGGTCTCGACTTGGCTGGAGCTAAGTGGTTTTTCTTTACTTCTTGGTCTTTTGACCTAGGGTTTTCTTCACAAATTTAACAAACAGCTGTTTTAACAGCTTTACGTATGTGTGTAACCTGTTTTTGGTGTGATTGGTATTTTTTCTACATACCGGGCAAGGCCCGTTTAAGTTAGAGGGCCTTTGCCCTAATTTGTGTGTCGGTGTGTTGATTTGGTTTCTCCATACATTCTGATTATCGGGCTAAGCCCGTTTTAAGTTAGAGGGCTTCTGCCCGTTTTTGTGTTATCTCGGGCCAGTCCCGTTTTTTGAGTCAAAGGGCTCGTGCCCTACTTTAAGGTTTGCTTTCGTTGTGTTGTGTGATAGGCTCGTGCCCTACTTTAAGGTTACTTTCGTGGTAAAAAATAGTTGTATGACAGGATGTCAAAAGAGCAGAAGACTGGTTTTAAAAAGTGCACCACGTGCAACTACAAAATGTCTATTACTGATAGCCATGCTGTTTGCGTGTATTGTTTAGGACCAAAACATTTGCAGGAAACATGTAGTGTTTGTCATGCTTTTTCCTCCAGGGTTCTTCAAGAATGTAAAAATAAATTGATCCTTAAGGGCCTTATTAAGCCCTCTTTTGAGGAAGCTTTGGCTTCTCCCTCCTCTCCAGCTTCTAAAAAGAAAAGGTCGTCTGCTCCGACCAGTCCGTCGGAACCGACTTCCAAGAAGCATAGGTCGACCTCTTCTTCCTCGGCTCCAATGGCTTCGGAGCCTCGGGTGGAAGGGTCTGCCTCGATACCTCTTTCCTCGGCTCCATTGGTGTCGGAGCCGCAGGTTGGGGGATCGAGAGGCGAATCATCTGCTTCGGCTCCTTTGGTCTCGGAGCCGTTGGAGGTGTGCAGCTCAGACTCTTCCCCCCCGGCCCTGAGGTCTCCTTTGGTGCCGATGATTATTCATACGGTTCCGGATCCGGTGCCGATGGTGTTGGAGCCGTTTCGGAGCCGGTCCCCTGGTCTATCGGAGCCGAGAGAGAGAAGTCGTCTCGGCCACCATCTATTTCCTCTAAATCCTCCAGGTTGTCAGACTCAGATTTGGACAGAGTTATCCAGAGGCTTTTTCAGTCCCCGGTTTTTGCAAAAATGGTCTCTGCTCCAGCCCACTCGGCTCCGGAGCCGGCTCCCACTTCGACACATCCGATTCCTCCTCCAACTTCCTCGGAGCCGTTGGAGTTGGTGATGGTAGAGCGGAGCAGAGTTGTCCAGTCAGAACCAAGACTCCCTCGGAGCCTTTCTGTTCCAACCATCATTCCTACCCTGTCCTCAGCGTCAGGGTTCAGTACCGGGACTTCCTCGGTCGGGGCCGAGGGGAACACTTTGGAACTGGTAGCTTCGGTGTCTAGTCTTCCCCTCGGAGCGTCAGCCGCAGGGATTCCCGGTACCGTCGTGGTCTCTCAGCCGGTGTCCTCCGTAGAGTCTGGAGGTCCTGCTTTTGAGGCCATGAGGAGTGCGCTGGCCATGTCCTTGCCGGCTCAGCAAGTCTCTACCTCACCGTCCCTGGACTTGGGAACTGGTGCTTCTGGTGTACTTCATTCCCATGACAGTGGGGCCCCAGGGCCTGAGGATACCCCCTTGGGGGGTTCCCTTCTCCCGGGGGGTCCTTCTGAATCCGCTTCAGATGAACCTCCAAGAAAAAAATTGTGCAAGAGGAAGCACATTGACTTCCAGGATGAGTCTATCACATCAGATACTGACCTCGATGATGCGGAGGGGTCCCCAAAATCGTCCTCGGATGACGTCTCATTCTCAGATATCCTCGAGATCCTGAGACAGAGAGGCGATTGGCAGTCCAAAACCCCTTCCGCGGAGGAGTCAGTCTTCCTCAAGACTTTTGGGGCCCAGCCCTCCACCTCCTGGGTGTCTCCACCCTTCGATGAACTACTAGATTTAGTTTCTCGAAGGGTGTGGGAACACCATGACTCTGTGGAACCGGTGCCCGCCAGGCCTAACAAGTTCCTCTCAGCCCCTCCTCAAAAGGAATTTTTGTCTAAAGGAGTTGCAGTAGATGCGATGGTGGTGGAATCTGCCACTCAGCAAGACATGGCAGAGGCTTCAACATCTATTTACCCTCCTAATAAGGATTCCAGGAGCATGGATAGGTACGGGAAGCGTACCCTTTCTTCAGTGGCCTTTACCCTGCAGTCGCTGAATTACCTTTGTCATTTTACCAGGCTCCAAACGGACCTCCTCAAAGAGTTAAGTGAGTCCCTTACGGGTAATCTTTCTGAGGCGTTAGCCCAAACTGTTGGCTCCCAGATGACTACCCTATCTTTGATAGTCAACTCGTCCATGAGGCTCATCTCATATGCGGCCGAAGGGGCGAGTAGAGCAGCGGGAACAGGCGTGGCTCTTAGAAGACATGCCTGGTTACGCTTGTGTCACTTTGCGGAGGCTTTTAAGTCTTCCTTCACCGACTCCCCCTTTGATGGGTCCTCCCTGTTTGGACCCAAGGTGAAGGACACACTGACTCTGTGCGAGCAGGAGGGCAAGACCTTGACTGCCGTGAGGGCCCATTTTTCCGCTCCCTCTAGACCTTATCCCAAGGCCCAGAGAGGAGGGAAAATGTGGTTCAGGAAATCTCAAAGGTCTTTCCCTACTCCACCGAGTGATTCCCCCCTCTAGAGGCAGGGAGGGGGGAAATTCAGGAAGACGCCGCCCCAGAGGCAGCAGAGGCCCCCGAAACTCTGGAGACTGCGATTCCTTTCGTGGTCCATCCTACGCTCCCCGTCCCTGAGACGTGGCCTGACTGCGCATCTCCGGAGCCAGTCGAGGGTCGTTTTGCGGAACACCCACAGCTTGGGAATCTATCACCAAGGATCAGTGGGTGGTCCGAACCATAACCAGAGGCTATCGCATCCCTTTCATCAAGATCCCCCTCTTCCTATCAGGAAAATCCTGGATGTGCCACCCAGTCGGCGGGATCAAGCAGCGGTCGAGGTTTCAAAGCTGCTAAGAAAAGGAGTCATCCAGCCTGTCCCCGCCGACCAGATCGGATCAGGAACTTACTCAAGACTATTTTTGGTGCCAAAAAAGACAGGGGACTTAAGGCCCATTTTGGACCTTAGTTCATTGAATCGCTTTGTAAAAAAATCCAAATTCCGAATGGTCACCCTTCAGTCCATTCTCCCGTTATTGGGGAAGGATGTCTGGATGTGCTCCATAGATCTCAAGGACGCTTACTATCACATTCTGATAAGTCAAGAGTCCAGGAGTCATTTACGCTTCCGCCTGGGAACCAGTCATTTCCAGTTCCGAGCACTGCCCTTTGGTCTCACCACAGCCCCCAGGGTGTTCACCAAGTGTCTGGCAGTAGTGACAGCTCACTTGAGAAGTCTAGGATTCCAAGTATTTCCCTATGTAGACGACTGGCTCCTTACTGCCACCTCCAAGCATCTATTAGTTTGGGCGCTTATGACCACAGTCAGTTTGGGTCATTCACTAGGAATCACATTCAATTGGGGAAAATCTGTGCTGCAGCCATCTCAGCGTATTACCTTTATAGGCGCAGAGTTAAACACAAGAAGAATGCGGGCATTCTTGCCGGTAGAAAGGATTCAGGTCCTGCAGTCTCAGGTTCAAACATTGTTACCCAGATCACGAGTTCAGGCCAGACTGATTCTGCAGTTATTGGGCACGATGGCCTTGACTATTCTTCTAGTCCCCTTAGCCAGGCTGCACATGCGGGTGCTACAATGGCTACTGTCAGTTCAATGGTCCTTTCAGGAACTTCCCTTGAACCATTTGGTCCAGATTACCGAAATTTGCCGTCGGGACCTACGTTGGTGGCTGCTTCGGTCCAACCTGGACCAGGGGCGACCCTTTGCCCTTCAGCCTCCCATCGCCACGGTGACCACGAATGCCTCCCAGACAGGGTGCGGGGGTCATTATCTGGACAGGTCTGTCCAAGGCACGTGGCAGGCTCACAAAACGCACTTACATATCAATATCCTGGAAATGAGAGCGGTGCTACTGGTGTTGCAAGCACTTCATCATGCTCTTCCACGGGGTACTATTGCGATCCTATCCGACAACATGTCGGTTGTCTGGTACATAAACAAGCAAGGCGGAACCAGGTCCTACCCTCTTTGCCGAGAGGCCATGAGAGTGTGGCATTGGGCGATTTCTACCCAGCGTTTCCTTGTGGCAACGCACATTCCGGGGAAATCCAATGTGATTGCAGACAGGTTGGGCAGGACTCTCCTGTTACCCCACGAGTGGCCCCTCAACGACAGGGTGGCTGCAAACATCTTCGCCAAGTGGGGCCTCCCTTGTTGAGACTTGTTCGCCAGTCCTCACAATGCGAAATGCAGGGAGTTCTTCACTCTGACTCCCTCTCAGGGGCAGATTCCCAGGGACGCTCTAGCTCACAGTTGGCCCCCCGGTCTACTTTACACCTTCCCTCCAGTTTCCCTTCTCCCAAAGGTGATACAGAAGGCGATTTATCTAGGAAGCGACATGATTTTGATCGTTCCACACTGGCCTCGTCAGGTTTGGTTCCCCTTCCTTCTGAGGTATGCGGTGGAGGGCCCATGGTTTCTGGACCTGGTGCCCGACCTGTTGACTCATCAGTTGGGACAGTCTCACCCATCCCTCAGGTCCTTGAGGTTGGCCGCTTGGTTACTCCGCTTCCAACCTTAGTCAGAGATAACTCCCTTTCTCCAGACGCCATCCACATTTTGTCCTCTTCTCACAAACCTTCCACTATTAAACTGTATTCCAGCAAGTGGAAGAGGTTTGCTCTTTGGGCCCAGCAACGAGGTATAGATCCCCTTACTGCCCCAGTACCTCAGGTTTTAGAATTCCTGGCTTCTTTGTTTTATTTGGGCTCTTCAGTTTCCACAATTAAAGTCCAACTGGTGGCTATCTCTAATTTTCATGTCTCCTTTGAGCCTTCCTTAATGGCAAACAGGCTTTGCAAATCTTTCCTTAAAGGAGCGTGGCTCCTTCGGCCCCCTATAGCCCATCCTGTGCCCCCTTGGGACCTGAATATGGTTCTAGCTGCTTTAACTGCCCGCCCCTTTGAACCAGCAGCTACTTGTGATATAAAATTTCTATCTTGGAAAACCGCCTTTTTGGTGGCAATAACCTCTGCCAAGCGGGTCTCAGAGTTTCAGGCTCTCTGTTCTAATCCTCCTTATTTGAACTTTCACAAAGACAGAGTGTCCCTCAAGTTAAATCCCTCTTTCTTGCCCAAGGTAGCATCCCCCTTATGCATTCAACAATCCGTGGAGCTCCCTGTGTTTTTTCCCAAATTCTCCAATAGCGTAGAATATATTTTCCATCAGTTGGATGTTCACAGACAACTGCGTTTTTATTTAAGTAGGACCAACCAGACACGAAAGTCAGATCAGCTGTTTGTGTCCTTTGCGGAAAATAGGTTGGGTCAACCGGTGGCTAAAACCACCATAGCCAAATGGATTAAAGATTACATCTCCTTCATTTATTCATGGTCCGGCAAAGAGCTACCTTTCCCAGTCAGGGCTCATTCTACCAGGGCAATGGCTACTTCTGTAGCATTTCACTCCAAATTATCGATAGATGATATCTGTGCGGCCGCTATCTGGACTTCTCCACACACCTTCATTTCTCATTACAAGATAGATGTGGCTTTTCGAGGCAGAGCTTCCTTTGGTTCCACAGTTCTCAGGAGTGTTTTCCAATGAGCCACCCGGGATTTAGGTGTTAGGTACGCTGTCCCATCAGTTATGAATGTAGGCGAGATAGGATCCCATTACATCTTTTAGTTATGTACTTACCATAACTTCGGATGTATGGGATCCATCTCGCCTACATTCATACGTACCCGCCCTCCTTCCCCCTTCCCCCTTCCCATTGGATTTAGAGGGAATGTTGCTACTTACTGAGTTTTTTTCTTGAAGGACTTTAGTTTGTTACAGTTGCTGGTATGTCTCTGTGTCTGGATGTAGGTATGAAAGCGAACAAACAAGATCTGGGGAAGCAGGCGTGGTGCATTCTTGGATAAGGGGTAGCCCAGCCAATTAGAGACTTTGTTCTAGTATATAATGGCCAAGTTGGAGCCGGTGGATCGGCTCCGAACCCATCAGTTATGAATGTAGGCGAGATGGATCCCATACATCCGAAGTTATGGTAAGTACATAACTAAAAGTTCCTTGTCTACAAAGGTTCCCGGATCCCTAACTGTGGCAACAATTTTCATGTGTGTGTTGTCAATGTGATAGTTGCAAGGGAAATCATGCTTGCTGAAGGATATGATTATACACTTGTTGGCATTTGGTTTTAGTTCATGGTTTTGACACCAGCTATATGTTTGAGACAGGCCCTCTTGGAGAATCTTGGCATTCTCTAGGGAGTTTATAATGGCATCAAGATTGTAGTCATCTTCAGACCTGGTCAACAACAAAATGATAACATTAGTTCTGACCTCCAAGAAATAAATGTTAAAGAGAAGTGACACAAGGACTGAATACTGTGGTTCACCATTAGCAGGTATTTTGGAAGAGGTCTAGATACCTATCCTAACTTCTTGGGTTCTGTTTGTGAGTCAGTTTGCCATACAATGAGTTACATATGGACTGACATTTATCTAGAAGCGTTTATGATATTCGAGTGTGGGATGGTGCCGAATGTTGCTGCAGGGTAGAGATATATGGTGTACGCTGTTTTGCCCTCATCTATTGCTTCAATAACTTTATCGAAGAAGTTGACCAGGTTAAATAGGCAGGACCTGCCCTTGACAAATCTGAACTGGGTTTGGTCAAGAGTCTGTAGGTTACCTATATCCTTATATATTAATTCATTAATGATCCTTTCCATAGCCTTACAGATGACACTGGTCAGGTTTATGGGTCTATATTTATCTGAGTCCACTCAAGCCTAACATTTCTGCGAGGAAAAGACTGTTGCTGTTCTTCATTCATTTGACACAAAGCCTGTTTTGAAGCTGATATTGAATACCTTCTGTAGAGGATCTGACAAGTCATGTTTTAAGATGCCACTACCTACCATGGAGAGGAAGTTACGTGAGGAGAGGCGAACCTCATATGAATTAAGGCTTGCCAGCTGTCACTCGTCTTGTGTATTCAAATAAGATGATGAGGCTGGATGTTTATTTAAGAAGTTTATTTCACACAAACACATCAGGATGGATGACTGGAACATTAAACTAAACTAACTGATTGACTGCTACACACATACATGCTTTCACTCTGGCTCCACACTCAAAATAGCATTCTTGCTTGCATGTGCTCAGTACTTATATGCATGTGCTCACTGACTGGTATGGCTCTTAGAGGTACAACACACACTCTGATCTACAGCCAACCTCTTTGACTGTTCTGCCCTGCAATGAAAATGACAACTGGATAAGCATGCAAATTACACAGATATAAACAAACAATAACAATCATGTCTAGCTTGCTGTGTTTATGGGATTAGGTCTTGAGATATGACCTAACCTTGTAATGTAATAATTAGAACTGGGTTTAGCAACAGGGACAGTCATTAGAGAATGTTCTTCTTGAGGATTTTCAGGGATAGTTTCAGGAACAGGAATAGATCATGAAATGTTCTCTGGAACAGGAACATTGGCTAAATCACTCTGAGAATTAGAGTCTCTGTTACAAGCAAAATGTTGCAACACTGGCTCAGACACCGGTAGTAAATGTTTCCAATTCTGCCTGAATTCCTTGCTTTGTGACTCAATGATGTACTATCTCGATTCTTCACAGAAACGTTTCACAAGTCTTATTTGGTCAAATCCTTATGCTGTCTGCATCCTCACTATCTCTCCTTCTTTAATGGATTCAGAGGTTTGCTGATTTTATCATAGTAGGACTTTTGGGAAAATGCTTTTTTAGGAGTTGAGCTTTTACTGTTTTGTTGTTTTTAGCACTTGGAAGCAACAGATTCTTACTGACTGGTTTTGTGGTTCTGGTTTGTCTCAACATTAACCTCTGGGCTGGTGAACTAAAAAAATTGTCACAAGGTATGTTTCTGAGATTAAGCAGATTAAGAATGATCTCAGTATTGTCAAGTTTAGACTTTTCAGATAACTTTTTTTGCACTTTGAACTACACTTTCATCCGGACCGTTTGATTGTGGATATTCAGGACTGCTCACAACATGAATAAAGTCCCAAGTTTCAGCAAATCTTTTAAACTGCTGACTTGTAAGCTGTGCACCATTGTCAGAAATGTCTTTGTGCGGACTACCATGGACAGAAAAATGTCTCTTCAGCTTCGTAATGATAATACTGGATGTGAGATTAGGAAGTAGGTCAGTCTCAAGCCAATTTGAATAAGAGTCTATGAACACCAAGTAATGTTGACCATTCCATTTGAAAATATCTTTAGCTACTGTCGACCAAGTAGTTTAGGAATCTGGCTGGTTCTTTTTGTTGATGCAGGTTAGTACTATTACAAACAGAACAAGTTGAAAGTTCTTTCTCAATATCTTTTGACATAGAAGGTTAAAATACTAGTCCTCTCGCCCTTCTTTTGGTAGCATTAGTTCCTGGGTGGCCACAATGCAAGATTTTAATATACTTTGTTGCAAGGATTTTGGAACAATCACTTTTGGACCTTTCATTATGATACCATCTTCCTTCAAAATTTCATCTCTATAAGGAAAATACTGCTGCACATCTGGTGATAAACAAAATTGCTTAGATGGCCATCCTCAACTGATAAAGTGGTTGAGCTTTTGGAGAACTGGATCCAAAGCTGTGTGACCTATAAGCTCATCAAGACATGTGGAAGAAAAATTTCTCACTTCCATGACTTCAAAATCAGGTTTCTCATTTTCCTGCTGTTCAGTGGTTATTCTGGGCGATCTAGATAAAGTATTAGCATGATAAAGAAGATTGCCTTTTGTGCAAACCAAGTGAAAATTCTACTTTTGCCATTTCAACATCATACATTGCAATCTCACAGGAGCTGTGTGCATAGTCTTTTTCAAAATAGTGACCAAACGTTGGTGGTCTGTTTCAGTTTGAATAGGTCAGTCATATATATAATCATGGAACTTCAAATATGCAAATACATTTGCCAAGAGCTCTTGCGTTTTCTGGGCATACTGCATCTTGGTCTGGGTTAAAGTTCTAGATGCATAGGCTACTGGTCTGCCTTCTTTAAAAATGACTGCACAAAGATCAAATTTCAAAGCACACAGGAAAGAGTGACATGTTTGTGAACATCATAATATCTTAAAGTGGATGGACTGGCAATTCTCTGTTTCAGGACATTGAATGCTCTTTGGTGTTGTTCTGACCAGGACCAAGTAATATCTTTGTGTGTCAGCTCTCTTAGCAGCCCTGAAATGTCATTCAGATCTGGAATAAACTTGCCCATATAGTTGACCATGCCAAAAAAATGTGTGAGGAAGTCACATTGGCTGGAGCTGGCATCTCAAGAATTGCAGTTTGCTTGGAAGGATCTAGTCGTGAGCCCGAACTGGTAAACAAATGAATCACATAAGTAACTTCTTGCAGCCTCAACTTGCATTTCACAGGATTCAACTTAAGACTCACTTCACAAGCATGCTCCAGAACTTTCCTGAGGTTTCTATTATGTTCAACTTTACCATTGCCTCCTACAAGAATATCATCTACTATTATAGCACATGGATAGCCAGAAACAATTTACTCCATTGCACGTTGAAAAACTTCACTGGCAGAATTTATCCCAAATGGCATTCTCAAAAATATGTATCTTCCAAATGGTGTACTGAAAGTGTTTAGCAATGAAGATTTTCAATCAAGCAAAATTTGTTAAAATTAATTTTTTACATCTAAGACAGAAAAAACAGTGGCATTTGGCATAAGAACAATAACTTCTTTGACTGTTCACATTGGATGAGGAGGTTGTTTTCGTGTTTTGTTCAAATCTCTTGAATTAATGCATATTTATTCTAATATCATCTGAGGCTTTCTTATGAGCTACTAGCATGGAGTATACCCATTCAGTTGTTTCTTCTACTGGACAAATTGCTCCTAGATGTACCATTCTTTCTAGCTCAGCTTTGACTCTGCCTTGAAAGGCTATCAGAACTCTCTGTACTGGCCTGATAACTGGGCTCACCTCGTTGTCTAACTTCATGGATTACACAACTGGGAGTTTGCTAAACTTGTCTTTAAAAAGATCAGCATAATCAGAAATAATAGTTTGTGTGAAATTCTCATTGTTACATGTGCTTACATGGTGGACTTCTGCATTAAATGAATTTCTTCACCACCATAAGCAACAAGCTTCGCACACTTTGCCACATCAAGTTTCTGATTAGTTCTTACTTTGGCAAACATTTCTGCCGACATAACATTGCACTTTGAACTAGTATCAGCTTTGAGCTCTACAGATCTCCCATTAATCAGAACAATACAAAATACTTCATTCCTTGCCCACAAATCTACTGCATTGACTGTTCCATCAAGCAATGACACACCATCAACTTAAAAAGGGTTGCAGCTTTCTAATTGATTAACTTGCCCTTTTGAATGCTCTCTTTTAATAAAAGTATGTGCCCCTTTTGATTTACAGAACCTTTTGAAATTATTCCACTTTTTACGTGTGTGACATTCCTGAGCATATCTAAACAATCTTTTCTTGGTTTGTGACTTACTGTGGAGTTGATTGGTAAGAGAAATTTTATTTGAATTTATATTGTATTTACCATTGGTTTTCACTGTTTGTAGGAAGGAAGGGACTGCTTGTTAACAAGATTTACTTTGATTCATATTTTAATTTCATTCACTGTTGGTTGTTAGAAAGGGTTAGGTTTTAGACAGGCAAGCTCTAACCACCACAAGGGGTGTAGACAGCTATAAATGTATACAGACTGCAGAGAGGAAAATCCTGAGCATATCTAAACAATCCCATCTTGGTGTGTGATTTATTTATTTTTATTGGTTTGTGATTTATTTATCTTTATTGTCAAAAAAGAAGTGCTGCTCTGAGCGATAGTGTCTGGCTTGTAGAACTTGTGTGGTCAGAACAACTTAATTTACTTTGGTTGTGTATTGCTGGTGTGATTTTTTTGTCATAGAAGTTGATTTTATGTTCTTTGAACTCTCTGGTTACTGATTTTGATTGTTCTTTCCTTTTGTAATATTGCATTCATTTGAAGCTGAATATGGATTCCTTAGATGAGTATGCAATTAACAATTTGCTAATGCACAAATATCTTGTACAGTGTAATAAATGCTATGCATATGGTAACAACTGATAACACTGGTGATCTGTGTTCCTCGTGTCAAAAGTTGGATGATTTGCTTACCATTGTTATAAGTAAATTTAGACTTAATGATGTTGATTGCACTTGTGCAACTGGCATGGGTTGAAGAACAATTGATGTTAAGTTGTCTATCTCGCCTTCATTCTTGCTGGATGAGTTCGGAGCCGACCTCGGCTCCGACTCGGCCACTCTAAAAGCTCGAGAGTTGGTTCCACCGGCTCGAGGCTCCCCTTATATCCCACAATGCTAGGCGTGAGTTACCTCAGATCTCGTTTGCCGCTACAGCGATCGAGGTGTTGGTTTTCTACCGGCTTCTTGGTAAGTAAACTTTCAGTAAAGTTAGGATACTTAAACCCCTTTATTTTTAATTTTAACTACATTTTCCCTTAGTTTAGTGGAATTCTAACCCTTTTTCATAAAATCCTTTTCTTTCCCACAAGAACTTAAAAGTTCTCCCTCGGGCCTTCAGGCCTTTCCCTCATTCCCTAGTGGTGTGTGTGTGTTGCTCTTAATTAAAACTTTTGTTAGTTGTTTTATTTTTGAGTTTTTAAAAATAAGATAAAGTGTAATCAGTGTGTCTGACTGAGTGTGTGTGGTTACACTTTCTTGTTCTAGGATGTCTAAAGACACAAAGGTCTCAGGCTTCAAGAAGTGTGATGCATGCTGTCAGAAAATGTCTCTGACAGACGGTCACACTTCTTGTGTCTACTGCCTGGGGCCTTTGCACCTGCAGGACTCCTGTGCTGTATGCCACGGCTTCAGTCCCAGGGTCCTGCAGGAAAGAAAGAACAAATTGATCCTAAGGGGTCTACTTAAGCCTGAGGATTCCCTTTCTGTCTCTGGGAAGCCCTCCAAGGCTTCTAGGTCCTCGGCTCCAGCTACTGAGCCGAGACCTAAGGCTACTAAACCTTCGTCTGCATCGGCTCCGGCTGGAGCCGATGAGTCTACAGCTTCTGTGGTTCCCTCGGCTCCGGCTGGAGCCGAGGTATTAATCCTTGTCGGCTCCGACCAGACCTTCGGAGCCGACATCTAGGAAGAGGTCTAGGTCACCATCCCTTGGCTCCGTTCATTCGGCTCCAGCATCTCCTCTGCTGTCTGAACGGAGCCATAAATCTCTCTCCTCTAGGTCATCGAGGCTGTCGGATCATGACCTTCAGAGGGTAGTGAGTCGACTTCTTAAGTCCGAGGCACTGGCCCAAATGCTTCAGAGCCCGACTCATCAGTCGATGCCTGCCCCTGTCCATCAATATGTTCCTCCTCCGACTCCGTTGAGCTCAGAGCCGGGGCGTTTCGGAACCGAGACTGTGGTAGCGTCGGAGCCGATACCGATGTCTTCGGCTCCGTCGGCTCCGATTTCTTCTTCAAGAATCTCGGCGGACTTCCCTGTCAGCTCGAGGGTGAGTGGCATCGGACCCTTGTCCCACCCAGCTCTTCCTCTCGGAGCTTCGGCTGGTGAGTTCGGCTCCGACATCGACCTTGGAGTCATCACGGTCGGTGCCGAGGGAGGTTCTCAGCTTCTCGGTGCGGGGACCTGTGTCTCTGCCTGACAGGGGTGCGCTCGAGGTCATGCGGAGTGTGTTAGAGCCTGGCTCTACTCCACAGTCGGCTCCGGCCCCTCCCTCACGGTGCCTCAGGTCAAGTCGACTCACTCCCTCATCCCGGACCGCAGAGAGCCAGCTCCTCAGGAACCCCTGTGGCGATATCATCCTCTTCCGAGGCCTCTCCTGATTTCGCAGAAGAGCTCCCTCGAAAGAGGAAGTGTAAGAGGAAGCACATTGACTCACCTGACTCCATCACATCTGACACAGATTTAGAGGATTCCGAGGGTTCCCCGTTCCCCTTCTGAAGATGTCTCTTTTGCAGACATTCTAGAAATCCTCAAACAGAGGGGAAATTGGCCAGCCCTCAACCCTTCGGAGGATGAATCTGTGTACCTTGAGGCGTTTGGCTCTTGTCCTTCCACCTCCTGGGTGTCTCCCTTTGACCCCCTCATGCAGGTGGTAGCTAAAAGGCATGGACGGCTCCTGATTCAGTGGACCCCACTCCCAGGAGACCCTCAAAATTCATAACGGCACCAGCAGACAAACAGTTCTTGACAAAAGGAGTTTCTGTGGATGCTATGGTGGTTGCTGATGCCACTAAGAAGGAACTAGCTGATCCTTCAGTACCTGTCCATCCACCTAACAAGGAATCTAGGTCCATGGACAGGTACGGGAAGCGGATGTTCTTGTCAGCGACATTTGCTATGCGTTCGCTGAACTACCTGTGCCATTTTACTCGTCTTCAAAGGGACTTGATCAAAGAAGCGAGTGACATGTTGAAGGACCCTACAGCTGCGGGTTTTCAAGATAAGATGAACACTCAGCTGGCTACCCTGAACTCCATAGCCAACTCCTCCATGCCTCCTTTCTTATGCGGCTGATGGAGCGAGCAGGGCCGCAGGGACAGGTGTGACCTTACGTAGGCATGCCTGGATGCGGCTATGCAATTTTGCGGACCCCTTCAAAACGTCTTTCACTAATTCCCCGTTCGATGGATCATCTCTCTTTGGTCCTCAAGTGAAAGAAACCTTGACTAGGTGCGAGACTGATGGCAAGACTCTTTCTGCCGTCGGAGTCCGTTTTTCTACTCCTTCTAGGCCTTACCCCAAAGGCCAGAAAAGTGGGAAAATGTGGTTCCGTAAACAATCTCAAGGGACTTCGCCTGACGACAGAGTCGGTTCCTGCCAGAGGCAGAGGCGGAATAACAATGGTAGACGCCCTCGAGGCAGGGGCTCCGCAGAACCAGGGCAATCGAGAAGCCTTCTCTGATAAGCCCTTTCAGCATCCCTGAGGTGTTGCCCGACTGCCCACCTTCGAGGCAGTCGGGGAAGATTGTCACTGTACCCAGAAGCCTGGCTATCCCTGACTCAAGACAAATGGGTACAGTCCGTCATTTCAAGGCTATTCTATTCCCTTTCTTCGCATTCCAAACCAATCAAAAAAATCCCTTCCAGATGTTCCACCCGCTCAAAGGGATCTAGCGGTTTTGGAAATTTCAAAGCTGCTTGCGAAAAGAGCAATTCAGCCAGTTCCAGCAGACCAGCAAGGATCTGGAATCTACTCAAGGTTCTTTTAGTTCCAAAGAAAACAGGGACTGGAGACCAATTTTGGATCTCAGTATCTTGAACAGATCAGTCAAGAAAACAAGATTTCGGATAGTCATGCTGCAGTCCATCCTTCCCCTATTGGGAAAAGGAAACTGGATGTGCTCTATAGACCTTCAGGATGCGTACTATCACATAAAAATGAACAGACGCTCCAGAAGATTCCTCTGCTTCAGGCTGGGAACCAGTCATTTTCAATTCAGGGCCCTGCCCTTTGGTCTCACCACTGCCCCGGTGTTTACCAAATGCATGGCAGTGGTAGCTTCTCACCTGAGACGACAAGGATTCCAGGTGTTTCCATATCTGGACGACTGGCTCCTCACAGCTCCCACCAAGCATCTCCTTCTGATGGCCAGGGATTACACTTTTCGCATTTGTCAAAAGTTAGGCATTTCAGTAAATTGAAAAGTCTGTTTTGTGGCCTTGTCGTACTATTACCTTTATAGGCAAATCTAGACACAGTAGACATGTCTGCGAGACTAACAGATCAGAGAATAACAGACATACACAAACTGGTCTCACTCCTTTTCAACAACAACAGAATCAAAGCCAGGTTAGTTCTGAAAGTGTTGGGAATTATGGCGGCGGCCATACCTCTGCTTCCATTAGCCAGATTCCACATGCGAATCCTTCAATGGATGCTCTTTACACAATGGTCATACCAGCAACTTCCAATGTCCCACACCATTATGATCACAGGTGCAGAAATCATCTCATGTGGTGGATGTCTTCCCTCAGCTCTTGTTGGGAAGACCCTTTGTTCCTACCTCCGGTTGCTACTCTGACAACGGACGCCTCCTGATCGAGTGGGGGGGCGCATTATCAGGGCAGGACGGTCCAGGGCACATGGCAACCAGACGAATGCCACTTGCACATAAATGTTCTGGAGATGAGAGCAGTGCTTTTAGCGTTGCAAGCCCTTCAAGACTCTCTTCCCTTGGGAACGATTGCAATCCAGACAGACAATATGTCTGTAGTGTGGTACATCAACAAACAAGGCGGAACCAGGTCCTACCCCTGTGTCGAGAAGCACTCAGATTGTGGCAATGGGCGATTTCTTCTCAGCGGTTTCTGATAGCAACGCACATCCCGGAAGTCCAATCAAATCGCGGACAAGTTGAGCAGAGCTATCCTCATGCCTCACGAGTGGTCTCTGAAAGACTCTGTTGTGAGAGAAATTTTTCTCAAGTGGGGTCAGCCTTGCTGCGATCTTTTGCTACTCCCCAAAACAGCAAGTGCAGAGATTATTTCACTCTATTTCCTTTACCAGGCCAACCCAGCAGAGACGCTCTAGTCCAAGTTTGGCCCCGGGGACTTCTGTATGCATTTCCTCCCTTCCCACTAATCTCTCAAGTGATACAGAAAGCTATCGCTCAGAAGGCCTCGTTGATCCTCATTGCTCCTTACTGGCCTCGACAGGTGTGGTTCCCCTTTCTACATCAATTTCTATTGGAGCGACCTTGGCATCTGGACCTAGTTCCAGATCTTTTGATCCATCAGTCGGGTCAGTTTCATCGCTCTCTCCCCTCTCTGAACCTCACTGCTTGGTTCCTCCAGTTCCAACCTTAGCCAGGCTTCCTCAATTATCTCACTCTGTTCGAGATATTTTGATAGCTTCCCATAAATCTTCCACTCGGAAGATTTATTTGAGTAAGTGGAAGCGCTTCACATATTGGGCTCAAGGAAGGGACATAGATCCTTTCACTGCTTCCATCCAAATAGTCCTTGATTTTCTAGCTGAACTCTTCCATGCAGGTTCATCTCCTTCTACTCTTAAAGTTCAATTGGCAGCTATTTCTAACTTTCATGTGGGTATTTCTGAGTCTGCCTTAATGTCCCACAAGCTTTGCAAAGCCTTTTTGAAAGGAGTTTTTCTTCTCAGACCTCCTATAAGAAATCCTCCTTCTCCTTGGGACCTAAATTTAGTTCTTACTTCTTTGATTCTCCCCCCTTTCGAACCTGCAGCCTCCTGTTCGTTAAAATTGCTATCATGGAAGACTTTCTTTCTGGTAGCTATTACTTCAGCTAGAAGAGTTTCAGAACTTCATGCACTCAGCTGTCGACCTCCTTATCTATTGTTCCATAAGGACAGGGTATCCTACGAACCAACCCGTCCTTTTTGCCTAAGGTAGTCTCGACATCAAATCTAAATCAAAGCATTGACCTCCCTGTCTTTTTCCAGAATATTCCAATAGGTCTGAACAAAAATTACACTGGCTAGATGTTCATCGTCAGTTGAGGTACTATTTGGATAGAACAAAACAATTCAGAAAATCTGACCAACTGTTTGTCTCCTATGCAGAAGGCAGAAAGGGACTTTCAGTTTCAAAGGTATCATTATCTAGATGGCTTACATCTCTGATTTCCCTTGTTTATGAAATTAGACACCAAAAGCTGCCTAATAAACCTAAGGCCCATTCCACCAGAGCTTTGGCTACTTCTTTAGCCTTCCAAGACAGACTGCCTATTGACACCATTTGTGCAGCGGCTACTTGGGCTACTCCTCACACTTTCATTTCTCATTATAAGTTGGATTTAGCTTCTAGGCATAGAGCTAACTTTGGTTCCACTGTTCTCAGGAGTCTGTTCCGTTAGGCCACCCGGGACAAGGTGCTAGGGACGGTCCCATCCAGCAAGAATGAAGGCGAGATAGACAACTTAACATATAGAAGTTATGTTCTTACCATAACGTTCCATGTTAGTTGTCTTCTTCTCGCCTTCTTCTAGCGTCCCACCCTCCTTCCCCCTGGCCTGGACAGACCTAGAGGAGTTGTGATTGTGACCTCTCTTTCTACCACCTCTTTTATTAGGCATATGCTGTTGTGCATATTTCCTGGATGAGGATATAGGTCACCCTTCTTTCTCCCTGGTTTTAGAGGTGGACTTTGTTTATAGTTATTCTGATACTATTATAAGCTGGGGTTAGCTTACAAACGAGATCTGAGGTAACTCACGCCTAGCATTGTGGGATATAAGGGGAGCCTCGAGCCGGTGGAACCAACTCTCGAGCTTTTAGAGTGGAGTCGAGCCGAGGTCGGCTCGAACCCATCCAGCAAGAAGAAGGCGAGAAGAAGACAACTAACATGGAACGTTATGGTAAGAACATAACTTCTATTTTCATATATTAATGACTGGACTGATGAACTAAATAATGTTAGGCATAGAACAAATAGAACACATTTAGGAAATGATGCATCTATTTTCTGCAAAAATCATTCAACCCCTATGAAGCAAGATGATGCCATTGACAACTCTGGAATTCTGGATTCAAGTATACAGCTATCTGAGGATCCAGTTTGTTTAGAAGAAAACAAAAAAGGAAAGAAAGGAAGAAGTTCACAACAAATAACAAGGAAAAAAAAATTGATTATTGACTCTAAGGGAAAGAGAATACGCAGTAAAAAGGACACTGCTTTGTTATGTAACACACAGGTTACAGGAAATTATATTTTTCTATCAGAAAACCTTCAGTCTACAGGAAAAGGCATCCCCCCGGATTCACGAAACTTGCACTGCGTGCAAGATCGGTGCAGGAGCTCAAGCAGGCAATATGTCTGCCATGTGATCCAGGAACAGCCTGCAGGGGTGTGCACGAGTGCTCCTGCACTAATCCTGCACGGATGAAGCCCTTGTATGCAAATCACCCCATTTGCAGGAGAAATCTATGCAAATGAGGTGATATTGCAATCCAGGAAGCTTGCAACTGTCTGTGCAGGACTAGTGCTATCTGCAGAAATGTACTCAGTTAGTAACCCCACCTTACGTAGTAATGTAATAACAGTCAGGTGTGCCCCCATCCAATGTAGAAATGTAGTAACAGTCAGGTGTGCCTCCCCCAATCCTGTGTAGAAATGTAGAAATAGTCAGGTGAACCCCCATCCTATGCAGAAATGTAGTAACAGTCAATGCCAAATGCTTGATGGATACCCTGCAGAAACAGCATGCCACCTGTTGGTGTACAACACAAAGGTCAGCACTGCAGTACTAACTACCTGGACTCGATCCACATTAAATACAGATGGGCATACTGGGCATGCTCATACACTTAAACACATGAAGGCCATGTCTGCAAACACCAGTGGACCAGACATATCTGGCAGTTGCAGTTGTATGCACCACTCATGCCTAGCACACACAGTGGATAGCAATACAGACATATATGTAAGGACAACACACTATAATAAGCCAAAGGTAGACGTACATAGATGTGTGGAAGAGGGTGACTGTGACAAGGAGCCATCCAGGTCTGTCCCACCCAGCACACAGCCAAAGGGCCCCAACCACATGAGGGTCAGATGTTACTCACTGCAGATACTAGCCACCAGTATCTGGCAGCATTACAGACTATATGGTGCACGTGCCAGCTGTGCAACATGACTGTACAAGGAAGTAGTCATCTAGCAGCTGTATACACGTACCTGTGAAATATGACCCAAGGTGTCGTGTCAACCTCTAGATGAATGGGTTATGGCTCATGCACACACACTGCCCTCCCCATAGCCCTACTATGACAAGCCTGCTGAGGTCATCCTCTGTGAAATACACCTTTGGGAGAGTTGTAGCCTAATAATCCACGTGGTGCATCCCATAACTTTGTACTGCTGTAGTGTGATAAAATAGGTAGGAGTTCAAATCCCAGACATGGCAACTGTGTGTGTCTGTCTGTCTGGCTCTGTCTGTGTAGATAGCAATGCTTTTTAGGGTAGTCACACTCCCTACAATTCAAATGCTCAACTTTGGCAAGGCTGCTGATGTCATCCACCTAGAAAGTCACCTCTGGGCAGGTTGTAGCTCAGTAATCTCTGTAGTGTGTCCTGTAATTGCATACTGATGTAGTGTGATAAATTAGGTAGCTGTTCTAATCTCAGACTTGGCAAGTGTGTGTTTGTGTGTGTGTGTGTGTCTGTCTGTCTCTTTGTAGAGCGCAATGCTTTTTAGGGTAGTCACACTCCCTACAATTCAAATGCTAAACTTTGGCAAGGCTGCTGATGTCATCCACCTAGAAATACACCTCTGGGAAGGTTGTAGTCCAGTAATCTCTGTAGCGCGTCCTGTAACTGCGTAGTGTTATAAATTAGTTAGGTAGATGTTCTAATCCCAGACTTGGCAAGTGTGTGTGTGTATGTGTGTGTGTGTGTGTGTGTGTGTGTGTGTGTGTGTGTGTGTGTGTGTGTGTGTGTGTCTGACTCTGTGTAGAGAGCAATGCTTTGTAGGGTAGTCACACTCCCTACAATTCAAATGCTCAACTTTGGCAAGGCTGCTGATGTCATCCACCTAGAAATACACCTCTGGGAAGGTTGTAGCCCAGTAGTCTCTGTAGCACGTCCTGTAACTGCATACTGCAGTAATGTGATCTAGAACACTGGTAGTGTTTTATTCCCACCCATGGCAGTTCTGGATGTTTTGTGTGTGTTTCAATGTCTGTGTAGTGAGCAATGCATTATAGGCTAGTCACACTCAGTACAATTACAATGACCTACCTTGGCAATCCTGCTGATGTTATTCATTGTGAAATAGACCTTTGGGGAAGGAGTTTCCCAGAAATCCCTGTGGTGCGTCATATAACTGCTCCATGCTGTAGTGTGATATAGACCTCTGTTAGGGGTTCTATACCCACACATGCCAGTTGTGGATGTTTTGTGTGTGTCACATGTCTGTGTAGGGAGCAATGCATTTTACCCTAGCCACACTCACTACAATTTGAATGCCCTACTTTGGCAATCCTACTGATGTCATCCAATGTGATATACACTTTTGTGGAAAGAGTACTCCAGTAATCTCTGTGGCACGTACTATAACTGCATAGTGCTGTAGTGTAATAAACTAGTTAAGGAGAGGTTCTACTCCCAGACATGACAGGTCTGTGTGTGTGTGTCTGTGTGTGTGTTTGTAACTCGTATTCCGTGTGGAGGTGGGTGTGAGCGTGTGACACCTGGGCCCAATGTGGAGCGGGTTTTGCAAATTTCTTATAAGGTGACCCTAGTAAATATCACAATGTCCACCATACAGGGATAACAGATGTGAAATAGCCGAGAGGCTGGGGTGCAAATCCATACCCATACATATGACATCAAGGCCAAGCAATCACAGTTAGCATCCCCAGTATTACCCAGAGCACACTGTCAACCCATGTCTCATACACACACACACACACACACACACACACACACACACACACACACACACACACCTAGGCAACAGCCAATATGTGGATAGTACACCGCATATTGGCCACCAATAGTAACTATGGAGTGATTGCAGTGGGCTACAGAGGGCATGGCACCCTGTCCATCTGTCCAATAGGCACGTACATGCAGACAGTGCAGCTTCCCCATGTTCCCCACTGGACACCTGCAACACCTGTGGTGCCATCACATGTGACCCACAAAGGACATACAATGCCTGAAAACATGCCCTGTATGGACAGATGCCACTGACACCAGGAAATGCTGTTAGTATGCTATCAATGTAGGTGCAGTGTAAACCTGCTGTCCATTACCAGTTCCCACCATAGGTTGCCAAGACTGGCACATCTGATGATAATCTGTGTACACAATATGGGCCAAACACCCCAGGTACTGTTCATATGTCACTGTACATACATGTGGGAGGTGTGCACATCCCAGACACCGTCCATGTCATGGACTAAGAAACACATACATGGCAAGCGATGCACCGCATCAGCCACATGCAGTAGTCACCCAGGTGACTGGATGGTGGTTACAATACCCACCTGTGTGGGCAAATGCAGAAACTACAGCCCTGAGCCACAACGCAGACCATTGTCATGTGGCCTGATGACACGGTATACCCATCACCTAGCCTTGTATATCCGTCTGGCACAGTCAACCACCACACACCCATGCAGAAATACACCCATGCATGTCAGTACTGGCACCCTGTGTGTTTGTGTGTGTGCTGTATGATGCATATGATCACATCCACACTCACTACAACCCCCATTGGCATATTGAAGCATGCTGTCTGATGTCAGATACCTCCCCATACCCTTAGCCCATATAACCTCCGTATGGCCCGTGTGGTGCATGTAATACCTGCACAGTAATGTGTTGTGGCAATCTCACTAGTGATGAGTTGTAATCCTGGCCCTGCCAAGTGTGTCAATGTGTGTGCGTCCCTGTGAGAGTGTAGCTGTGTTGACGCTGGTACCTGTTCATGCAGACAGGCACGTGTACTTCACCTACCATATAGCTACCATGTCTCTGCTGCCGATGTCACTCACCATCACATATATGTTCTGAGGGCTCCGCAGCAGGTAACCTATGTGGCGCATCCAATAACTGCATAGAACTGTGATAGCACTACATAGTCATCAGGGGTTTGATGCCTTGTGCTGATAGATGTGTGACACAAACATGCTTAAGTTTTACTCTCCCACCCCTTCCTGACTTGTCTTTGCCTCTGTCTGCCTCTCTCACTCCCTCACTAGTGGATGTGGAGACCTACGCCTGTTTTGCTTAGGCAGCAGCATGTGTATTTTAGGTAATGCTCATGATCAGCTGATGACCTCTGCATGACTTGCAGCCTTTCCCTAGCTGATTGCATGTGGAACAGCTATGGTAGCATTCCCACAGCCAATTGCATGGAAACACATTCCAATATGTAGGAACATCATGTTGTGTTGAGCCTTTTCATTCACTGTGAGCAGGAACTCAGTCTGTTGTTTGGCAAACAGCATCTCAGATGGATTGGGGATTTACCTCTGACAACATACCCTGTGGAAACAGGCCAACACACAGAAGGGGGATGTCCCTGACCAGACTACATACTGTAAGTGCTGCTATGCTGCATTAGGAGTAATGTTGGTTTAACAGGGTGTGTGTGGATATGGCTGTCCTACATGTATTAATACCGGCCATGTAAGTTGTATGTTTATGCGGACTCCCCATCTGTAGGGTCATCTATAGACTGGGCAGTGTGTGGTGCCGTTGGTTTCATGTGTTACCCACAGAGCATGCATCTGTGAACTGCAGAAGGTAGTGTGAGGATTGCAGTCTGTAGATGGTGAAAGCCATGACAGTTACTGACTTCATATCCCTCATAGGACATATGTTGCAACAAACCCTGTTACAACAGTAAATGTATGATGTTATCACAGCAACATGTCAATATATTGGCCCTGCGTATGTGCTTCCAGCCACACCTCAGTCAACCTTTGTACATATGTCATGCATTAAGAGGTGCATATGTGCTGTACACCATAATTAGTGCCATCAGATCTGATAAGCCAGTGAGATATCAGACTGCTACACATGTTATGTACAGTAGGGGTTATATTTGATGACATAACCTGGACATTCTGTGGTTGTTTGCACAGTAATGACATCTGTGTACTTATGGTGAATGTTGACAGTGTGTGTATTGTTCATATGTACCTTGGCCTGTGTACAGACTGTGGTAGATGTCATCGTCCTAGGTCCCATCCTATCTAATGTTACATGCCGCTCCACTGTATGTTACCATATTGGCTTACATGTTTTTAGGGCCATACACACACATATCCCATACCACAGACGGGCATCAGACCACACTGTGTAGCGGTCCAGTATATGTAGGGTTAGTGTGTGAGTGGCACATATGAGGATGGTGTTGAACAGATAGTCCATATACTGTAATATTAGGCTAGCTTACCATATGTGGCTGTGGCTGTGTTCACATTGATTGTGGTTATGCACTTTCACACAGGTGTATCTTACCCTGTGCTGTAACATGCCTGTAGAGCCTGCTATATATGCAGATACATGTGCATTCCCCCATAGGAGATGTAGGCCAGTGTTGAGCTAGTCTGCCTATAGCCTGCACAGTGCTTTGTTACATGCCTAGTGTACTTACCCAGTGAGGTGTCATGTCCAGATACTTGCCAGATGTACTGCTGCCGGGCCTCCCTTAACAGTCATGTATGTCAGACAGAGCGGTGGGATGCTGTACAGATGTATGTCAATATCTAGTGGGTAGTATGTGTCCATGGCACCTCTGTACCAGCAGTTATGTGTCAGGACAGACAGGGGTGTGTGAATGCATAACCTATGGGGCGAATATATATCAGTCGTTATGGGTTATACCCGTCTACATGGCTATTAACATCCATATTGTCAGGCTTGGTCCACATGTTCTGCACTAAGGGGGTCTGTGTATACCTATGGACTGTACAGAGTGTGTCAGAATGTCCACATCTATTGGCCAATATCTCTGCTGTAGTCCACAGGAGCATTGCGTGCTTGCAGTGGTACTGTACTATGATGTCCTTAGGATATCTGTCAGTGGCCAACGGCGCACATGTGAAAAGTAAATGTGACCTCCCACACACATCATGTCTGTGAAGACAATCCCTAGTACAGTAGCAATATAATATACCTGCTATATATGCCTGACATCCCCTTGCACTACAAAGGTGGGACCATAGGGGCTGAGGTAGGGCTACACCCCATGTTCAGGACATATGGTGTATATATATATGTACATATGATTATCCAGCTATCTATATAGATAATTACACGTACATATCGACATATATAGATGGGTGTGCATATGTACATAGATATGCATATATACACCTAGATATATACATATACAGAGCAGTATATGTCTACACATATACAGATAGAGATACATATGCACATATACGTATACCATGCTGCCATGCCTGCCAGCAGTCCACTGCTGTTGTATCTTACACACATACGGTGAGGCTGGGGCCATGTATGTGTGGGCTTCACCTACACAATACATGTGTGCCCATATGCACTCCAGAGGCCAGTGTATGTAACAGTGGTATATGGCCCTGTATTATTGAGTCTAGGAGGGGGGTGCACCATACATAACCTAGGCTGTTACAAAATGTGGGAGTATCAGGGTGAGCTGCCTTAAGGTGTCTGGATGTACAGTACCATACATGTCACCTATCTTGACATTACTTACATAAAGTGGGTTACTGCAGGCCTACTGCCTCCTGCCATACAGACTGTTCTGTTTGACAGTGTGCCTGTGATGGTGTCAGTTATGCCTTATGTAACAGTTACATCCCATTTGGTCAACTGAAGTCTTTACCACCTAGTGATTGTGTACAGAGTGTAGATGGAGGCTGCTGGACTATACACCTGCATCACCTACTGTTGATTGTGTGGTATCCTCTGGCCTAGTCTGTCTTTACTATTGTACAATTTGAAGGGCTTGGCCTGGGCAGCAACAGTTGTGGACCTTTCCAGACTATTGTATTAGTATAACTGTTTCACAGTTGCATTACTCTGTTGATATGGGTGTCAGTGTCTGAACAGCTATATGGCATGGAATATAAATCTGTAATAGTACTCAAATAAAGGTATTCCATTTCTGCAAACCTGTGTGTGGTGTTTATCCTATGACCTCTCTGTATCCTATGACCTCTCTGTGGGTATGCGTTGCAGGCAACGAATGTCATTTGTATGGGTGGCTCATCCAGTGTCCAGTTGTTAGGGTGTTAACTGTAGGCATAGTGGCTGTACCATATTGTGTGCTCCTACTACATAAGTATCTTACTGTACATATCTCTGCGTGTGTATGTGTAGTCACATGTATATATATATATATATATATATATATATATATATATATATATATATATATATATATATATATATATATATATATATATATATATATAATGTATATCTGTATCTGCATATATGTGTCTGTGTATATGTATCCTGGGGCTGTTGATAGCTTTCACATTTTACATTTCCTATGGGAGCCAGACTATACTGCATGATATGTTATCAATACCAGCCTGACATCATACAGGTGGGATGTCGTACTGTTAACATCTTGTGTCCATGTCATGTCAGGTCCTGGTTATGGGATCTGCAACACTTGGTAGTGTATTGCAGGGCGGGAGTGTTTGGCTGTGGGGGGGTATGCTAATTCTTACATGACGTATATTGTTTGGGGCCTCTCAACCCCATTAACGGTGCATGTGGACATTTATGTTTCTGTTAATCTACCATTGCTATCTACAGATGTATGGCTATATATATATATATATATATATATATATATATATATATATATATATATATATATATATATCTGTTTACATATATATAAGTATGTCCGTATATACGTACATAGACATATATCTGCATACATATATGTAACTTGCTGTGTATATGTAGACATATAGGTGTAGACATATATATGTGTCGATGTAGGCATTTGCATGTATATATGTTCATATATATTTATATATATGTATATATTTCTAAATATGTGTGTGTGTGTCTCTACATATATAGATATGTTGTATCTGTTTAGATATTAATATATTTACACACACACATACATCTAAATGTTGGTATACATTCTCTGTACTGTTGCGTGACTGGGCTGGATGATATGTTTCTGAAAACATCAGATTTATGTATATCTGGCATGGCTTAGTGGCAAATCACTTTGTCTGTGGTGTGCAGGGTTCTGGGTGTGAGCCTTGCAGAGGCTGTTTATTTTGTTGCTGGGCAGAACATGGGCCATTGGATACAGAGTGATTAAGGCACTTTAAAGCAGTTGTAAGCGAGTTTGCGCATGTTTGCGCAGAGGTAAGCACTGGCTAACTTCCGGTTACAGTTTCTTATACTAAGTTAGTTTCTAAATTGCTTAACGTGTGTAGGCATTGCTTACCCCTGTGCAAACAGGCTTAAACCCACTTACTGCTGCTTAAAAATTCTTACTGCTGTTGCTAATTTCTTTAAAAGAAAAGAAAAAGGGGTTGATAGGAAAATGGTGAAAAAAGGGGCACAAAGAGGAAAAGGCAGTAGGGAAAATAGCTAGGGATGTACAGGAAGGGTGTAGGGGAGGTCCATAGCTGCCCATTTCTTCCACAGCAGCAGCTGTGCAGATACTCTACGTTTGGAGGTAATTTGGACATTCAATCCCCTGAGAAGAGGGGTGAGGACAACAATAATAAGTTCTGATGCCAATTAGACCAGATTACATATGTCCAGTGGACACGTGTGTGAAATGGACAGCTATGTATGGGGCGTGTTTTTTTGTGGAAACAGATTGCTCTTTTTCTTTTCTTTTTTTAGGTGAGAGTGGGATGTTGGGGAGGGGTAGTAGGTATATTTGGGGAGATAGTTTGGGTAGGTTAACAGACAAGACACACAAGACGCATACAGGGGGTGGTATATAACACATGTGGGGGGATAAACACCTTGATGGGGAGGGGTGTTCAGATATCATAAGCCCACAAGCCCCCTAGTGGTAACAGTGGGACTGAGGTCCCCACCCATGGGCTGTCACCACTGCACTTTCACAGTCCTGAAGGTGGCTGTGCTGGGGGTTGAGCTGCAGAGCCAGGCTGACACTCTAATCATGACACGTGGCCCTCAAGCTGGGGTAGAAAATCACCAAACTGCTCGTTGATTGCTGTACGCACCACGACCCCCAACCTGGCGATGGGTGACAGGTGCCTGTTCTCGGCTACTCCCATGGGGGTGGGCGAGCCCCATCCCCTGAGGCACTTCCACCTGAAGGTGGTGCAGGACCAACGGACAGGGAGGTCTGGGGTTGGGCCCCAGCCATCTGGTGCCCAGTGCCTTGTCCAGCTGAGGTGGGACAGCTGGGTCCACTGGGACCAGCCTTCCCAAGTGTGCTATAGTGTTTAGATTTCAACATCATATATGGGTTAGTAATAGTCAACACATTCCAGGGTCAGGTATAACAGCATGCATAGATATTCCCATTAACCCAGACACCAGATATGGAACAGTTGCATAGCAAACAAAACATATGCATATATGGGACCACAGTGGTAATAAGAACAACATGCAGGTACATTGATGGCACCATGCCAACAATGTTAGAATAATTCAATATGGCACATGCATGGGAACCGTTAAAATATTTATCAAACAATTGGACATTATCAGAGTCAATACATACCAGTTGAGGTGGGTATGTTGATTATTGTTGGAGCTAAAGTGGGGGGGGAGAGAAAGATGTCAATTAACAAGTAGTATATTCCTGTAGTCCACATTACTTTCCTAGTCAGTGCTGTTATCTGTACCTTACAAGTCTTACTACACTACCCTATAGACATATATTGGACACTGCTATGGCTGTCGACATCATTACACATGAACTGGTTTTACCTGCAGTATACACGTCTTACTACACTACCCTATAGACATATATTTAACACTGCTATGGCTGTCGACATCATTACACATGAACTGGTTTTACCTGCAGTATACACCTCTTACCTGGTATACTTGTGGAGGGAATGTTTGTTAACACTGAATGTTTGTACACATACGCCCGGATTCCGGGTTGATGTTTTGCACTATGCTATCCAACTCTTTCTGCACAGACTCTGGCCATGTGTTGACCACATGCTGGTGTGTCTGGACATATCTAGAATAGTTCCCTCTTCCATCTTTAGTGACCTGACACACACACATACATGCTTTCCTACACAGTTATATTATGTAGCACAGTGTGGGTGACAGTGACCAGTGATACTTTATTATTCAGAGAAACTGCAACGCTCACAATCCCCTACAATACCAGGGTGGACGGTACCAGTACAGGTTATATCGGTCTGTATTTCTCAGCACAGTGTTCGTATCCAACGTACCTGTGGGAGCAATGTTTGTTAGCACTACCTGACTGTTTCCACACAAGGTTCCAGATTACCCATTAGTATTATGCACATACATCTCACTCTGTTACTGTACACACTCTGGTCACAGCTTGACAACATAGGCTCATAGGTAGGTACTAGGCTATCAGCCCAAGGGCCTACATAAGCCTAGCCAACAAGGTTCCCTGGCTTATGGGAGTGTAGATAGGACATACTTGACATATTACTCTCCTAACAGTTTTGGGGGTTGCTACAGTGACAGGTGTATTCTCATGATGGTTGACAATCATTTGCATATTCACTGTTTGCTGGCTATGCATCTGGGATCATCCCACAGACTTACCAGGGGGACAGGCAGCAGATATCGGCACATATACTGGACATTCTGGCCTCATGTGTACTGTTGTGAGGTATGAATCTGTATGCAGTCTAATTCCACTCCCAGGATTCAGATCATGGCTGTGTCTGCTACAACTTAAACACTGTCCATCACAGTTGTGTCTGCTATATTGATATTGCTGTATATCTCCAATCTGCTTTCTGTCTTATTAATCCCCGTGCTTATGCATTCTGACCTTGTATAACAACACTCTTATACAGATTTCCCAGACAGTCATATGTTGTAGGACAGTGTGGGTGACAGTGATGTGTAATACCTCATTATTTAGAGCAACTGCATATCATTCTTGTATTTCTGGACACAGTGTTGGTATCTGACAGACCTGTGGGAGGAATGTTTAGTAGCACTACCTGAATGTTCCCACACACAGTACCAGGTGCCACATTACTATTATCCACATACATCTCACTCTATTACTGTACACACTCTGACCACAGCTTAACAAGTTGAGGTGTAAATGGGACATATGTGGCTTCTTAGTCACATAAGGTATTGGGGAGTTGCTAGTGTGCCAGGTTTGTTGTCATAGATGTGTTTCAATCAGTTGTATTTCCTGTTTGCTGCCTATATGTCTGGGATCATCCCACTGATTTCCAAGGGGGACAGGTTGATAGGCAATAGATATGGGCCACTTTAATAGACATTCTGGACATATCTGTACAGTTGTGGGGTATGATTCTGTATGCAGACTACTACGACTGGCAGGATTCGAACCGTGGCTGTGTGTGCTAAAAAACAAGTTCACATTTCAGGTGCATGTGCTGTTTGTTTTTTGTTGTCTGCATTTTCCCTGTTTACTGTCTTTGTGTCTGTCAGTTGTACTAAATGGCCTCTGGGGATTACACCTGTCACATACAGGCATTCCTACACGTTCAATTTTTGGTGCATGGTGTGGGTAACAGTGCTTAATACTACAGTACTATTACATGATTGCAAATCTGCATTACCATATGATACCAGAATATACACATGCAGTCCAGAAATTAGACTTGTTTTGTCAGGATATTACACTTTTAGTGCCATACAAACAATATGAGACTCTTCCTGCCATATTCTCTAGTGTATGCAGTACTTACCTTCAACAATACAGGTTTTATACTAGCAATTACTTTACTACTACTTTTATTTTTATTTCCTATGACAGTAAAAGCATAAGTATTACTGACCTGCCTCGTGCTGCAACCACGCCAGGTGGCAGATGTGGGCCACCTGGTTTGTGGCCCACTCCGTTGCAGCTGTGGGGGACATAAGAGGAATATTAAGCCATACCTATCCATGATATACCTGAGCTGGCACTTATTACACACATACTCGGTTGATACTTACACATGTCTGGTACATCCCCTGATGCTCTAGCCTCTTGGAGCCACTCCTCCAAGAGGTCCCCCTTCTGCCGCTTCAGGTTGGTATAGTGGTGCCTGACCTGCTCCCTAGTTCAGGGTATGCCAGTGGCACTGGTGAGGTCGCAGGCGAAACTGTCCCAGGCCTCCCCTTATATTGGGAGCCCTGGTACTGGCCCTGCAGCAGTCTCTGTGCATGGTCTTTAACTAGGAGTCCTGCCATGACCTTGGACTCCTGGATGCACCCAGAAGTGCACTCCTTCTCCCCTTACTGCCATAGTGCCTGCAAGGGGAAGCTACAACCAGTTATGAGATGTATTCCCACCTCCTGGGTTTATGTAAGGCCGATTTCCCACATTTTTTCGTGATTGTCCGGTTTTGAAAAGGTTAAGCTATGGGAAAACCTGCTTACCTAAAGTTGGCATTGTTTAAAGGGGTATACCACTGGGCACAAAGAGTTAGCTGGTCTACACATTGCTTACACCTCCTGCACTGGCCTGTGCAATGCTTAGCATTGCTTACATTAGACCTTCATTATAATGCCTTTTTGGCATTGTGTTATTATTCATTACACCTTATATGTATGCCTGGTATCCCTGATTGATGTGTACATATACTCTGTCGGGTCCTTGTGTTTTATTGGGAACTTCAACACTCTATTACAATTACGCCTCACTTCTGGGATTACTGCTGTACTCCAGTTCACATATTTATGTTATGTAGTGGGTTATGGCACATATGACTGTATACTGATGCCTTTCACTGGTTCAGTTTGGTTATACTATGGTGGAGACATGTTTACTACTACCATATTCTTCTGTACTTCTGTGATGGCTTGGTGGATAACTACTGGTCATATGGTGCATAGGGTCCTGGGTTCGAGACCTGCATGGCTGTTTATTTTGTTGATGGGCAGAACGAGGGCCATTGGATACAGAATGATTAAGGCACTTTTGAGCAGTTGTAAGTGGGTTTGTGTGATGGTAAGCACTGCTAACCTGCCATTACATCTGCTTACAGAGAGTTAGCTTTAGAATTGCTTAGCCAGTGTAGACGTTACTTACCGCCGTGCAAACGGGCTTACGCCCACTTAGTGCTTAATTATGCTTACTACTGCTTATTTGTGCTTAGACCTACTTACTGGTGCCTTATTCATTATGATACTGACACCTCACGTGTGCATTTACTGCAGTACTCCAGTTCATAAATATATGTTATTTACTGGGTTATGCAACAAAAATATTGGTCATAACGTGCTTTGCCATGTAAAATAGAATGTGCTGCAGTGGGACTCAAACCGGGAATGCCTGCTCGTTAGGCCAATGCTCTGCCCACTACACTATTGCTGTGCTGCTTCATTTGCATATATCTCCCTTGTTATCCTCTTCAGCATTTTAAGCTGCTTTAACTGTAGCTAAGCGATGGGCACACCTGCGCACCTATGGTTAGCTTCAATTGGAGTTTTAAAAAAAATTAGGGTTTCATCATTTTATTACTACATTCTATTGCTGTTATACAGAAGGGGGACTGTTGGTGGGGATATGCGGACACCTGTGAGCGGTCTCGCTCATTGCATACCGCTTTCTACTGTTCTACATTGCAGGGGTGTGTTTATTCTGAGAGCTCTGCTGTCAGATATGCCCCCTGCACTCTTACACGCTTCATGTAAACCTAGGAGCTCAGGCAGCGTGCCTTATTAATATGCATGGCGCGCTGCCGTCCTGCTCCTAAATGGTCGCTTCCGTGCAGGACTAAGCTAGTCCTGCACAGACGTTTAGTAAATCTAGGGGATCGTCTTTCCAGTGGAGAAGGTAGAAAAAAAGAGTTGTTCAGAGCTGGCCAGAAAATATATTCTTGTAATTGGAGATTCAGTTATTAGAGGAACTAATACTTATATTTGCAGAGAAGATAATGAACATCAAATAGTGTTATGCTTGCCAGAAGCAAAAATACAAGATGTGAGATAAGCCTTGGAATGCCTTAATATAAGGAAGTATGGATCTGTTTTTACTCATGTTGGTACAAATGATGTCACCCGCAAGGATTCTCTGACTGTTAGTAGGGAACTGACAGCCCTTTTAGATAGTATAGCTTGTACTGGTGTTAGGAAGTATTTTTCACAAATCACCTATAGAAAGGATAGTCAGGTCACTGTGAATGAAAAGATTTTTTGGATAAACATCTACATGGAAAAAATGTCCTGTTTTAAAAAATGGAAATGTGTAGAGCATCCAAGCCTTCTTTTGGACACACGTGTTCAGACAGGATGGTGTGCAATTGTCTAGATCAGGGAAGAGAATTTCTGAAGCAGATATTTTGCAATATTTGACAAACACTAGGCAGGATTTTTGCCATGTTGAAAATTTAACAGTCCACAGATAGTAACATTTGATGCTTCTCTGATGGTTGTTAATGCTAGGAGCATTAATAATAACGTTTTTTTTTTATTGGAAAATTTGCTACGTTCCCACAAGATGGATTTTTTATTGTTTGTGAAACATGGTTAAAGAACAATGACTGGAAACCATTTCTGGCAGGGTATAAATGTTTTTACTGTAACAGACATTCTAACAACAAATCAGGTGGAGGTGTACCTGTGATTATTACATGTTCACTGATGACACCACTACTATAGACTGTGTGACTGTGACAATAAAGACAACCCTGGAACATAAAACAATTGTTGGAATGTATAGACCACCAAGTCATGTGCAAATGACCTAGAAGAATTCATACGTTTATTGCATGAAACATAGGAGGGAAGAATAATATTAGCTGGGGACTTAAATTTACCAGAAACAGGCTGGAATAATATTGATTCAACAACGTTAATAAGGAAATTATTCAGGAACAACAATTGCTTCAGACTGTAAAAAAACCTACCAGGGTACGGAACATACTAGACATTGTTTGTGTTCCCAAAGAAATTACTGTAACTTCAAGTCAGGTTTTACCACCATTGATGTGAAGTGATCATGGGATTATAAAGGTTAATTTGTTGCTAGATAATTCTGCTAAACTGAAATCTAAGCCAATGCACAGAAGGTTAAGTACAGATTATATGGAAGCAAAACAGTCACTATGTAAAACTAACTGGAGTGAGGTGTTCAGTGGAAAAAGTGCATATGGAATGTAGAAAGTTTTGAAACAGAAATTGTTTGAGTGCAAAAAATCAAAAAAAATGTTTGACATCAGGATCTAGGCATACAACATCAGGTGGATATATTTCCATACGAACAAGATATCTGATTAAGATGAGAGACAGCAAATATAAGAAATGGAAGACAGGTCAAACTACAACTTTGAAAACTGAAATAAACAAGCTGGACAAACAGATTAAGCATAGTGTGAGACAATATCAAGAAAAAATGGAAGACAATTTATATAAAGATATTGAGCATAATGGGAAACCTTTTTATAGATAAATAAGATGTGGAAGGAGTAAAGACTTACTTGGGATTGGGAGGGTGGCCTAATGGTTAAAGTGTTTGCCTTGCAAACACAAGGTGCAGGGTTTGAGTCTCACAAGGGATAATTGGCTAGGCTTAACATGGCTCGCAAGGGCAGTTAGCTTAGTACTAATCCATGAAGCTAAATCTATGAACCTATAAGACACACAAATTTATAAACTGTGTGCAGATTCTAAAATTTATTCTCAGACACAACAGATTATAGATATATTTACAAAATCGTATGCAAAACACTTTGGCTCCACAAATGAGGTGGTAAGTTGTCCTAGTGACATCCAGGTAACCCCAGATACTGGAATCAAATTAGATTGTATTGAAAAAGAACTGCGCAAACTGGATCCAAACAAAGCGCAGGGAGGAGATGTAGTTAGTAACAGTGACCTGAGAACACTTCAGCAAGACCTTAAAGTACCATTATATCTATTATTCACTAAGCCATATAAATATGGGGAGATTCCTCAGGATTGGAGACATGGGCTTATTAAACCTGTTTTTAAGGGAAAGGGGAGTAGGACAAACCCAGAGTCATACAGACCCTTAAGGCTACTTTCATATTGTGGAAAAATAACAGAGACGGTAATATTGGATACGTTACTGTAAGAACTGGATTGGCTGGAACTTGAAACTATATATCAGCATGCATATGTTGAAAACAGATCTACTACCACCTGTAACATGATGTTCTATAACAATATAATAACAGCTATGAATGAAAAATTGTGCTGTGATGTACTTCATATAGCTTTAACTCCAGCATTTGACAGGGTCATACACAGAACACTGATCAATAAATTAGTACAACTAGGTATTGATGTACTCTTGATAAGATGGATAGCTGCATGGCTTATAAATAGGACATGGCAGGTATCATACAGCAAATGGACAGATGAAATCCTTGGTTACAGTCAGGGTGTCCCACTAGGCTCTGTCCTAGGCCCTTACTAGTTTAGGTTGTATCTTTCAGACCTAACTTTTTCATCTGAGGTGTTTTATAGTCTATATGCAGATAACCTGAAATTGGGTAAACTGATTACATGTGTTACAGATAAGGCATGTATGCAAAATAACTTGACTAAATTGACCATTTGGGCACAGGAGAATAATATTCTGATAAATACATCAACAACTAAGCATATGAGATGTGGCAGGCATAAATTGAAAGGTGAATATTTAATACAGTACACAGTGATCAAAACTGTAAACTCATTTAAGGATCTAGGTGTATGGGTAGATTCAGCTATGAGATTTTCTAATCACATCAACCAATTTGTTAATGATAGTTATAGAACTATAGGCTGTATAAAAAGATTTATAATGTCTAGGAAATAAAAAACAATGAATGCATTGTTTATTAGTTACATTAGACCCAAACTTGAGTATGGAATAACAATATGGAAACCCTATAAGAAAACAAGCATGAGTAAACTGGAAAGAGTATAATGGAAATATACCAAGGGTATCCATGGATATGACATTTTAAATTATTATGAAAGACTAAAATATCTGAACCTCTACAGTGCTTCTTACAGATACCCAAGAGGAGATCTTATTCAAGTATATAGGGCATTTAGTGACGACTACCTCTGGGAATGTTTGAGGTTAACAAAAGTACAAGAGAATCATCAGACAACCTATACAGAAGATTCAAACTGTATAGCTCATCAGATGAGTAACTGAAAGCACAGCTGCAGGTTGTCAAAACTTTTTCAGATGATATTAGAATGTCATTTGGTCTTGATAAATGTGCAAAAGCAACCTTTAAAAAAGGAAAACTGCAGCACCAGGAAAACATAAGTTTGGGACAAGAAAGTGATATAAAAGAACTTGAGCAAGAGGTAGTGTATAAATACTTGCGAATTGATGGAGGATCGGCAATGAAACATGAACAAATGTGAATAAAGCTCAGTAAGGAGTACTTTAAAAGACTTAAATTAATTCTGAAAACAGCATTGACATCTAGGAACAAGATCCAAGCCATAAATCAGTTTGCTCTTCCTGTCCTAACTTATAGTTTTGGAGTGATTGATTGGCCCCAAAAAGTGTTGGCTAGATAGGGTATTAAAACAAGAAGAATGCTTCATGCTTACCAAATGATTTATAAAATCAGTGTATACCGAGATTATATATTCCTAGCTCCGAAGGAGGAATGGGCCTCCTTGAAATTGATTACATGTATAGATCTACAATCATGGGACTCCACACATATCTGCTGAGAATAAATCTAAGATGACATCTCTGCTTAATTTAGCAGAAGCATATTGACGTCAAGCAGGAATGGAAATTATATCAGAAGTAGATAAAAACCAGGCAGCAACTGAATGTGCTAAAAAACAAAACAAAGAATATAAGGTGAAGGACCAGATGAGAAGGTAAGAAATGTGGAAAAAACATAAATATAGTTGCAAGTATAGAAAACTTCTGGAAGAGCCTCATGTTGATCAAGAACGAACACAGGAATGGTTAAGGAGAGGTGAATTAACTTCAAGAAATGAAAGGTTAATATTGGCAGCCCAAGATAGTGGGCTACATACACACTGGTTTACAAAGTCCATTGAACATGTGGGAGAAACAGACATATGTAGGTTTTGTAAAACTTAATTGGAAACAGTCACAACACATTGTTGCTGGTTGCGATGTACTAATAGCAGAGAGACTGTATACTGAAAGGCATAATAATGTGGCGAGACTGTTACACTGGAGATTGTGCAAATATTATGGTATCAAAGTGCCTGAAAAACACTGGAAACATGAGCCACAAAGAATCATAGAAAATGATGAAGTTTATATCACATGGGATCACCCAATACCAACAGTTCAAAAGATAGATGCTAGAAAACTGGATATAGTGGTCCATGAATTAGCATTGATCATTGAAATCACCATACCCAGTGACTACAGTGTCTTGCGTAAAGGGACACAAAGTCATAAAATACCTGGATCTGCAGGCAGAAACGAGAGCCATGTGGAAGAAAGATACCCAGACAGTTCCAGTAGTAGGAGCAACTGGTCTTATAAAAAATAATTTGCAATCGTATTTAGATATGTTACCAATGGGTCTATATTACAACATCGAAGTTTCAGAACTTCGAATGTTCTAATATTGACCCCTAGTAACTGAAAACTGATAACATTGAAAATTAAGAACAGCAAATTTTTTCCTAGGGAAAAAATTTGCTGTTCCAAAACACATACACACAACACAAACACACCAAACAAACAGCAATCCACACACATACACCTAAAATCTTACATCTAAGCCCACACTAAACTGTAAATACACCACTATCTACCCACTTACCTTAACCCAAACCCTAACCCTAAGGTCCGTCACTATTGCACACACACCTCACCCGTGTCCTAACCCTAACTCACCTACTCCACCCTAACCCTCACGTCCACACATTCACACACTTACCTGACCCGTGCCCTAACCCTAACTCACCTAACCCGCCCTAACCCTCACGTCCACACAATCACACACTTACCTGAACCCGACTCGTAACTTTCCACTGCAGAGCTGAAAATGGCGAAGCGACAGGAACGGACAACCAAATTCATTCCCTTGGATAGAATTTGATTTTCTGAAAATTTGCTATTTTCAGCTTTCGGCTACTAGGGGTCGATATTAGAACATTCGAAGTTCTGAAACTTTGATGTTCTAATATAGACCCTTACCAATTCATGTAACACCATACGATTTGGAGAAGGAGTCATTACTGGGCACATTGCGGGTGTTCCGAAGAGCACTTCTGGCTAATGTCAAAGAGTGAAACAATACTAATTTCATGAACTTTAATCGTACTTTGACTTAGGAATGGGGACCATTCCCGTCATAGTATTAGAAACCCAAAAGACTTGGAGAAATTAAAAAAAGATTCTGTAGGAATGAGAAGTGTACTAATTGGTTCACTGACAGAGTAGCTGATGCATGGAACAAACTATCAAATTACATTAAAGCAAGTACTAGTTTAGATATTTTTAAGAACAGCCTGGATACTTATTATGGGAACAAGTGTTTTGGTATATTGGCAAGCTAGAAGGGCATTAATGCCCATGCTTGAAATATTTGTATGTATGTATGCTGACCAAAAGCTAAGCACTTTTCTCTTTTGGGCTTATGGCTACCTCCACAATTACAACAGTTGACTGAGGCTTGCCAAAGGTTTTTCTGAGTAACCCCGCTGTTTCACTGAGCATGCTGTGGATTTTACTGAAGCTGTCCTGGAATTTGCTAGAAAGGCTCGGCATTTCACTGAAGCAACCACATGTTTAGCTAGACAGGCTCAAAATGTGTTCCTGCCCTTAGGTCTGTACCTTTTAACCTTGTGCTTCATACTATCAACATTAGCACAGAAGGCGCTGCAAGCATGCTTTTCTCATTTGTAAGCATATTTTTGCACTTTTCAGTAAACTCATATATCTGACTAATCTCTATGGCCTTATTCAAAGTTAAATCACTGTCTCAAAGCAAAATCTTTCTCACTGCATCATCCTTAACATCACACGGAAGCCTGTCTTTTATCAACTCATCTCTTAAATCACCAAATCTACACATTTTTGCCTTGTTTCTCAAGTCATTTATATATGCTCCAAAAGTTTCATCAGGCTTTTGATCTCTTCTGTAAAATATGTACTTTTCCATTGTAATATTCGTTTGGGGGTTACACATTTCTTTAAATTTACATTTTAAACACTCAGGATCTTCCCGCTTTTCAATTGATACCACAATATGGCGGTCTTCCCCCTCCCCTGCATACACAGCTGGGACATACACAAATGAATGCTCCCTTTCAATGGTTTCTGAGCCACCTAAATTATGCAGAATAAATGCCTTTGTATGTGCGTCTTTATCAGAAAAATCATGCCTGTGTGAAAATATCGTATTCTTGCTCAAACACTCTCCAGTTTTCAACAACATTATTATCAAATACTAGTGGATCAGTTCTACGAAATCCTTCTGCCATGCCAGCAAAATGCTTTTGTAATTATGTTCAAATGCACACACACACATACCAGGTACTCAAAAACATATTCAACTGCACCACAGTCTCTTTGAAATGACAGTATTTTGTGAAACAACTGTACTGTAATACTGCACCTACTTGCAACACTTTGCATACTTTGGATATCTTAAACAGCTTTAGTTAATACAAAAAAGAAGCACACAGTGAAAAAATATGGTTTTCTCTTTTTTATACATTTTATGCAATTCGGAAGTTATTTCAAGCACTTTTGTAAGCATTCGAGCAATTTTATCAATATATCATAGTTTTGAACATTTTCTTTAATTAGAAAGTTGTTTTGGACATTCTGAATGCTTTGTTTTATATTCATGAGTAAAAATTATGTAAACAAGTTTTAATACCTGGATTTGTCTTTCTGACCTGTTTGTGAGTTGTTTGAGCAGGGATTATTCACTCCTGTATAGTCCTCCAACTGAAACTGCGTGCCTCATGGTCTTAAAGAAGAAGCTTTGCTTCAGACCCCTTTCTGGCACCACGCCATTTTAGACATGCCGCTTCTGATACCATGTCGCTTGTCTTGTGTATTCAAATAAGACAATGAGGCTGGGTGTTCATTTAAGTAGTTTACTACACACAAACACATCAGGATGGATGGCTGGAACATTAAACTAAATGAACTAACTGACTGAACACATACATGCTTTCACTCTGGCTGCTCAATCAAAATGGCACTCTTACTTGCACATGCTCAGTAGTATATGTAAGGTGCTCACTGACTGGAATGGCTCTTGAAGGTACAACACATACTCTGATCTACATTGCCTAGTGACTCATCTCTGAATTGGAATGAATGGGCTGATAAACTCTTGCTCCTGTCAGGGAATAGATGGGCCATAGAATCTTGTCCAGACTGAGAAAAAAGAATGGTGTGTCTCTTGCCTCAGGGAAGGAATGAATTGGTCAATAGGGGGCTGGCTGGGGAGGACTAATGGCAGAGACCAAGGGATTAAAAAAAAAAGAAGGCCCAAAATCGAATATAGCTGCTGACACCTCCTTACTTGAAAGTAGTCAAGCATTCTTTTTTAGATCTGTCAAATAAAATTTATTCCCATAAAATAGAACATCTAAATAAATAAATCTGCCAGCAAATAAGTACAAACTGTAAAATCCACAAAACCAGGCGACAGATTGAGCTTCAAGGACAAACCACTGAAATCGTAACTTTTAATAAAATATTAGCGCTTTCGTGTTATAGTTAATAAAACTTCCTCAGATGCAAAGAACATACAAAACTTCCTCAGTTTAAATAGCAAATGCATCATATGACCCCACAGGTATTATCAAACATGTGATCTGAACTTAAAGTAACAGCTTCAAATAAAACAACCAAAGAAAATACCATATAACATGTATAGTACCCCTGGACCTTGATTAAATATGTATAGTACCCCTGGACCTTGATTATGAAAGACTAAAATATCTGAACTTGTACAGTGCCTCTTACAGATATCCAAGAGGAGATCTTATTCAAACATATAGGGCATTTAGTGACAACTACCTCTGGGAATGTTTGGGGATAGCAAAAGGTACTTATCCGGTTTCATGGCCCTTAGACCATGATTTCAAATAAAGTCAATGACCTCATCACCATTACAATCATTCTTCCCCATCCCAATAACATTTCTGCTTAACACGGCTCGCAAATCCAGTTCACAAAGAAATGAATAAAAAAACATAAAAAAATGAATAAAAAAGACTACTCCTGCTTTTCATGTAACAATTGACATGAACCAACAACTTTTGATGAATTTAAATGTTTCTCTGATCCTGAAGATTTTCCTATACAAGAATACCCACATATAAGATGATAACTTAAAATTAAAAGTTAAAAGTAAAATGTAAATGTTGTGTTTCTCTACCTTTCAAAGGACTTTAGTTTCAAAATAGGGGCTATACTATTGGTATCATTGAGACCTGGGTACCTATAAGACTCCAGTCTAATCTGCCATATTAATTCCTGTCTCTCCAGATACGTGGACCAGGGACCCCACACAGTTTCTTTTCCACCTTTTCCAAAACACTACATTTAAAATCATGCCCTTGATGTTGTTCCAGATGCCTATACAGGGCATTAGTAGTTTTTTCTTCCTTACATCATATATATGCTCATAAATATGATTATGAAGTTTCCATTCAATTTTTCCTATATAAAAAGCATTGTAGGATTGGCAGCGGGCCCCATATACCACCCCCATAGTGTCATAAGTGTATTTCCCTTTTAGGAAAATATCCCTATTTCGTAAGTTAATTCTGTCACCTTCCAATATATATTTACATGTACTACACCTACTGCATTTTGACATCCTGGGGTGTGGAGTTACCCTTTCAGGTTTTCTTTCCAACATATTTTTTAAGTTTAAGCCTCTCCTGTATATAATAATAGGCCCTTCTGTCAATACCCGCAACACATTACTGTTCTCCCTGAAGACATTCCAATTTTTACATAAAATCTAATTAATTTTTGGATTCTCCAAGTTAAAGGAGGTCATCATGGCCCCCATATGTCTGTCCTGCTTACCCCTAGTAGCCAATGAAATTGACCTTGTGTCCCTCTCCAATGATAAAATAGGTTTGAAATAACCAGTTTCCCTCTTGATCGAAACTTCATCAATAAGTTCCCGAACCAACGTTCTAGGGTATCCTATTCCAATGAACATAGTCATTAATAAATCACATTCCTTAATAAAGTCACTCTCCAGGGTACTCATACATGGCGCCCTAACCAGTTGTCCCTTAACAATGGCTTTCTTCTTCTTGTAGGGGGTGGAAACTAGAAAAATATAATAGCATATTAGAATATTTAGGCTTTCGATACACGCTAGCTGCATATTTGCCCCTAAGCCTATCCTTCTCTATCAAAACATCCAAGTAAGCCATCCTCTTCTGGCTATGTGTATGTGTAAAGTATAAAGAATTTGTGCTAGTATTAATGTAATCAACAAATTCTAATAGCTCATTTTCACCTTCACTCCAAATTATGAATATATCATCCAAATATTGTAGATAAAGTTTACTACATCTACTGAATCACTGGTTAAAGATATTTTCAAGCTCCCATTGAAGCATTACAATATTAGCCAAGAGCAAGCCCACAGGACAGCCCATCGCCATTCCTCCCTTTTGTCTATACATTTTACCCTCAAAAATTATTAAGTTGTTTTTAATATGCTTTTCAATGATTCAGTACAGTTATTAATGCTCCCCTTGTCCACTCCCCTCCTTTCCAAGTATTCCTGTGTCCACTCCAAAATTATACCATGAGGTATAACGGTGTATAAATCATGGACATCTATAGTGACCAAGAGGTCCATCTCGGTGTAAACCACTGCATTCATTTTGTCTAAAAAATCCCATGAGTCCTTACATAGATGTTGCTCAGTCCCTAATAAACCCTTGAACTTGTGGTCAACATATTGAGCATAAGCCACGGTGATGGATACCCTCCCATCCACTATAAGTCCCAAAGGGGGATTTTCCACTGATTTATGTACCTTTGGTACTCCAAAAATAGTTGGAATCTTAAGGGCAACCATGGTAAGATATTTATAGTCCTTCATGGTGATCCATCCCTCTATGTACATGTCCCTGAGTTGGTTGTTGATTCCTTGATAAGCAGTGTTTAACTCTGAAATGTTTGAAGTCTCATATGAATCACTATTCAGTATATGAAAGACACGCTCATTGTAATAAGATTGTGTCATAATAACCATACCCCCTCCCTTATCTGGTTTCATGGCCCTTAAACCATGATTTCGAATAAAGACAATGACCTCATCACCATTACAATCATTGTTCCCCATCCCAATAACATGTCTGCCTAACATGGCTCGCAAATCCACAGAGCTTCTCATAAAATGCCAGGGTGGGATGTAGAGGGGAACTGTACAAGCTAGAAGCCCTTAGGTGTTCTGTGCTAGTCTTCATTTCATTAAACAAAATGCTAAAATTTAATTTATGTACAAATATTTTTAAATCAACCGATACCTTGATAAGGTTTGCTGGTTTAGCCGGAACATAATTCATGCCCCGTGCAAAGAAATTGGAAAATACAGTCCCCAATACAATGTTATTATAGTTGTAATGTTTAAAGTCCCATTCCTTAGTATAAACAGCCATTTTACTCCCCTCAACTACTAATGCCTTGTATAGGCATCTGGAACAACATCAAGGACATAATTTTAAATTTAGTGTTTTGGAAAAGGTAGAAAAGAAACCGCGGGGGGAGGCCTGATCCACTTATCTGGAGACACAGGAATTAATATGGCAGATTAGACTGGAATCTTATAGGTACCCAGGTCTCAATGACACCATTAGTATATCCCCTATTTTGAAACTAGAGAAACTAGAGAAATCCAACATTTACAATTTACTTTTAACTCTTAATTTTAAGTTATTATCTTCTATGTGGGTATTCTTGCATAGGAAAATCTTCCGGATCAGAGAAGTATTTAAATTCATCAAAAGTAGTTGGTTCATGTCAATTGCTACATGAGAAGCAGGAGTAGCCTTTTTTATTCACTTATTTATTTATTTTTTATTCATTTATTTGCTCACTTTATTATTGTGTTTAGATCTATGTCAGGGGGTACTATACATGTTATATGGTATTCTCTTTGGTTGTTTTATTTGAAGCTGTTACTTTAAGTTCAAATCACATTTGATAATAGCTGTGGGGTCATATGATGCATTTACTATTTAAACTGAGGACGTTTTGTATTTTTTTTTGTATCTGAGGAAGTTTTATAAACTGTAAAACGAAAGCGCTAATATTTTATTAAAAGTTATGATTTCAGTGGTTTGTCCTTGAAGCTCGGTCTGTCGCCTGATTTTGTGGAATTTGCATCTAAATAAATGAAAGTTCTTTCACTTTATTTCTTGCTTTCTACATATTTTATCTGCTAATGTTAAATCATTACATTTTTCAGAACAGTTACCATATGTTGCTAAAGCATTTGAGGCAGCAACAGTAGGTTCGGGTTATTTAAAATATTAAGAGCATTTTTTAGACAGTTTCTTTCAATGCCTACGTAAATATTAGTTTTTTTCTTTTTTTCTGGATTCTTTACAATTTCTTGTCAATCAAATAGTATTTTACAGTGCTAGTTAGCTGTAAAGACCAAAAGAATGCATATTTTGGAAGAAATGCAACAGTAAATGATTTGAACACACTACAGATTGTCTGTTAGCACTTTATTTAAGGACCTAAACAAAGGTATGGTTATTCCTAAAGGGCCCTGAAAGCTGCCAAAATTATATTAAGAAATTTCAAGATAAACAAGGTCAGAAAATTCACTTTAAACAAGCTTTTCAGCATCGTGTGGAAAAAAAACAATTCATTTGCCCTTATGAATATTATTTCAAGTGCACTGAATCAAGAATAATGCATACAAGTAAAATAACAGATGGTTCAGTAGTACTCATTGCATGACATCATGTGGAATTACTGACTATAATGAACTGCTTTTCTTTACCATAACATGCTAAATTATTATTTGCCTTTAGTAATAAATCTCACTTTTCAACCCAGCAACCTTTTTGTTTCTTCCAGTCACATGGATTGCAGTTAGGAAGGTTTTAAATAAACTAGATTATAAATGTTATCAACCAACTTTTTTTTCAGGCTATTTCTACAAAAGAACTAGGTCAAACCATCAATTATATTTTTTATTTTATTTTTGGAGCATATACATATCCTAGTTTTGCCTTGTTTGTAAGTCACACACAACAGAGCACATCATTTTGTGTTACACAAATAATAAAGGGCTGAGACCTTAAAAGTATTACTTTTATCTAAAGACATTTTACAGACTTCTGCACATAAAGGTGTGTATAACTTATTTAATTATATTTTAATGTCACAAAATCTAATCAGGTATTTGCTGTATATATTTAAGAGACACAATCCATTAGTATTAAATAAGTGAAGAACAATAGCACTTTTAAAGATGAATTACAAAGGGTTCACTAGCCATTTTACCTAATGTGATTTATTTCGTAGAAGCTTGGAGACAAAGACATAAAGATACAGTGCATCTCTGAAAACAGATGTGCAAATGCATTTTCAACACGATGACTGCTCTGCCTGCCCATACCCTCTGCACCCACCTGTCTGACATACGAGACACAAGCTACTCACATGGAGCATGTGCATGCTACCTGTCACATATATACACATACCATACAATATGCATGACTCAATTTATTTACTTGCATCATATGAGGGCCACACCTTTATACTCTTGCACATAATTATTCTAATTCCAATGTCACCACTCTGAATGTGTTTAGGATCACAATACCGTCAATATGACACCAATAACATTGCAAATTCGGAACACACAAGGACATTCAGTTCCATGGCACACAACGCACTATGTGAACACTACACATCTTAACATGCACAACATACTTTCAAACATACAGCTGAACATGATTCACACAAATATATACACTATGTACTGGATCTGATAACAGTTTATACATAGGGTCAGGTGCTGTGTCAAGTGTAAGAGTAGCTGCCAACCTTTTCTGATTCCAAAAAGTAGGCTGCACATATGGAAAAGTAAATAAAGAAATATGGAATTCAAAGCTTGCCAGTTGCACTGTACATGCAGTTCTGAAACTCAACAGTGGTTCACAACAGACACTAAAAGAGAAAGTAAAATACTGGTAGACAATGCCAGAAAATATCATTATACATAAGGGATGATGTTTCCATTTTTAGCAAATGCTATAAACTAGGCACATCCTCTAGCCAAATCTTAGATCCATTATGCTACACAGCACACAAGTCATCAACAACTACTGAAAGCTAGAGAGTTGGTGCAGGCTGTTTGTCATATGTTTGCTCCACAAATGATGTCACTCAGCCTGCAGGTAAACTGTATTCACTTGGAAACTAAAATATGTCTATAGCAGAGTATACTTACATATGGCACATTTCAGTACTATATGGGAGACAGTGAAAGAGTGTCCTTGTCCTAAACATCCACCACTTTCATCCTGTAAGAATTCCTGTCATGTGAAGGCAGACTAAGGACTGTTTACAGTTCCCATTAATATCAGCTAAGGTCTGTGCGGTCATAAAAAAATAAAAGGATTTTTATGGGACAGCATTACTCCCCAGAGTCTTCAGTTCTAACAGCAACTTCCATGCTGCAATCAAGGCTCCCACTTTTGAAGCTGCAGTAACTGAGAAAAAACAGTAAGAATGGCACTCAGTAAACTACTTGTTAGTAGCAGTGCACATGGTGCAATAATCATCCTATGTGACCAGTATCCTAGGATCACATATGACAAGCACATTTGTAGGATGTGTGGAATACAAAGCAGTTTACAGATGGGCAAATTCCTATGGCTATCTAATAGTGAGTACACAGCCGACCAAAAAGAATACAACAGGCATTAGAAAGGTAAATTAACTCTAGCACCAACATACTAATGTATAGCAAAACAATATTAACCATTATAAGTAATAGTTATCCAGTATAGCTGAGGACGATGACACTCATCTGCAGCTCCACATCCCAGCTGAAGACCTACACAGTGAGATTCAAGTGACAGACAAGGCTGGTGATATAGCACAAGTTTAGACTGCTTAAATTTGGATACAAGTACCTAGACACATTTCTAGGGATGCACTTCAGTGCACATCTAAGAAAGTAGATTGGATTATCATCATATTAGCCATCCAGTACAATATAACAACAGCAAATCATGCTGGCCCCTTATCCTAGGATGCTGGATCTATCTCTGTAACCCCAGACAACAGAACTAGAACATTAATGTGATGAAATAGGTGGTCCTGAAGACAATGCTGGGAAGGGGAATCATGAGTGAGTGGGAGGTAGACAGACTCACTGTACCCAAGTGTAAATTCCATGGTAACTTCTGGCAGAAATCTATGAATTGGAACATGCTAGTCATGGGAACTGCCAAAGGAGTGCCATGGCATGCACATCTAGTATGTTGCAGTGACATGGCAGGCACAGGCTATGCCTACCAATAAATGTCCTGTTCACCTGCAGCATCATATAGCACCACTGTAACCATAAAGAACTGGTGAGACACAGGGCTGTGTTCAGCAAGACAACTTAGGCAACTGTTTAGGGCCCAGTGCTAGCTGTGGGGCCTGGCCATGCTCATTTTTTTAGAGTTTGTTTGATTTATGCCTATTTCTTACTCTGTATGAACAGAAACTGTCTATTCTGGAAGTCTACTCTGTGCGCATGCACTCCACTCTCTGCTGCATACAGAGAAGAATTTGCATAATGAATTAGTGCACAATATTTGAATTATGCAGCAATGGATCATACACCAAGCATACAACATGACTGATAGTTAAATTGCTAGGTTAGTTAGTATATCTGCAGCACTGGTAAAGTTAGGCAGCCAGCCTGATAATGGTAGAGTCTTCTTTTGCAACAGTAGCACTGACTATTGGGTGTATGTATGTCTGTGTGAGTGTGTGTGTGTGTGTGTGTGTGTGTGTGTGTGTGTGTGTGTGTGTGTGTGTGTGTGTGTGTGTGTGTGTGTGTCTGTGTGTGTGTGTGTGTGAAATACCCTAGTTGTGGGGAATTGTTTTGCTAAGTGTCTTGCTCAGAGTCACATAGAATCAAGTAAAGAGTATAATCTTCCACAACAACTGTCAGGCCTCCTTTAAATTATTTATTTGTTTGTAATTCACTGAGATTAAAGTCTGTCAATGTCAGTCATAGAGTTTCATAGTTATGTGACTCATAAAATACATGCTGATGTGAAACCTGTTGTGATTCATAAGTTCATAGGTGTTTACTAGGCTAACGACCACAAGGCCCTTTTTAAGTCTAGCCATGCGTCCTAAATCTCTGACAAGTTCTGATACCCTTGATAAGTGTAAGCATGGGCCTGGGAGATGAACTATTTACAGGTTACCTGTGCCAGGGATGAACTTCTGGTTTCCCATTCAGTTGTCCAAGTTGAACTTGAATTGGGTTAGAGAGGAACTCTGCTTCACATGGATGTGAAAGCTTGTTCCGCAGACGGGGTAGTCTCTGGGATACATACCTATCTCTCCAGCAGGCAGGTCCTATTTATATCACAGGCAAGGTTCAAGTCTTTAGAATGAGTAATTCTGGTGCTGCTTATTTTGTGGATATGCAGGTGGTCCATCAGAGTGGGGTCTGACAATGCCCTGTATGCCAGGCATAGATCTCCCCTCAAAAGCCTGAGAGACAGAATACAGAGATATGGCCTTGAGGTGGTCTGCATAGGACATATTACTTATGCCCTGCATTCCTTTAGTGAGGAACCTCTGGGGACATTCCAGTTGCTGGATATGCCTCGTTCGGTACATACCAAAGGGGGAATTGTACTCAATGATGGGTCTGATTAATCCCAAATACAGTGGAACAATGACTTCCCTGGACTTGCATACCATACCTTTGTTTATACGTTGCACAGCATTTGATTTCCTCACCACTGTAGACACATGATGATCAAAGGCTAGATTACCATCTATGTGTGTCCCTAAGTCCCTGACTACTGGGTCAACACTAAGGGGTGTTTTGTCAGTATGATAGTTACTAGGGATGGATGACTTCTCAAAGGATACTGTTGTGCATTTCTTGGCATTTAGTTTTAGACCATGGCTCTGGCACCAGTTGCTTGTCTGTGTCAGAGCCTCCTGGAGAACATTTGTGTTAGTGTGAGATTCAATAACAGCTCCTAATTTGCAATCATTTGCAAATTTAGTCAGCCAGAGACCACTGACATTGGCCTTAGCTTTTGAGAAGTAAATGTCAAAAAGGAGCAGTCCAAGGACTGATCCCTGAGGGACTCCACTTGTGACTGCTCTCTTTGTAGAAGTGGACCCCCCCCCCAATTCTAACTTCCTGGGTCCTGCCTGTGAGCCAGTTGGCTATCCAATGGGTGACATATGAGTTTGCCAACAATACCCGAGTGGAGTATTGTGTCAAATGCCTTGGCCAGGTCAAGGTAGGCAGTATGAATGATTTTGTCCTCATCCATTGCTTTGGTGACCTTCTCAAAGACGTTCACCAGGTTGAGTAGACATGATCTGCCCTTGACAAAACCAAACTGGGTTGGGTCCAGTGTCTGGAGGTATACTATATCTCTATTGATCATCTCCATGATAATTCTTTTCAAGGCTTTACATATAGTACTAGTGAAACTTATGGGTCAGTAGTTTCCAGGGTCTGTAGATGGCCCACCTTTGTGCAGAGGGATGACTGTTGCCTTTCTCTATTCATGAGGCATGAGGCCTGATGCCTGTTTGAAGGTTACAGTTAAATAGTAATTCCAGAGGCCCTGATAGGTCATGTTTCATGCTATTTAGATGGCATCCTGGGATATTGTCTGAGCCCATTGATGCAGTGTTCTTGGTCTTAAAGACCGCATTAAGGACCTGTTCCCTAGTAATAGTAGAGGGAGTTATATTTGATGATATTTCCTGAGGGAAGATTGAAGGGGAGAGAGGAGTAAAGTTGGAGCTGAATTTATCAGCCAGTAGGTTTGCTATATCTTCTGGCTCAATACAGGTTGCTCCATTTTTAATGAGCTCTGCACACAACTGTGTATTGTCTTTGAGGTTGCGGACATAGCTAAAGAATGCTTTGTGGTTGTCCTTGGCCTGGGAGGCCAAACTTACTTCAAATTTGGCTTTGGTAGACTTTATTTGTTCTTTGAGTTGTTTGTTTAGTTTGATGAGAATGCTTTTATCCTCCTGGGTGCTGCACCTCTGAATTTTTGCCATGATTTTCTTCCTCCTGTTATATAGCCGATTGATTTTGTGATTCCACCAGGGTGGCTTGTTTTTTGAGTTAGCTCTGTACTTCTTCCTGGTGGGTATAGCTGCCTCTATGCAGCTAATAACATGCTTGTACGGGGTTTCTGTGAACAGTTCTGCATAGGCAGAAGTGTTCACAAGGTTTATGGAGGCTTGAAATTTTGCCAGGTTCTCACTTAATAGCAGGAGGTTAGCCTTAGAATAGCTCCTGAATATTCCAGGTTTAGCTGGGGGTCCAGGATTTATTTTTATTTCAAAGGAGACCATTTTGTGGTCTGACCAACTACCAGGGAAGGTATTACAGTAGGGGGTGTGCAGCAGTCTCCCATATTAGTGAGGACCAGATCCAGTATGGTTGCACCCCTGGTTGGTGTATTGACTATCTGGTCTAGGGAGTTTGTGTTTACAAAATCCAGGAATCTCTGTGCCTGTACATTTGGTGTCCTATAGGATTCCCAGATAATAGTGGGGTAATTAACGTCACCCATGAATATGGTATTGGGTTGGATGGTTAGTGTTTCTAATAAGTTTAAATACATGGTATGGATTTCCTGGGTCATAGAGGGGGACCTATAGTTTGCAAGGAAGTGGTATTGGATTTTACCTATGGTGATTTGAACATGGAGCAGCTCAAGTGCATTGTCCTGTTTGACCAGCCTTGAAGTTTATTTGTTTTTTATGTAAATGGAGATGCTTCCACCTTTAGTCCTTGCCTGTGAAGTAGCTGGCCTAAATGTGTGGAATGCATTATAACTTTGCACTGTAGGTGTGCTCTCCATGGCTTTAAACCATGTCTCAGTGATCGCACAGACATCAGCATTCTCTAGGGTAAAGAGAGTTTCTAGGGAGTGGGTTTTTTTTTTGTTTAGACTCCTAGCATTGAGCAGTAATACTTTTAGATTTTTTTGTTTTTTGACTTGCTGTGTTGGAAGTACTTTCAGTTTGGCATTGCCTAAAAAAGGCACTATGGGGGAAGACAATGTTTTAGCTAATATTCAAAAGCCTAGATGTGAGAAGTGCATATAATTCATGGCAAAGCAGTGTAGTCTTTTTACCATCTCCTTCCATGCTGACAAATATTGTACCCCCTTAGAATGACACCAGAAACTAAGCCCATTATTAAAGTCAATCTTCTTTTGTTCCTATTGTGGCATCATCCTTGGAGAAGGTAAAATGCTGCTCAGTGCTAGGCTCATACCAGCCTGAGACACATATTCCGAGAGCTCCATGATGTCTCTTTTCATATAGTCTTGGGAGGTACATCTCAGGTCATTTGCTCCCATATGAACTATGACTGAGTAATGTTGGTAATTGTGGTCCAATGACCTGAGTGCATGTGTAATGTGGTGATCCTAGCCCCTGATAAGCAACTGACAGTAACTTTCTCCTTACTTAGCTTGGTAAGAGGGACATCTGTTAACTTTTTAAGTGATTTAGGGTAGTGTGCTCTTATCTGTCTCCAGTTTTGCAGAACACCTCTGATTTTGCCTTGTATTTACATTGTGCTGTGTTCTTGAGCATGTCACTTAACCAGACAGTGCTTTGAGGTCATCTGGAAATTTGGACTAGGCTCCTCAATGGTCTCCTCAACTGCAAGCAATAGTAACCACCCATAAACCACAGTAGCTGTACTGTAAAGGAAAGAAAGTGATTGCAGTAATCAAGAGTATCATCATATGAGTCATGTTCTTTGGATGTCACTTCTTCTCTTGACTGTTGACAAGGTATGTGTATTATTTAGCTGTGAATAAACTTGACAGAATGAAGTGTATGAGTTTAATGCGAATATTTTAATTACGAATATATTTTTATTTAGCTTGTTTTTGCGAGCATGCAGGTGTGAAATGCAGTGTATTTGGATTACATCAGTTCTAAAGGACTTACTACAGATGAGTAAGGCTACAAGTTGTTAAAGAGCTGCTTCTTGAAATTCATGGTTTGATTCCCTCAACCTTCATTTGTCTTCTGTGTGACTCTGCCATGTTACTTCGCCAGACAATACTCCTGGACTGCTCCTGAAAAGTAACACATGCATTTGAATTTCTGCGTTTAAACAGAAGCTGATTGGTATTTCACTATACATTATTTGAGTAAAAATCTCAGCATGTCTCTTGAAGTTTAATGGGTTGCCAATACATTTCTACTAAATGTGAGTTTCAAAGGAAAACAAGTTTCCTCTTTCTCATATTAAGGCTGTTTTAAATTTGTGTTTTGTTTTGTTTAAAATAACTGTCATTGTTTTCTCTGTAAAATTTGAAATACAAGTTGTAAATGCACCCCAAAGCACTGTGATAATTGTAAAATTAAAGATGAAAGTAGTATATGCACTAATAGGATTGAACACATTTTATAGGAATTATGGATAGACAGCCAAGTAATTGGATATTGGTATGGCTGTTGGGGACCTGACTCATTGCCCTGCACAGTGCCCCATTTGTCTATGATCCAGCTCTGTTAACTCTGGAGGTGTATGCTGCAAAACTACAGCATTATTAGCCATTATTCAAGTAGGTCACACTTGTACTGAATGACGGGAAAGCTATTCTTGATGACAGACAAGACAAAAGGAGGTAAAAAAATACATATAGGTGTCCTACAGGTATGTTAGCTCCCGCCAAAAAGCAGTATGCTGAATGTAGTAATATTTCTGATTTTTGTATGACTTGTGTGTTGCTGAGCAAAAAAAAAATTGCAGCATTTATATTGTATCTAATTGCTTTGCTTTATTCATTGCACTAAAGAATGAGTCAATTCATTAATAGGTCTGAATTGAGTAATATAGTTTAAACATGTATTTTAGTAAAAGAGTTTTTTGCAATACCTTCTTTACAGCCTTTAACAATGGCAAAGGGGATGACATTTGTCAGGTCATATAGTCTGCATTATTTGAAGTGATGATCAGAACCATCTGAACTTCAGCATCCATTATGAAGCCATCGTTGCATATTACTGTGATATAGTCTTCTCTATGAGATTGGACTGTAAAGGATTTCAGCATTTAGTTAAGAACTATTACTCTGGCAGTTAGCCCCGAGGACGAAAGCTCTGACTTGTTAATGATCTGCATTCTGTGGCAAAGTTGCAGTGTTTGAATCTTTGCAACTTTATTTACCTACTGTGTGACATTGAGCAGTTACTTAAACAGTGAGTGTGCTTTGGAGAAACTGGGAATTTCGGTTAGGCTCTTTAATGGTTTCCAGGACTGCATGCCTAGTAATTACAAACATGTTGTCATCAATTGCCAACCATTCAATATTGCATAGCTGATCTAATTCAGGAAATGTTATGGCAATATCATCAGCATACCAATTTCTTAATGCAACATGGAAATATAGAGTATATTTTAGTGCATTTATCAAAACTGCATTTGCCTTAATATTGCTACAACTCAAGTGCTCTAGGTTGCACTGCATCTGAATTGTTTTAGTGTGTTTTAGCTGCTTTTCTGTATATTTATAGACTTTTCTGTACATGTAGACTAGCTACTTATTCTACTGTATTACTGCCTCTTAAATCGTTTTTCAGTTGTGCACTTGCCTTGCTTCATTTAAAAAAAATTAAATTGCTAATTTTGTGAGTTCTAATTGTATTTACTGCTTAGGGCTACACACTCAAGTGTGTTAGCCTTTTCTGTGTTTATTTAGTGTATTATTGCATTGTTTAGCCTGTTTTAACCAAAAAAGAAATTCTATCTTCTTTGCTCGTTTCCCGCCTTTCCTAGCTAGTATAGTCCAGATCCCAGGCTTTGCTGGTTTCAGGACTTTATTTTCTGTGCTCAGAGCTATCCAGACCTTGCTGTGGTAGAGGGAAGTCCTACTGCTTACTAGTGGGAGTGGTGAGCATTGTACTGCCTGTCTAACACTAGAGGAGTGGTTTCCAGCTCTGAAATTGTAATTTTAGCCATTTTGGGGTGATTTCTATCCCTTTCAACTTTCTGGCTTAAAAACGCACTTGTTTGCGCATTTTTTGCATCATGCAGCACTGCGGGGCTACGGTTAAACTATTTCAGGTGCCAGAAAGTCTGCGCTTCAAATATTCCTTTAGAACTAGCTGGTTTCTCAGTAGTAGCACTAAAATCTGAACCCCTGTGACTAGCACTTGCTGGAAAGCTCCAGGAAGCCTTAAACTGATACAAGCACTCAACTGTCCATGTTAATAAAGAGAAATTAATCGTAGGCACTAAAAAGCCTATAATTGCAAAGTACCTTGCAAAAGTAAGGGGAAACAACTTTGTACTTTACAAAAAAGCACCTAAACAGGCATGTTCAAGGGTCAGCTTCCAGTGATTTCTCCTGTCCACCTGGTGAATCTGGGCATACTAGGGCAATGCAGCAACTGCCTCATGTACACAGACAACCCTCCCCTCCTATCACCCAACACTACAACCTGCGAGAGATGCACTTACATAGCCAAAGTGGAAGCAAAACTCTCTCCAGCCAAGATTGTTTTAGACAGTCAAGAGGAGAAGGTTAACACCTGCACTACACATCAATAAAGACATAGCTCTTCAAAACCCACACCATCAACACCCACACATAGCAACACTAAACCCACATATGTAGAGGTCCTTAACATTAACCTGCCCAAGCAACAAGGACCTCCGAAGCTGAAACGCACACAAACACCAGTCACAACCAAGGTGACACATAGCTCACAACACCAGTGTGCCACCCAGCAACAGCCCCTAAGGCAAGACAATGTACCCAACACTTTAGTCATAGGTGACTCTATAGTCAGGCACGCTGATGTCCCACTCACCAGGCTGAACAAGGAGAAAATTACAGTCAGCTGCCTGTCTGGTGCCAGGATCCGCAACATAATGCATGCACTCAAGTCACTCCACAAGTACAAATACGACTCGGTCATTGTCCATGTTGGAGTGAATGACTTGAGACATACCTCCCTGGACTACATGAAAAGAGACATGGAAGAGCTCTCGGATCATGTGGCCCAGGCAGGTATGACTCTAGCCCTGAGTAGCATTCTGCCTTCGCCCAGAATGATACCACAGTTGTTGTTTGTCTTTCAGCTTTTCCCGGTAAGGGGTCGCAACAGCGGAACTCTGGTCTGCTAATGATTGGCAGTAGATTTTTTTTATGAAACGCCGAGGTGCCAGCTCGATGCCCAATCTTCAACAAAGGCACGCCCATTTACGCACGCATGTCTTTCGAATGCTACCCAACTGCATGGAGGACATGCAGACTCCACACAGAAGGCACTCCCAAGCCCAGCCGAGAATCAAACGGGAGAATCTCTTGCTGTGAGGTAACAACACTAAGAATTATAAGGACAAAATGATTGACTTCAACAATTGACTAAGCTTTTGGTGTCATTCAAAGGGGATCCAGTATCTGTCTGCCTGAGACGACATGATCGACAAACCACGATGCTTTGCCAGAGATGGTCTGCATCTGTCACCCCTGGGATTCAGGTTACTGGCTAAAGCTCTTGCCACCCCTATAGTGCCTTTTTTAGGCAAGGTTCAAAGGACAAAACCACCACCGTAACAGATACAAGCATGCAAAATCTGAAGGTAATGCTACTCAATGCTAGAAGTCCAAACCTCAAAATGCACTCTCACGAGGCACTCCTAAAAATGGAGAACATCGATATCTGTGCAGTAACTGAGACCTGGTTCAAGGCTCTAGAGAGCACCCCTGCAATACCAGGCTATAACTCTTACCACACTTTTCGGCCACCAAACCAAGACCAAAACACTAAAGGTGGAGGAGTGTCCATATTCACCAAGGATATTCACACCTCCAGGCTAGTTGCCCAACACAATGCATCTGAAATTCTCCAGGTGCAACTAACACTAGGTAAGACTGCAATCCAAATTGTAGCTTGCTACAGATCCCCCAACATGCCCCAAGATTCTCACTACATCTTTCTAAACATACTGGAAAATATTAAGATACAACCAAACACCCTAATACTGGGTGATTTCAACTACCTGCCATTAAATGGGAAAAATACTCGGGTACCCTAACCTTTTCCCAACGGTTCTTGGAATTCATAAATTCCAATGCCCTGGATCAGCTAATCCATTGTCCCACCAGGGGCTCCAATATCCTAGACCTGGTTATTACCAACATGGGAGATAGATGCTCCACACCAGTGGTCACCCCCTCATTGGTCAGGTCTGACCATAAGCAAATCACCCTTGACATCCACATCCTACCCCCACCCCCCAGTAAGGAAACCTCTGTAAAAAAACTTCTCCAAAGCCAACTTCATGCTACTCAAGTCTGAAGTGACAAACTTCATGACAACCATGCAGACGGGAGCTGAAAGTTCAACTGCTGAATCCTACGCCAAGTCACTGTACGAGCACATCCACTCGTGCATGAATCGTGCCATCCCAAAAAGAACCAAAACACTCTCCTCCAAAAAAAGGAAGCCAATCTGGTGGTCCTCTGCCATAAACAAACTGTACAACAGAAGAAAGAAACTGTTGCAGAAAAGAGGAAAATCCCAGGATGCAAAAAACTCCCTTACCAGCCTCAGTAGGAAGCTGACATCCCTCATAAAATCCTCCAAAGCTAGTTACAAAAATAAAATTGCCAAAGATTCCAAAGACAACCACAAGGCATTCTATAATTATGTCAGGAATCTAAATGGCAATGCTCAGATATGCTCTGAGCTACAACAGAATGGCATTAAATATACTGATCCCAAGGATATTGCCAGAATCTTGGCAGATTGATTTAGTGCCAACTTCACCCCCCTCTCACCCCCTAAAGGGCCCATTTCAGTACCAAAAGATTGCCAAATTCCGGTAATCATGGCCACACAGGTAGAAACCGCACTCTCCAAAGCTAAGAATACAGCATCCATGGGACCAGATGATATTCTGGGCTGTGTACTACATGAACTACAAAATGAACTGGCACCTCACCTAAGTGTCATGTTTAATCATAGCCTCACCTCAGGCTTCGTGCCCACTGAGTGGCACACAGCTACAGTTATCCCACTCCACAAGGTGGGATCCACCTTGGATCCCAGGAACTACCGTCCCATCAGTCTGACGAGCCTGATCTGAAAGGGCATGGAACGCATTATCATGGAACTTATAACCAAAGACATTGGCAACCTTCAAACACTGGACCCCACCCAGTTTGGGTTCGTGAAGGGCTGATCTTGTCTCCTGAACCTGATTGACTTCTTCAAATCAGTCTCTTGAGCTGTGGGCAAGGGTAAAGCAGTCCACAGAGCCTATATGGACCTCACCAAAGCCTTTGACACCATCCCCCACTCTGGAATCATAGATAAACTTACTAAGCTGCGCATAAATCCCTACATCACTCGATGGGTTGCCAACTGGCTTATTGACAGAACCCAGACTGTAAAAGTAGCCAACTCCAAATCCAGCTCCAGACAAGTGACAAGTGGAGTACCTCAGGGTTCAGTCCTGGGACCACTCTTGTTTGGCATCTACTTCTCTGAAATACAGCCCAACACTAAGGGACTCTGGCTAACAAAGTTTGCAGATGACTGCAAACTGGGTGCCATTATTGAATCCCCAAATGATGTGGATATTTTACAAAAGGGCCTTACAGAAACAGATGCTTGGTGCCAGAGCCATGGGCTCAAACTTAGTGCCAAGAAATGGATAGTTATCCCCTTTGGCAAAAACCATGTACCCATGAACTACCACATAGGTGGCAGTACACATCGCCACAAACAGTCAGAAAATCCTTCTATGTGGCACACCTCATCACTAAGGGCTTTTCTTCCAGAAAAAAAGAGGTCATTGTCCCACTGTACCCATCCCTCATTAGACCCATTATAGAGTACAATGCCCCATTTGGTATGTACCTCACAAGGCATCTGCAACAGTTGGAAAGGTCGCAGAAATACCTCACTAACAGAATCACAGGCCTAAAGCAGATGCCCTATGATGACCGTCTAAATAAAACTCCAGCTATACTCTGTGGCATATTGTCTACTCAGAGGCGATCTCTGCTTAACATACAAGGCCATGTCAAACTCTGAGCTGTTGGACATGCCCCACTTAAAGAAATCCCAATCCCTCATAGCCACATGCTCCAGGGATCTAAACCTTGTCATGACAATGAACAAAACATGCTGGAGGGATAGGTTCCTGATTCAGAGACTCCCCATACTCTGGAATAGACTGCCCATACATGTCAAGCAGAGTACCTCCTTGGCCGTCTTCAAAAGGAACCTTGACGATTGGATGGGAGATAGGAAAGTCACCCCGGGGATCACATCAATCGCCCTGCTAGACAGGGATCCAGGGAAGTAAATATTGTGGGAAGAAATATCCAGGGAATTGTTATGGCTAGGCTTGTATAGACTCTAGGGCCGATAGCCTAGTACCAACCTATGACCCTATGAAAATAGGCAATTTATTAATCAAGGGCAACAAGCACTGCATTTCTAGATGAAATACTGAAACGCAAAATTGTTTGCAGCAACATCTTCATTAGAAATAGTTCTCTTTAATGTTGATGTATTCAGATGACTTTTACTTCTATAGAGATGGAGCGTATTGACTTAGCATATTTTATCAGGTGGCTAATAATTCTCAGGTTGTGTTAAATACTCTTCTATTTAAACTGTGCTACACATGGCTGGATCTTATGGTATGATGTTAGTGGTCAGTTTCAAGTAGTTCATTCAAGGCTACCAATAAAGAAAATGTAATTTACTCATCAAAACAATAAGAGTGATAACCAAACCAAATAGCAGGCAGCCACATATAAAGAAACCAGGAAAAAAGTAAAACATGCACAGACTGGCCATGGAAGGATCAAGATAAAAACTCACAATGTTCCAACCAGTATGTTCAACAATTTATAGAGGCAAAACACCCACACAGGTTTTTGTCTCTAAAATTGTTGAACATACTGTTTGGAACATTATGAGTTTTTTCCTTGATCCTTCCACAACCCAGTCTGCATTTTATGTACTTTGTTCAAAACAGTAAGAGGCGTACAACAAAGTAGCTATAATTACTGTTGGGGGTGGGGCCTGCCTGTGGATTTTAGTACCTTATGTTCTTGTCTGGCTTTGCAGGACTAGTTTGTGTGTGTGTGTATATGCATGAACACACGTGTGTTTATGTGTGTGATCACGAATTAAGTTGGAATACTCTGGCTACTGTGTATTTTGTGTGAAACAAATTTGAAATATGTCATTTTAGTCATTATTACTGTTATTAATTTTTGGCATAGGCATCTGAGAAATATGCAGTCAACAGTGTAGATATAATTGTTGTGTTTGGGGGGATGTCTGTGGATAAAAATGTACATATAATCCACCACTGGCCAGATGCAATTTCAATGAATGTGAGTTTCAAGTGAAGAGATGTTTACTGTTGTTTCAATGTTTTGCTTTGTTTAGCAAATGGCCATCAGTATTTGTGCTATAAAATTTGAAATGAAGATTGTAATAAAATCTCTGTAATCATTATAAAATGAGAAAACAGTATGTACACTAATAGTTTAAACAGTATTTATGGTAATTGGGTAGAGAAAGCCAAATAATGGAATAATGAAATGACTGTGGGGGTAGTCAGTTACCGCTCCTAGGGCCCCATTTGACCATGATCTAGCCCTGGTAAGGCAAGTGCAGTCCTACAGGATATTTGGGGTCCTAGGAGTAAAAACGAGGGGTCCTAATGGAGACAGATAATGGGTCTTAATAGAGAGATGAAATCAACAAGAAAAGGAAAGTAATACTGCTGGAAGTGAATTCATCTTCAAATCTTGGTGAGTAATTTCACATGGTGGACCCTGCTTATACAAGATCTCACTGAGATGATACCAATATAGAGACTGTATTTTATATCTCATGGACAGAGACAGAGACAGTTCAAAAAATAAAAAACGAAGATTGTGCACAGATCCCAGGAGAGAAATGTGCCCATTCATGGCATATGGACTGGTGCCAAGACTGAAAAAAGACACTGTAGAATTCACAGAACTTGGAAACATCCCTATCACAGGGCTAAGCCATGTTGAAAGTGCCTCCTCTTAACAGAAGGAAACAGTCCACAAAAAAAAAACAACAAAATGACAGGCTAAACAAAAGCCACACAAGAGAATAAAGTGAACTGCTGAGGATAAAAAATCTATTATATACTGTTTCTGTTATGCAGTAAATCCAGAATTTACACAAAGTTAATATATAGTAAGAGCAAAAATAATTTAGAGGAATGAAAAATAACTACACCAGAACAACTGTTATAAGCTGCAGATAAAAAACAAGGTCTTTAATAGAGTAGACCAGATCAGATAAAAAAATACCTAGATTATGAAATTTTACATCTCTTGAAAAAAGATGTGGCTGAAGAACTGATGCAAGAAAAAGAATAAAAACAGAGACCATTAATAAATGTATAAAAAATAAATTTTGACTTCTGAAAGAAAAAAAGATCTGATATAGTGTAATATTTATGCAGAAAAGAAAGCTGTACTAACCAATATGACCACTACTGCTCCAAAGACATTTGAAGATATATACAGGCAAAGACATTCAGACATCGTAAATGTTACAAAGGAAAGAATAAGAACACAAAAGTGGATGTATTGAAAAGGAACAAGTTTAGTGAGACAGAAAAGCAGGAAATAGAAACTGAAGTGATAAACCAACTGTGAAGTGAAGGGTTTCATTTGGTGACCCTGATACAAGCAATAGCACAATATGATGTGTCAATGAATCCCCATGAAATTCTGCAGCAGACAGGACACTTCTGTAGAGGATATGTTACAGATGAAACAGAAAAGGGCACTTTATAGAAAATAAGCTTCTTCTTCTTCTTTCAGCTTTTCCTGGTTAGGAGGTTGCCACAGCAGATCACCTGTCCGCTCATGACTGGCAGTAGAGTTTTACTGTGTCGAGTTGCCAGCCCGGTGTCCAACCTTCCATAGAAGGCACACACACACGCGCACTTATGCCTAGGGCCAATTTAGAGTGTCCAGCCCACCTACAGCATGTCTTTGGGATGTGGGAGGAAACTGGAGCACCCGGAGGAAACCCATGCAACCACAGGGAGGACATGCAGACTCCGCACAGAAGGCACCCCAGCCAAGGATTGAACCGGAGAACCTCTTGCTGTGAGGTGGCAATGCTAACCACTTTATAGAGAATAAGCTAAAGTATAAAAATGTAAACCCTGGTTAAAATTCCAGTAAAGGTTACACAGTGAGAGAATGAGCTGTTACAGAGAGCAAAGCGGACACTCTCAGATAAGAACAGAATAATCTAAGGGAAGACCTGAGTGATTTAATAGCACATGCATATTAACATAGACAAGAGAAAGATAGTACAGAAAGTAAATAAGACCCAGAGTGTCAGAAGATTGATAAAACAGATGAACTCAATAGTAAGAACAATTAAGAGTGATTTATGTGATATAACACAAACAGAACATACTATTGTGCAGCTAAACTAATATCAGATAAACTAGTACCACAAAACATGAGGAGTAACAAAGGGAAAGAAGCCTATATGCAGAATGCCACCACAAAATCATCAAACAGACAAACAATAAAACTAAGGCAATATGTATCATTACCAGAACAATATAGAAAACGGATGAGAATAAAAATATTATAAATTTTATTGCATCATTTTCAATCATAAACTAAAAATTATTAGCACAAACAGAAAAATGTTGAAAAACAAAAAAGGAAAAGTACAAAACAAACAATACGCTGATGATCCAATTTTTAATAGAGACTTGGCCAAGAAAACACATCAGCAAAATCACCTAAAAAAGAAAAAAATGATACATTTTGGAGAAGTATTTAAGAAGATCCTGTTGATCATAACAAACATGCCAAATGGGTAGAAGAGTTAAAAGAAGCAGTAAAAAGTTCTAATATAAAGATATAAAATGGAATGAAGTGAATGTTAGAAAAACTGAGACAAAATTAAGAAGGGCACCAAAATGTAAAGCCCCAGGTCCAGATGCAATTCACAGCTTCTGGCCACATGTATTAACATCTTTGCACAAATGTTTAGCCATAAGTAAAAATATTTCTATGAATATCCCCAATGGACACCAACTTGGCAAACAACTGAAAAAAATATTTCTCAAGAGTGAAGCTATCCTACAAAGTATAGAGCAGTAACTCTCCTTCTGACAATTTATCTATCTGTGTATCTATCTATACATGTATCCTTTTTCGACTGGGTTAATCCCAACAGGCTAGTAGCCTCTTTTCAAGGGAGACCCAAGGTGGTATTTATATTACAAGGGGAAATTTGGTTAGGGGATTGGGGAACTTCTCTTACTTGTCATTGTTGTGAGTAGGACCCATTTTGGAGGAGAACATCCTGTTTCCAATCCAGGTGCAGAAGTGGTCTGGAGAAAAAGGAAGTAAAAGGAGAGGGAAGGAGATGATGGATTGGTAAAAGAAATTAAGGAGAAAGCAAATATCGAGACTGGAGAATGTGTGCAGAATTATTAGCAAGTATTTCAAAGAAACCTGATTGATGGAGATGACTCAGCAAATAATGGATGTTTAATTACAACCCAACATTCAGGAGGGCTGCAGGATGATTTATCTAAAGAAATGGTGGTGCAGTGTCAGCCAGAAAATGAAGGAGATGTTTCCTAGGGGGATATTATGGAAAAAATACAAAAGAAAGATGCAGGGATAATCCTGAAGAATGGTGTTCAGATGAAAAGAAAACATATGCAGATAAAGTAAAAGAAGGCAAAAGTGGAGTAGCAGAAAAGAAGGCAGAAGAAAATGAAAAATGGAAGTATGTGATAAGGATTCAAAGTTATAAAGGCAAAGAAATGGACAGATATGAAGTGTGGGAAAATTTAATAGCTCCTTTGGTTATAATGGGGTAAGAGCATTTATTGTTACTACAAAAGTTTTTTTTCAACTGAAAATTTTCTTGGTGAATATGAAAAAAAGAATGACTGTAACCCATAGAATCTTTATGTGATAATAGCATTTAACAGGGAAACAAAAAAGAAGATTCATGTACAATTTCAAACAGAGGTACAAAGAGAGACTTTGAAAGGACATTTGAAAGCTTTATGTAAAGAAGTACTGGACATTGCAAACATTTATGACAAAAGGGTGTTTACGGATTGGTGGCTGAAATTGTAATATTGTGCTAAAAAGAGAAACAATATACATATACCAAGCATGATGAATGTGGAAGGGACTGGGTATGTTGTAAAATACTGGGGACCACCCAAAACATTTTTTTTTGTGGAAAAAGACATTTGATAAGTACCTGTGACAAAAGCAAATGTTTTATTTGTGGGGAAATGGAACATGATGCAAAACATGTGAACTGAAATGTTATAAATTTAACAAAATTGGACATTTATGGATTGATTGCAAAATGAAAATGAGTAACAAAGAAGAAAAAAGAGAAGAAAATGAACAAAGAGAAGAAATGTTAGAAGTAGTAGAAATATAAGAAAAATTAGATGAGAAAAAATAATAAAGAGGACATATAAGACAGCTCTGAAATAAATGATGAAGAAGACATAAACTGGGAGGTAGTAAAAAAAAGAAATCTGTTGGTAAAAGGGTAAAGAACAGAAAAAGAAAATGTAAAGAGATAAGTACAAAAGAAAAAAGGAAATGAATGAAAAATAATATATAAAGCTAAAAACTGGGACCTGGTATAATGGTTAAGGAGTTTGACTCCCAGCCTCAAGGTACAGTGCTTGATTCTCACCTTTGTAAAGGAAATTGGTTATGCCTAAAATGGCCTATTAAGAAAGCTAGCCTAGCTATTAGCTATGAACTTATGAAACCATGAATGTAAGGAAAAGAAAAAAAGAAGTTATGTGCTCACTATAACATTCCATCTGTGTTGTCCATTTTCATTCTTCTTCAATAAGTTGGTTCAGATCTGACTCAGATGCTTTTTACAGCTCGTGGATACTGGAAACTCACGAGCTCCTCCATTACCCATAATGCTCTAGCACCCTACCATACCTCAGCTCTTGCTTGCTAACCTTATAGTTTAATAGAAATTTAGAAACTGCACTAGGACAAGAAATTGGATCTCAAAATTCAGGAATATTGGTTTTCTTATTATCTTGACATTCTTCCAGAAGTCACAAACCAAGTGGTAGGGGGTTGGAGGGAAGGGAGTTGAGGAAAAATGAAAATAGACAACACAGATGGAACATTATGGTGAGTACATAACCTCTTTATCTGATGTTGTGAATTTTCATTCATTCTTCAACAAGTGGGACAGAGTCCCCAGCTATCTAGGAGGACTCTAAGGAAGGATATTCCTGAGCACTGTTGAGACAAAGGCTGCTCTTCCCCTTGAGATCAGATCCAATTTGTAATGAGTAATAAATATTTGAGGATTAACCCAAGTTGCAGCCACACAGATATTATCCATGGAAGACCTGGATAAGAATACTGATGAAATTGCCATGAACCTAGTTGAATGGACCCTTAAAGGTTTTGACAGAGACTAACCCAATTTGTTGTAGACAAAGGAAATGCAATCAGTTAACCATTTGGCTAAAGTTGCTGTGGTAGCCGGTTTTCCCAATTTTGATTCCACAAAAGAAACACATAATTGATCTGTTTTTCTCAGATCTTTTGCTTTATGCAAATAGAAACATAACTGTCTGCGAACATCCAACAAATGTAACTTGTATTCTCCCTTGTTCAATAAAACTGGAAGATTAACAGATTGATTGATGCTGATTTCTGACACCACCTTAGTAAGGAAAGCTGTGTTGGTTCGTAATGCTACCCCATCTTTAAGGAAAATGAAATAAGGAGGCTTAGGAGATAGGGATTGAAGTTCAGAGACTCTTTGAGCAGAGTTTATAACTACTATAAAGACAGTTTTCCAGGTTAAAATTTTTAGTTCACACTTTGCTGATGGTTCAAATGGAGACTGATTTAAAACTTATAGTACTAAATTCAAATCTCATGGCGGAGTTGGATTTTTAAAAGGGGGTCTAAGAAGAAAAGTTCCCCGAATAAAGGCCTTACAAAGTTTTGAAGAAGCTAAGGAGGAGTTATTTGTTCCTATGTGGAAATTAGAAATGGCAGTTGTTGTACTTTAACAGTTGAGGAACTAGCCCCTTCATTATAATGGAGAAAAAACTCAAGAACTCTAAGTATTGGTGCTGAAAAAGGATCAGTGTCTCTTTGTTGTGCCAAAAAAGCAAATCTTTTCCATTTACTCCTGTAAATCTTCCTAGTGGAAGCTTTATGGAAAGACAAAAGAATGTGAAGTAAAGGGGAGGATATTCTCGGTTGTCTGGTATCAATGGAAGGGGAGAAACCATACAGTCAGCTTTAGGCCTGACATGTCCAGGTGAATCGTGCCTGTCGGGTAAGACAGGAGGTCTGGAACTGGATACAGAATCCATGGTGGGTGAACTAGATAAGGCCAAAGAAAGGGAAATAAAATCTGATGAGGCCAGTAGGGTGCAATGAGGATGATTGTGCTCTTCAGTTGAGATGCTTTCTAAAGAAACTTGGGGATTAGAGAAGTTGGGGGTAAGCATAAAGGAGAAATGCCCCCACCCCACCCAATTTGGGAAACATCCATTGTCACTATGGCTTTGGGCTGAGGAAGAATGAAGGGACGGCTTTGTTATAATTGACTTGAATGAATCCACCACAAGAGGTACTTTTTGCATGCCTGAGTTATTCTAATCTGGGCGGACATAGGTTGATGCAGAATAGACCAGTTGCTAGGGTCCGTTGAAGAATTCTCATATGGTGTCTTGCTAATGGAACCAAAACAGTCACAGCGGACAATGACCCTGGGGCTTGTAGAATCAATCAAGCTGATAGAAGAGATTTTGAATTATCTCTTTGAGTTGAAATTGACTTGTTTGCACCCCTGGTAAAGGAAGGAAGGCTGCCACTGATACCGTATTTACAAGGCCCCTGTGAATTCTAATATAAAAGATGGTTCTCTCTAAGATTTGTTGCGATTGATAGTGATTCCTAGATGACAGTAAAGCTGAAGTACATAATCTCGTGTTTGTATTAGGAGATGACTGGTTGGAGTGATTATGAGCCAGTTTGTTCAAATACAGAAACACCCGGAATCCCTGCAGTCTCAAGTGAGCTGCTACTACTGTCATGCATTTATGAACACCCTCGGGGCTGTGGTGAGGCCAAAGGGCAGAGCTTTGAATTGACAATGAATAGCTCCCAGCCAGCAATGTAGGTATCTTCTGTATCATCTGTTAATTTTATGTGATAGTATGCATCCAGTCATCCTTCTCCAGGAAAGGCAAAGTAGACTGAACCATGACCATCCCGAACTTAGTGTACTGAACTGACTTGTTCAGAATGCTGAGATCCAAAACTGGTCTATAGTCCCATGATTTCTTTTGCACTAAAAAGAATCTTGAGTAAGTTCTGGACTCTTTCTGTTCTGGGGGGACCTCTTGGATGACTTTTTTTTCCTAGTAGCTTTTTTATTTCTAGTGCTGCTGCTTTTCTCTGACTGGGTGGAATATAGGAAATGTTATTTACTGTTATAGGGGGATGAAGGGAAAAGGGTATTATATAACCTTTGTAAATAATCCTCTCCACTTTTTTTTAAATTTTTGCAAGTCTTTCAGGTTTCTAATATGACGGGAATGGACCCCATTCCTAAGTCAAAGTGCGATTCAAGTTCATGAAATTAGTATTGTTTCAATTTTTCATGTCAGCCAAAATTATTCTTCACAGCACCTGCAATGTGCCCAGTAATGACTCCTTCTGCAATTCGTACAGAGTTACATGTATTGGTAACATATCTAAATACAACTGTAGATTCTTTTTTATAAGACCTGTTGCTCCTACTACTATTGTAACTGTCTCGGTAGCTTTCTTCCATGTTGCTCTTGTTTCTGCCTTCAAATTATGATATTTTATGACTTTGTGTCTCTTTTCACAAGACATTGTAGTCACTGGGTGTAGCAACTTCAATGATCAGTGCTACTTTTGTCTTCTTTTCATGGACCACTATATCTGGTTTTCTTGCATCTATCTTTTGAAATGGTAATGGGTGATCCCATGTGATGTAGCCTTTATCATTTTCTATGATGCTTTTTGGTTAATGTTTCCAGTATTTTTCAGCCATATCACTACTATAATGTTTGTACAATCCCCAGTGCAACAGTCTTGCCACATTATTATGCCTTTTAGTATACAGTCTTTCTGCCATTAGTATGTCGCAACCAGCAACAAGGTGCGTGACTGTTTCCAATTCTGTTTTATGAAACCTACATTTAAGTGTTTATCCCATATCTTCAATAGACTTTGTAAACCAATGTGTGCATAGCCCACTATCTTGGGCCACCAATATTAACATTTCATCTTTCGGTTTGAATTCGCCTCTCCTTAACCATTCCTGCATTTGATCCTGATCAACATGAGATTCTGCCAGAAGTTTTCTATACTTGCAGCTATGCATTTTCCACATTTCTTGCTTTCTCATCTGATCTTTCACCTTATATTCTTTCTTTTGTTTTTTTGGCACATTCCATTGCTACCTGATTTTTATCTACTTCTGGTTTGATTTCCATTCCTGCTTGATGCCGATATGCTTCTGCTAGACTAAGCAGGGAAGTCGTCTTAGATTATTCTCCTCATATTTCAAAACATTCAATATGTTTGGGTCTTGTGAGGTCAGCAGATATGTGTGCAGTCCCACAGCTGCAGATTTATACATGTAATCAATTTCAAGGAGGCCCATACCTCCTTTGGAACAGGGAATATATAATCTTGGTGTGCACTGATTTTTATAAATCATTTGGTGAGCATGAAGCATCCTTCGTGTTTTCCAGTCTAATCTATCCAACACATTTTGGGGCCAGTCAATCACTCCAAAACTGCAAGTTAGGACAGGAAGAGCAAATTGGTTTATAGCTTGAATTTTGTTCCTAGATGTCAACGCTGTTTTCATGATTAATGAGTTTTATTTTCATTTGCTCATGTTTTATTGTTGATCCTTCATCAATTCCCAAATATTTATACACTCCCTTTTGCTCAAGTTTTTTTTATATCACTTTCTTTTCCCAAACGGATGTTTTCTTGGTGCTGCAGTTTCCCTGCTTTAAGGGTTGCTTTTGCACATTTATCAAGACCAAATTACACTTTTGTATCATCTGAAAAGGATTTGACTACTTGCAGTTGTGCTGTCAGTTCCTCATCTGGTGAGCTATACAGTTTTAAATCAACAGCAAAGAGAAGATGAGAGGTTTTTACACTTTGTTGTTTTCTAGGAGCCAAATTATAGCCATGGCGTAATCTGTTAAGTAGATAGCTTAATGGGTTAAAGGCAAGACAGAATAGCAGCAGTGAAAGGGAGTCACTCTGGAATATCCCCCTTTGAATTTTTATTCCTGGGATAATAATTTACTCTTTATCATGGCTTAATTGCAAACTGGTGTGCTACTGTTTCATGACATCTGTAATGTAATCAATCAGTGCAAGGTGTATCTTCTACATTTTTAAGCACTCTTTTATCCATGAATGTGGGATACTGTCAGATGCTTTTTTGTAGTCAGTCCATGCCATACTTATATTCTTCCCCTTTTTACAGTTCTCCACTATGACTTTATTTAGCAACAGATGATCCTTTGTTCCATATGAGTTTCTTTTATTACCCTTTTGTTCTGTTGCCACAATTGAATTTTCTTCTAAATGACTATAAATTCTATCGGCATCGGTATAGTGTCATCGGAAGGCAAGTTATTGGTCTATAATTTTTAGGATAACTTGCAAGTTCACTCTTAAGTAGGATCACTGTTTTTCACTGTTTTTCCTGTTGTTAACCAGGTTGGTGCCTATTGAGGGTGTGCATATAAACCGTTCTTACTCATAGCTAAATCTTCATGCAAAGATGTTAATACTTTTATCCAGACGTTAGCTGCTGCATCTGGGCCTGGGATTTTCCAGTTGGAGGCTTTTCTTAACTGCATCTCAGTCTCTCTGGCCGTCACTTCATCCCATTTCATATCCTGTACCTTTGAACTTTTTATTCTTTCTTTTACTTCTTCTATCCATTTAGCATCTTTGTTATGATCCATGGGATCTTCATAGATGTTTCTCCAAAATTTTTCTATTTCTTCTCTTTTGGGTGGTCTTTCAATTCTTTTTGCCTTGTTTCCCAATTGTCTGTAGAACTTTTTGGAATCATCAATAAATTGCTTATTTTGTACTTTTCCTTTATATTTATCTGTGTATCTTCTAAGTTTTCTGCCTGTACGGAGATTTTTAGTTTATTATTTGCAATAGAGAAAGATAGATCCTGATCCGTTACAATACTGCACATTGCTTTCATCACATCTATTTTTCTGAGTATTTTTGTTGATCTGTTCCCTCTTCTATACACTTTTAACAGTGACACTTATAGTCTTAACTGCTTTATAGTTTTCTGTATTTGATACCTCCATGATGGTATTCGATTTCTCCCCTTCCTTTCTACCCTGTTTTCTTGTGGTAGAAGTTTATCTGTTATTAATTTAGCTGCACAGTAATATATCCTGTTTACTTCTGTTATATTGCATGGATCTCTACGGACAGTCCTAATTACTGTGTTCATTTTTTTTTTATCAAACTTCTGACTTTTTGGGTTTTATTGACCTTCTGCAGTCTATTTCTTTCATTGATCTTAAAGTAACTATATATCTCTATTAAATCAATCAGCTCTTCTCTTAGCCCATTTTCTTCTAAACTGAGGGGACATTTTTTTTCTCCATTTCCTGTGGGCATTCTATAGAGAGTTCTATTGCATCTTCCTGTGGGGCATGATCTTCAGTTTCATCCTATTTCATCCATTGCTCTAGCATATGGGAACTCACTGGCCTGTCACTCCTCAACATTGACTGTGTCAGAGTTGCCACAGTTTCCTGTTCATTCCCTTGCCGTTCAGCTTCAAGTGAATGTTTATACTGGTTTCTTGTGTAAGGCTCCAAAATATCTTCATATGGCAACTGCCCAGTTGCTTCCCGTTCCACTGGTTTCTCCTTAATTTGGATGTCTATTGCTCTATCCTGCTGTGGTGCTTTCTGAGTTAGGTTTTCTACACTGAATCCTTCACTTCACAGGTACTCCATAACCTCAGTTTCTATTTCTTTAACTTCTCCATTATTAATCTTCTTTTCTACATTTCTTCTTTGTCTTATTTTTTTGTATTGTAAAGTTTTCCATATCTGGATTCCTTTGCCTGCATTTCTCTTCAAATATCTTTGGTGCTGCTCTTTTTGTATTGATTAATTTTGCTTTCTCCTTTGCATAAATATTACACCTTATTGAATCTCTTTTTCTTTCCCATGTCCATATTTCTTCTTCAGATGTCTCCTTATCTTCCTGTTTCTCCTTACTTTGGGAACTCATTCCATCATGCTGTGATGCAACCTGTGTTAGACCCTCTACACCAAATCCTTCACTTCACAGGTATTCCATAACTTCAGCTTCTTTTTTTTTAGCTACTACTTTACTAATCTTTTCTGCATTCCCTCTTCATGATATTATTTTTTTATTGTGAAATTTTCCATTCCAGGATGCCGTTGCCTGTATTCCTCTTTGAATATCTTTGGGGCTGCCTTTTTTGTATTGAGTAATTTGGTTTTGACTTTGTATAAATATTGCACCATATCAAATCTCTCTTTCCCATGTCCATATTTTTTATACTTTTCAAAAAATCTATAGGTTTTGTTGTTTATATTGTCGTTCCTCCTCAGATGCTTCTTTTTCCAAACAGATGAAAGTTTCTTGGTCTATATGATCTTTTTCACAAATTTTTATTTGAGGTTTCTGACAGTTTTTCTTGTGAAAGTATTTTTCTTTCTTCCAATTTCTTTCTTAATCTTTTTGTATATCTTGTAATTGGAAATTCTGGACTTTTTGCATAAAAGTAACAATATATGATTAATTTCTTGTCCTCAATAGTCCACTCTATCATCTTTATGGCTCTTCTTTGGCCTATCAGTTTTTGTGACTTTTGTGAACTGCTACTTCCTTCTACAACAGGGATAGGGACATCCTCCCCCTGGGCCTGGTCTAGCCCCATTGTAGGAATGTTTCCATATTTTGAGCATTCTACACTGTCATTTTTTTCAATTCCTGGCACCAGTGTGCCTACCAGGATTGGGCACTTTGTTATCCTGGGTCTTGTGCACCTAGCTATCTTTTTTAATTTTTGACCTACTGTTCATGATATAGGCTGTAAAAATACAGACTATATATCCATGTCATCTTGGTGAGATTTTGTGAAAAATAGGGTCGACTTCATGAAGGCACTTTCCAAGACTTGAGGATGAATTCAGTTTCAGCAACACTACTCTCCTTTGCTTGCTGACGTATCATATCTCAATTTGGACCCTTAATCCTCAACCCATGTATCTTTTGTAATGTCTAGTCAGGCTGTCTGGTGCAGGGATAAATGACCCCCAACTGCCTCCAGAGGTGGACAATTGGGCCTCCTTTCATTAGTGCTAGTAGGATCTGTCAGAGAAAGAATCTCTAGAGCCTTAATTCTGTGGGCCACCTATGCCACATGGGCAGCATCTTTCGTTAGAGTTCCCCCCTCTGCCTCTGGGGGAACTATCTCTACATGGATCATGGAAGGCACCCTGGGATTTTCTGAATATTTTTTGACCACTTCATTGATTTCTAGAGAAGGTTTTTTTGAGGAGTCAAAAAGCATATGCCCACTGCAGACAGGGTCTTAACATCTTGTGCACACCTGGAGAGCATGTGTTTCACCTTGGGGCCAAACAAAGAACTTCTGTCAAAGGTGCAGCATTGATGAAGAAGGACTTGAAGGAATTCATGAAATCACACAGGTGCATCCAGGCATGCCTCCTAAAGGAAATGCCTAAACCCACTGCCCTTACGGTACCTTTAGCTGCATGTGAAATGAGCCTCATGGATGAATTTGAGATGGATTGTAGAGTTGCCAAATGTGAGACAATGGAACCCTCAGCATCAGAAGTAATGGTTCCAGAGAGGGATTTGGAAAGTTCTTTAAAGAAGTCCCTCTGATGTCTGATGAAGTGTGCCAGACTGCAAAGGTTGCTGAAGCATACACACTCTTCCCAAATCTGTCCAAAGTCCTGGACTCCCTGTTAGGAGGATAGACAGATGAACACTGTTCCATGCGTTCCTTCTTTGTGGATACTGCTTTGACCATGGCATCAACTGGTACTCCTTTGCTCCAGAATTCTCTTCCTTTTGGTGGTGCCAGGATCTTATCTGGTCTCTTGGGGATTGGCTCAACATCAATAGGTTCCTTCCACACCCACGTAGAGATCAAATCAATGAGCTCATTAGTAGGCAGTGTCAATCATGAGGTAGATGGGCCCAACCTATAGGCTTCCAGGAATACTGATTCCTCTTGGAAAGGGTTATAGCTAGGCTAACCACCTCTTTGCTTTAAGATCTCCAGGATGTCTCCAGAGGAGACATCAACTGCTGATCTTGAAGACCTTTCCCCGCTCATCAAGAGTAGAGTTTAAATGCCTCTTCTTGCACTTTCTCTTCCTAGGGACGACTTCTGCAGGATGCTCTGGAGAAATCTCAGAAGATATAACTATACTCAGCTTGGTAGTTTGGAGACTTTGACTTGGCTGTCCCTGCAAAGTAGAGTATTGAGGATCAAGGCACAAAGACATATGAGACTGGGAAGACAGATCAGGATGGGTGAATCACCCTTCCTCTAGAAGTTTCAAAAACCTCTCTCCACTACTTCAAAGGCAGAATGCCCCATGTAGAAGGAGGTTGAATGTGCTGAAAAGGCATGCTTCCAGACCATTTTCTCCCTGTGTCCCAAAGGCAGCCTACCTGAGGCAGAAGTCAAAAGCCAAGCTATCCAAAGCTGAGGTACTGAGGGGCAGATATGGCTCCGACAACTTCTGAGTTGACTCCAACACCTTGGATCCAGCAATGGCACTACAGCTCTAAGAGTCATCTGGCTCCAAAGTGCTCATCTGGCTCCAAAGTGCTCAGAGCTGGTCCACTCAGAGTAGGTATCAGAGCCAAAGATACAACAATCTTCAGATTTGACACAGATGGTTCTGGAAGTCTTGGATCCAGGAGCTCTAAAACCAAAGGTTGGATTGGAGAAGGAGCCAAAACAGGTGGAGTAGTACTAGTGAAGGTCTCCGGAACTGATGGGGTAGGAGCCGGGAGAACTCCCATCCGATTTTGTGCCGTGTGAAATTTCCTCATCATTCTATCCACATCAGCCTCTGTCAGACTCCTAGAAGACCAAGAAGAAGAGGCCACTGAAGTGGTCCTAGAATGATGACATCTCTCTAAGAAGGGTGATAGTAAACAGAAAGGAAGAGGGTCTAGAGTAGATGCATAATGCATCCTAGGGAGTTTTTTCCGCAGTAAGCCTTTTAGAATCAGCTTATTTTTGTGATCCACTAAGGCCCGTAGATTAAAGACCTTACAAATGTCACATGATTCTTTTAAATGAGCCTGGCCTAATCAATATAGATATGAATCATATGCATCAGCTAGAGGTATTTTGCACCCTCAATCTTTACATTTCTTAAAACCTGAAGGTTTTTCAGTCATGTTGAAGCAGAAAATTTGAATACAAGCGAGATTTTTTTAAGCAAAAAATGAAAGAAAAGTGAAAAGAGGGTTACCAACAATGGTAAATAAAGAGATTAACATAATGGTATAAGTCAGAGAGAATTTACCAACAATGGTAGACTAAGAATACACCGATAAGTGTAAAAGGATAAGGGAGGACTATATAAAAGATCTAGATAAAGTGAGAAAATATATAAATCATATTTCACTCACATATATAACACTAAAGCTTGAGACCTAGCAGTGACCATGTCTGTACATGAAGGCAGGAAATGAGATCTGATGTATGGTAGGTGACTAGAGCATTATGGGTAAGGGAGGGGCTCAATTGTTTCCTTTATCTACGAGCTGTAAAAAGCATCCGAGTTGGATCCAAGGATCAGATCTGAACCCACTTGTTGAGGAATGGATGAAAACTGAAATCAGATTGAAAATTTTAGATGTAAACTATATTAAGAATAAGAAAAATAGGAATTTTGGAGTAGTGTAATACATGTGTTTTAGATGTAATTATATTAGAAGACTTAAGATTTTTAACAAATGAAGAAATTTTACAAACAGAGAAACTATGGGGGAGGAAAGATAATCTGGAATTTGGGAAATGAGAGATGCTCTGGATTAGCTGTATTCTATAAAAATACAGTAAAGATATTAATTGTAACTTTACCAAAAGATGGGAAGATTAACCACTGTAAATTTAAACAAGTATATCGAATTATAACATTATATGCTTGTGCTAATTGTAAAGAAAAGAAAGCTTATTTCATCAGATTTTAGACTATGTGGTGACAAGTATGAATATTATAATAACAGGAGACTTTAATTGTGATTTAAAAGGCAAGCATAAAAAGAAAGGAAATGATATAAGAAAAAAATAGAAGTTATAAGATGTGATAAGTGAAAATTTTGGGACAAAAATTCATGGACTTACAAAAGGGGTATGTATAGAACTGAAATATGCTATTTTATAGGATCAGAAGGTTTAGTTACAGGAATATGGCTAGAGAATAAGGAAAACAATGAATATGTAAAATAGGCAAATGAATAAACATGATAAAGGAGAAAGCATGGAATGAAGAAGGAGAGAGATTAGTTCTACAGTTATGGAAAGATCATATTTGTATGAGAGCATTTTATAAAAATTGGTCTGAATGGCAGATGATATTTAAGGAAAAATATATAAAAAAGTTTTCTACAGTGGCAATATGATGTGACAAAAGTACAGAAAGAAAAATATAAAAACATGATGCAATGGAAGATTTAGAAAATGATAGAAAGTACTTTGACAAAGAAAAATAATTATATGAAAGCAATCTAGAAAAAATAGAGTAATTGTTATATAAGCAAAGATATTTCTACAAGGAAAAAGAGAATAAGTATCAAGCTACTTAAGCAGATTAGTAAAGAAAGATGGTAGTGAAAACAGAGAAATAAAAAATGCAAAAGGAGAAACATAAAACTAGGGAAAAGATTATGAAAAATGTAGTACAAATGTACAAGAAATGTTTAAAGAAAAAAAAAGAAGATAGAGAAAAAAACATGGAAAGTATAAAAAGTTAACAGAAAAAGAGAATAAAGAGTTGGAAAAGGAGATTTATTTAAATGAGCTTGATGAAGTATTAGGACAAGTAAATATAGATCTGGCTGCAGGCCCAGATGGAATTGGGTATGAAATGTTTAATAATTTAAGGGGTTGGTAAAAAAATATTTTTTAAAGATTTTGAATCAATGGTTAAATTAAGCTTTTATGTAAAGATAATTATGTAGTGGAATACTATGGAAGAAGGAAGATAGAAGAGAATTAAAAAACTGGAGACCAATAGTATTGAATAATGATCATAAGATCTTTATGAAAATAATACAAAAGATTTTAAAGTAAAATGGAAAATATTATAGAAAAGAGCATATATAGTATAAATGAGAAGGGTTATAAAGAATGATTAATGATAGAGAAATTGTGGATGCAGTTATGAACAGAAAAGAAGAAGCAAAAAATCATGACAGGAGACCTTGATAAGGCATTTAACACAATTGTACATGAAATCTTATGGGTAATGATGAAAGAATATTTTACACATGAGAAAGCTAGGAAATTATGTATGTCAGAGTACAGTAAAAATAAAGTAAAAAAAAAAAATACTGCTAAATGGCTGGTTAAGCCAAAAGGTACACAAGAAAATTTGTGTAATAAGACAGAGAAGTCCATTGAGTTGCATGCTCTTTGTATTAGTTTTGAATGTGATAGTATATGAAATAAATTACAAAAAGAAGGAGGCAGGGTATATAATACCTGAAGGGTTAAGAATTCCAATTCTATTAACATATGCAGATGACATTATAATAATTGCTAAAAAACAATATTTGGATAAAAGATGTAATAATTTGCACAAATGAGTGTATGGAGATGATAAGGATTGCTTTAAATAGAAAATTAAAGGTTTAAGTGATGTAGTAAAGATTGGGGGTATATATTTTATAATTAATTAAATTTCTGCAGAAGGTATACAATTTAGGAATAAAGATGTAAGTAGAGTAGAATTCAGTGGAAAAAAAACAGAAGAAATAAAACAAACATCTTTTCTGGAGAACAAATAAATTATTCAGAAAAAAAGGCTTATTTGATAAATTCAGTACTGATAGGAAAATAGTATACTAGGCAAGTGTATTTATATTGCCAACATTGTTTGAAAAGGAATTACTGCAGATATTTTTTTTCATTTATATGGGGTTCTAAATTAAATCCAACAAAAAGAGGAGTTTTGTGTGTAAATAAATAAGAAGGAGGTTTAGAGTTAATTAACCCAGTGGTATATGCTGCTTCATTAAATCAGTACAAAGTTTTAAAGTGGATAAATGAAAAAGATGAGAGATTAGTAGTAAAACTGTATAAATATAAGTATGATAAATTTGGGGGTATGGTAAAAGTGAGTAAAAGAGAAAAACAGTGTATAAATGAAGAAATAAAATGTTACCAGAAAAAATATGTTTGTGGAAAATAAAAATTCATGATATAGAAAAAGATAGAAAAGTACGGTATAAGAATGTAATGATAAAACATTACTATATAAAACCATGGGAAAATCTAACGGATGAAAAATCAAAGCTATAAAAATAAGAAGCAAATGGAATCAGAAAGTAGAATGTCAAGAATTTTTTCTGGAGACTGGTAATAGATAAATTGCTAGTAAAAGTAAATATGCCATATAAAAATAAAAATGATATAATATGTTTATGTTGTCAAGAAGAAGCAATAACAGAACATGTAAAAGAGTATAAAAGAGTAAAAACATTATGGGGAAATCTATGTAAAGAATATTTTAAAGATATAAAAGAAGCGGATAAAATAACATGGATATGATTAAATATGGATATTATAAGAAAAGACATAAAGAATATGTTAAAAAAAGATTAAAAGTCATTTTATGTTTTATGGAAAGAAGAAATAAATGAAATTATGTTTAATAGCAAATACATTTTAGCAACAATAATAAGTAAAATTAGATGGTAGTTATGGAAAAAGAAGTGGGGGTCTAATAGGGATGAAAATTTAGCATGATTGTAAAGGAAATTATGAATATATGTAGACAGACTTGTATATGTATATATTTGTACATATGTAAATATTTGTAAATATGTAAATATTTTATAAATAAAAAGGACCTCTTCTCTTTTTGATAGGTGCCATGGAATATTTTATATCCATCTGAGCTACAATCAACTCAAGCAGATGGAGCCTCAGTTTAATGTCTCATTCGAAAGACAGAAATATAACTTGTATACCAGAACTGATAGAGTTTATGGTAACAGAAAAAAATTCAATCATGGCAATAGAACAGAAAGGTAATAGAAGTAAATCTTCTGGAACAAAGCAAAATCTAATATTAAACAAAGTCGTAAGAGACAGCTGTTAAAAAAGGACAGAATCTAAGTATAGCATGGTTTACAAAAAAAAAAAATAAAAAGCATTTGGTATCATTCTATAATCATGTATTATGGAATGCTTACATATATGTAAAATACTCCCTATTCTGATAAATTACATAGCAGCTACTATGAAAAAATAGCAAACTTCTTTATAATGGAGTCATGACAGAGGGCAAATTATTTTCCCATGATGAAAATCCATAGGAAAATATTCCAGGATAATTCTTTGTTACCACTGCTGTTTTGCCATGTCATTAACCTACTGACCTCTTTACAAAACAACTAGACTACAGCTACATCTTTAATTCCAAAAAAACAGCCTTCACCAATGACATCTCATCTACTTTTTGTGGACAATTTAAAACTGTAAAGCTCATAACATAAATACTGAAAGCACACCAAGAAATGGTTTCTCAGATAATATAATAATGGTATTTGGCCTTGATAAATGTGCAAATGCAAAATGTATAGCAGCAAAACTGTAGAACCAAGGAAATATAATAAACCTGTGACATAAAAGAACTGGAACAATAATGCATGTGAATAGAAGAAGGGTCGGCAATAAATAATGAAAAAATGAGAACAAAGCTTACTAAGGAATATTTTAGAAAAATAATCTCCTATGTATTTTATTTTACTTTGTCTTTTAATTTGTAACCTGTCTAGTAAAATACTTGCTCTCATGTACATTTTCTCTGAATGTGTGCAACTGTATTACAAAGTGTCTATAATCATTTGTGGAGCTTTTTACCTCAGGCATATACCTAGTTGGACTGCCATGGTAACCAAATGTGAAATAAACTAAACTAAATAAATAAATAAATACATAAACAAATATCAAAAACTGTCTTGACAACTAGGAATAATGTTCAAAGTATAAATTGGTCTTCCTGTTCTAACTCAGAACTTTGATGTCATATCTTAAAATATCAGCATATACAACCAGATACTAGAGCAATATGAAATAAAGACACTCAGATAGTTCTAATATTATGTGGAACAACACGGCTAATAAAAAATAATACTTAAATATGCTACCAATACATGTAACTTCACATCAGCTGCAGAAGGAGGCAGCTCAGAGTTAATTGTGGGTGCTGAGAAGAGCTCTCTTGGCAAACATCAAAGACTAAAGCAATACTAATTTCATGAAATGTAATTATATCTTTACTTGGGAATGGGGATCATTACTGTCAAGGTATTAGAAAACCTACACATTTGAAGAAATTAAAAAAAGACAGGTTACTTGTTGCACAACCATCAGCATCTATACAGGCAAAGGTCACAACAAGGTACAGTGTGGACAATGTTAGTATAACTTAAGCACCAACATCCAAGCTGTGCTAATGGGTGAATGTCCACCACCATGAACCAACTCAGCATGCTCTTCCACCTGCACCAAGCTAGGTATACTTCACTAGAGGTTGCTTTCCTCAAAGGAATGGCTATGCTAGAACTTCCAATATATGAGTGGATAGATTGATCCAGAGACAGATTTCAGGTTGTGGCTACATTGTTATGTGACTGGGATCATTATCAGATACCCAGAATGGGGCACAGTACCACTTCAAGCTGCACCTGATGCCATCTGAATCTTTGTCTGTGACAACCTTCTGTGAGAATCCCATACATCAAAACAACATCTACTCTGGGCAAAGTAAGGCATGCTAGGTCATGAAAACCATAAGCTAAGATTGATAACTGACATGTTTTTGACACAATCCCAAGGCTCATATCATGGCCATTAAAACTTCACACTTGTATCATCATGCACACCCTGAATCATTTCATGATGGTGCCTAGCATGTATGGCATACTGTATATGAGGCAGCCATATTTTAGCATAGGTATCCATGACCTCATCAGTCAATTAATAACTTCACTCCATAAACACACATAGCAGCAAACAGAATGTGCTAATGTGTATCAATGTCTGCAGGTGGAATATCTTCAGTAGCAACTGAAGGTTCATTCAGTCCAGCAGGTTCAAAGTGTTATATGTGGTCATCACCATAATCAGCATTCCTCTGGACATCATCATATCCTTATTCTTCTCCTTCCCAGAGATATTCAAAGGCAGGAAGAGAAAAAGCCAGGATAACCATTGCTCTCACTAGTGTAAAGGAGGAACGTTGGTCCCTTGTGACTTTCACGTCTATGCACTCAATTAACAAAATGGATCACTGGTGCACCCAAACCTAAATAGCCTGCTGTTGATGGCATGGATAATCTCAACCTAGTATCCTTTAGGGCCACTTATCCCAGGAAGTGCTACACATCTTACAGGAAGCCAGGAGGTGAAGTACCAGGAAAGCCTTATTTATTAAATTTAAAAATGTTTATGAATGGTGTGACTCCAAGTGTTTTCTGCTTTTTGTTTGTGAGTATCAAGGGATAAAACATTCAGACATGGGAAGGGTAAAGATGGACCCACTCCACCAGGGTAGCAGCAACCACAGCACTTTTCTTTAAAAAAACAGCTTAGCTGAGAGTATCTGTGGGGCAACTGAAATCCTGCAAGGTATGTTCGTGCCACTTTCCCTGGTTTAGGTCTAGACCACCAGCAAGGTAAAGTACAGTTTTGTAAGTTGCAGTGATTGTAACAGTACTTATTTGAGTCCCTTGCTGCTGCAGTAGTCTTTTGGCTATAGGGGTTGTTTCCTGCCCAGGAAACAACAAGTGACCAACTTCACAAAGCTCTGGCTCCATCCCACAACTTCACTCTGACTGTTGACTGGACAGCAGAGAGGTGGGAAAACTACAGTCAGAGTCAAAAAATATTCAGTGCTTTCTTGCCACCTCAAGGAAAGCAGCTCTAGGGCTTCACAGGAGCAACAGTTGACTATGGGATTAATTTCTGGCAGAAGTCCCCATAGGGGATCTTTTATACACAGAAAATATTGTCTTTTTAAATATTTTCAATGCATTTTTATTTTCTATAAAATACCTGCAATTTTATTAATATCTGCAGTTTTTTGTCAGAAACAGCTATGAATAACAGGGATTGTTATTGAATATTGGGGCTGGTTTGTGAGAAAAATGTACTGCTTTTGAAATATTTTAACTTAAGCTTAAGGATTTAAAGACTGGGAATTGTTTTTATGTACTTCAAACACTGTTTGAGTGTTTTGGTGCTTGAGTACACTTTGTGACAACTTTCCTTCATTATTACAGGTAGGAAGCAGGTCATCTAGCAGCCAGCCAACCATTCCAGCAGGGAAGCCAGCTAGCCCAGCAAAGACTGTGATTGTAGTGGTAAGTACAATAGTATTTTGTGGATCTAGTTTTCTTTTTAAATGGGAATATTGTGTTTTATTTCAATTGAAGTTTTTAATGTTTAGAGGCAAATGGGGTGCACAATACAGTATTTAAATCTGTGTAGTGGTTATTTTGAGATTTCCAAGTAGTAGTTTTGAAAGGTATAAAAAGTGTGTGTGTGTGTGTGTCTGTGTGTAATTATAATTGTTGTGGTTGTTTTGGGATTATTTGGAAGCATTGTTTTTTAAAGGCTAAAATGTGTGTATAGAAGTTTTTTTATTTCTGGTGGGGGCAATCTTCACAGATAAATGTAGTGTGATATATTTCTATTGTGGCTTTTTCAGGGCACTTTGCATTTACAGATGGAAATGTTTTAGGATAGTTTGTGCAGTTTCATGCTGTCTTCAAGAAGTTAAGATATACTGCTTTGGGTATTCTTTCTAGTGTTAGTTCTTGCAAGTCCATGTCTATGTATTTATAACTTTTTATTTTTTGAGGGGGAATGTTCATAAGTAAATGTAGTGCATTTATTATTCTAGTAGGTACATGTTGTTGTGGCTGTTTCTAGATAGGTTGCTTTTATAATTGGAAACGTGTGTATTTTATTTTTATGCTGTCTTTAATAAGGTTAAAATGTACTGATTTGCTTATAAAGTGAATATGGCCATGCTGATTTTACTTGGGCCTATTTATTGCATTGTTGTGCTGGGTAAAAAAGAAGTTATGTACTCTCCATAACATTTCATCTGTGTTGTCGATCTTCATTTATCCTTGACTGATGGGATTCAGTTCCAAGTCACGGAACCAGCTCGGCCGTCACAATAGCTCTTGCAAGCCAAAAATTTCCTGAGCCAAGTTCCTCCCCAGAATGCCTCTCTCTAATTACCTCAGATTGAGTTTGCAGCTATCACAAATTAGATAAAGGTAACAGTATAATCATTGAAGAGGCTTTGTCCAAGGTCATACATAAAGCAAAAACGCCATGACTATGGTCAGATCCTCAAGGAGTCTGAAGGTGGCAGAAGGAGGGTGAGGAGTCAGGGATAAATGAAGATCAACAACACAGATGGAACATTATGTTGAGTACATAACTTCTTTATCTGATGTTATTAATCTTCATTTATCCTTGACTGATGGGACAGAGTCCCCAGCTACCTTGTATCTTGGGAGGTCTTATGGAAGGATATTCCTGAGCACCATAGAACCAAATGACGCTCTTCCCCTGGAGACCAGATCCACTTTGTTCATAGGTTCATAGATTAGTACTAGGCTAATTGCCCTTGTGCCCTTGTAATGAGTAATAAACATATGAGGAGAAGCCCATGTCACTGCTGCACAAATGTCATCCATGGAAGATTTGGAATGAAAAACAGCAGATGTGGCCACAGCTCTTGTGGAGTGTGCTCTAACTGGAGCTGCCAATTTGAGATTTTTGCTGTTGTAGACAAAGATAATGCAATCTCTGCGCCATTTAGATAGCATAACCTTAGAAACTGATTTACCCATGGAAGGGCAGGAAAAGGAAACAAATAACTGGTCCATCTTCCTGAAACCTTTAGTTTTGCTGAGGTAAAGATGCTATTGTCTTGGACATCCAATAAATGTAAGCAGTATTCCCCTTTGTTAGAAAAAGTAGGGAAGAACACTGGCAACTCAATGGACTGATTAATGTTAGTCTCAGAAACAATCTTTGGAAGAAAGGATGGATTGGTTCTCAGTGATACACTGTCCTTATAAAAAAATCAAGTATGAAGGTTTTGAAGATAATGCATGAATCTCTGAAATTCTCCTAGCGGATGTAATAGCTATTAGGAAAATGATCTTCCATGAAAGAAACTTCAAATCACAGGTAGCAGCTGGCTCAAAGGGGAATTGGGTCAAGGGCTGCAAAATCATAGTAAGATCCCAGGGAATGAGAAGCTCCCTATAAGGCAGAATTAACCTTAAAGTTCTCTTTAGAAAGGCCTTGCACAACCTATGTAAAGTTAAAGATTGTTCTTCAAAACCATTATGGGAATTAGAAATAGCAGCAAGCTAAACCCTGATAGTAGAAGAAGAAGCTCCTTGTTCGAACAGCATAGACAAAAAATTAAAACTCTCTTCAAACAAAGTTGAGAAAGGATCAAGTTTGTTATTGCATGCCCGTAAAGAAACATTTTCAATTTGATGAGGTAGAGTTTCCTTGTGGAAGGTTTATGGGAAGCTAGCAAAATGTTTCAAATAGAAGAAGATAAGTTATTTCAAATGAAGATTTTAATTGGAGGGCACTTATTTGAATATGTAATTGTCTTGTTTAATTGAATTATTGGTGACATTTTATATAAATTGTTGCTATCATTCAGTGTACTGTTTTACTCCTTGAAGGCTTTTTTAGCCGAGATGTCAGAGTATTCAGTTGGTTGAATAAAATAATTTCTTGGATTTCCTGGCCATTGTTTTTTGCTTATTATGGGTTCGTTCTATTGTATCAGAAGATAAGTTATTTCACCTGACAATCAATGGAACTGGAGAAACCAAACTGTAAGCTTTAGGTTTTTCAGGTTGGGGTGAACTAGTCCCTGAGAATGGGACAAGATATCTGGATCTGGGTCCAGAGTCCATGGACGTTGAAGTAGGTAAGGCCAAGGAAAGAGGAACTAAACTTGTCGAGGCCAAAAAGGGGCAATGATAATCACTTTGCTCTTCAACCTTATGGCCTTATTTATGAAAAAGGGGTATCAGAGGAACTGAGGAAAGGCATAGATTAGTCTCGAGGGTCAGTTGTGAAGAAGAGCATCTCTCATGGACTCCCCTTGAGGGGGGATTAGGGAGAAGTAGCTGCTGCACTTGTTGTTCTGGGGGATGCAAACAGGTCACAGCAAGGCTGGCCCCAGCGACAGAAAATCTCCTTCGCTACACTGGGATTGAGATACCACTCGTGGGGAAGGAGGATACATCTGCTCAATTTGTCTGCTATCATTTCGAGCTCCGCAGGATGTGCATTGCTACCAGAAAGTGGTTTGAAGATATCACCCATTGCCACACTCTTGAGAGCCTATTGACAGAGGGGGTAAGCCTTGGTTCCACCTTGCTTGTTGATGTACCAGACTACTGACAGGTTGTGTGACCGAACTGCAATTGTTCCTAGAGGGAGGACAGTTTGAAAGGCTTGCAGTACTAAGAGCACTGCCCTCAGTTCCAGAACATTGATGTGCAGATTGGCCTCTATAGGGGACCAAGCGCCTTGGATAGTCCTTCCCTGAAAATGTCCACCCCCCCCAACTCTGGGAGGCATCCGTGGTCACTATGGCCTGGAGAAGAGGGGAAAGAAAAGGTCAGCCCAGAAGAATTTCCTTGGACTGCATCCATCAAGATAAATCCTTCTTGCAACAATTGGTGATTTGGATGCAATGAGACAGAGTATGAGTGATGATGGACCATTGGGAGAATAGAAGCCACTGTAGAATTCTCATGTGGAATCTTCCTAGAGGTATTAATATGATGGCTGTTGCCAGTGATCCCAGTGCCTGTAAAACTAGTAATGCAGGAACACTGTTGTTGGAAAGAATCATGTCTACCTGTGATCTTATTTTTGCAGTCTGTGAGTAGGAAGAGAGGCTATGCAAGTGGTTGTACTCAAGTTGGCTCCAGTGAATGCCAGTTGTTGGGTTGGACTTAGTTGAGATTTGGTGAGATTCATCATTATCTCTAAGCAAGAGCAAGTGTGTACGGTGAAATCCCTTGTCAGTTCAAGCAGATGCCTGGTGGGGGTGGTAAGGAGCCAGTCATTCAGATATGGAAACACCTGGAATTCGTGCAGTCTCAGGTGAGCTGCTACCACTGCCATACACTGGGTGAGCACCCAGGGGGCTGTGGTGAGACCAAAGGGCAGGGCTTGGAATTAATAATGACTGGCCCCCATTTGGAAGTGGAGGAACCTCCTACAGTGCTTATTCCTTTTTATGTGCTAATAGGTGTCCTAGAGGTCTACAGAGCACATCCAATCATGTTCCTTAACAAGAGAAGAATGGACTGAACCGTGACCATCCAGAATTTTGTCTGTTGAACAAACTTGTTTAAAACACTGAGATCCAAAATTGGCCTCTAGTCCCCTGTCTTTTTTTTTTTTGCACCAAAAAGAACCTTGAGTAGAATCCGGATCCTATTTGGTCTGGTGGGGCTTCTTGGATGACTCTTTTTTCTAGTAGCTTTTGAACTTCCACAGCTCCCTGATCCCTCTGTCTGGGTGGAACATTGGGGATCCTTCTTCCTGATTTTGGAATCAGTTTGAAAGGAATATGGCAACCTCTGGTAATGATCCTTAGGACCCAAGCATCTGTGGTTATCTTTTGCCAGGCCAGTGAGTGCAAGGATAGTCTCCCCCCCCCCGACTGCCTCCAGAGGTAAGTAATTGGGACTCCCTTCAGGAATGCTGCTATGGTTTCCATGAGAAGGAATCTTTGGAACCCTGATTTTGTGGGCCACCTCTGCTGCATGTTGGCTTTTTCCATTATAGTTCCCCCCTTTGCTCTGAGGGGAGTCATTACCACATGTGTCCTGGAAAGGCCCTTGGGTTTACTTGAACCACATTTTCCTGCTTCTCTGGCACCTGGAATAGAAGCGTTGAGAAGCACAAAATCATACGCTCATGGCAGACAGGGTTTTTCCATCTTTTTCACAGCTGGCTAAGGTATCTTTAACTTTCTGGCCAAAAGGGGAAGATCCATCAAATGGAGCTTTGACAAACAAAGACTTGAATGGCTCTGCAAACTCTTACAGGAGCATCCAGAAGTGCCTCCTTATTGCTACACCTGTACCGGCTGACCTAGTCATCCCTTCGGCTGCAGGTGCAATGAGCCTCATGGATGAGTTAGAGCTAGACTCCAGGGTGGCAAGCTGGGAGGCTACTTTATCCTGAACCTCATCAAACACAGCTCCTGCGAGGGTACCTGAGACCTCGCTGATCAGATCCTTCTGAAGTTTAGTGAAGTGTGCCAAAACGTTCAACAACTGTAAGGTAAAAGTTTAAGAAGCATAGACCCACTTCCCAAATCTGTCCATCGCCCTAGACTCTTGGTTAAGGGGATAAACAGTGGAATTTTCTTCCACCAGTTCTTTCTTGGTGGCTGCCACAACCACCATGGCATCTACTACTAAATCTTTGTCCCAATGCTGATGGTTTCCAGAGTGGAAAGCATTTTATCTGGTCTCCTGGAGATTGGTTCTAAGGAATCAGGGGCCTTCCAAGCCTGCAGAGTAATCAATTTGATAAGATTGTCAGCCAGTGGGGTCACTCAAGAGGTAGATGGGTAAGCACTGAATACTTGCAGGTACACAGACTCTTCTGAGGATGGGTCTTGGAGCTTCCAGCCACCCCTCTGCTTTAATATTTCAAGAAGTCTCCAAAGGAGATGTCTTCTCGGGGTGACCAGGGGAACCCTCCCCTGTCATCTAAATCTGTGTCTTCTGTGAGAGATTCCTCTGGGGAATCAAGGTGTTTCCTCTTACACAACCTCTTCTGAGCACATCCTCAGTGGGAGCTCCAGTGGAGGACTCGGAAGAGGTAGGGCCCTGTACAGGGGTGTCCTGCAGTGCCGGTGCTTGTTGCCTGGGTGTGCAGGTTGGTGAAAGCTCTGGACCAGAGGGATCCCAGGGAAAGACTCCAATGGTGGACCGACCAGCTGGGACCCTGCAGAGGCCAAGGCCTTCTCCATAACTTGAAAGGCAGTTCCCCCCAAAGAGGGATGGGAGCCCAGAACAGAGAAAGACAACCTCAGAACCTTGGTCCCACCCACTCTGAGGAAATTGCCATCAAGGTCGGAGCTGAGGAAGAGCCCACAGATGGTGTCATGCAAATACAACCACAGGAATCCATCAGTTTTGAAGCGACTGAGTAACTCAGGGCAGAGATTCGAGCCAAAGACATGAGAGTTGTCAGCACCAGGAGAGCCAGAATTGGGGAAGTCAGAGCCAAGGTCTCTAAAGCCACAGTGGTTAGAGGAAGAATTTCAGGTGGAGATCTTGGAGAAAGATACCTATCTCCAGTAGGGAATGAAACCTGGAAAGAAGTGGAGAGACACCTCAGCACGAGGAGCTGATCCACCAACCTCACAACATCAACTTCCGTCAGACTCTTGGAGACTGTACCGACAAGGCTGAAGGAAATTCCAGCCTCTCCATGAAGGGACTAGGTAGTTGCCCCATGAAAGGGTCAAGTGAAGGGGAGTATCTTGTTCTGGGAACTGACAGGAACTGTGGTTCATGGGCTATGGGCACCGAGGAGGGACCCGGTTCCATAAACACTGTTGGCACCGAAGAATGAGGGGCATTTTCAATGGTCGGCACTGTGGTGGCCGCAGCCGAAAGTGGAGGTGCCAAGGTAGTCACCACTATTGGAACCAATAAAGACGGTTCCATAGGTTTACTTATATCTACCTTCAGTTCCACAGAAGCTGTGGGAACCGATGGATTTGACTTTTTTTGAGCCAGAGCCAAAGGAGATGTCGGCACTAAGTGACTTCTCTTTTTTGAGGAAGATGAAGGAGAAGATACCTTGGATTTGGCACCTGTAGACAAGGCCTCTTCAAAGGAAGTTTTCAATAGACCTTTTAAAATCAGCTTGTTCTTTCTCTCAACTAGGGCGCAGTTACTAAAGGCATCACAAATGTTGCACTGCTGCTCTAAGTGCGCCAGGCCCAAGTAATACACACAGGATACATGACTATCAGAGTTTAGCATTTTTCTGCCACAACCAGAACAGGATTTGAAACTAGTTCCCTTGCTTTTTTCTGCCACATTGAAAGACCAGGATCAATGGCAGATGCACTCATGCCAACCCCCCTCCCCCCCCCACACACACACACTCACACACAAAAGGAAGAAGAAAAAGGCTACCAATGATGGTACACCAAATAACTACATGAAGGTATTAGAAAGGGATAGAAGTACCAGCAATGGTAGGAAAAATACCCAATGGTATGAAGGAAAAAACACACCAACAAAGGTAAGATTAAATGAGAAAGAGAGAGTACTATAAGGGTATACAAGTAAACTAATTGGGTAGAGATAGAACTGGAATAAACAATACATTTTTAACTTAGCTCAAGGAGAGTACAGCTGACGTGTCCTTATGAGAAGAGTGGCAAACAAGATCTGGGGTAGAGAGAGACATTCTGGGTAGGGACTTCGCTCAGGAAATTTTTGGCTTGCACGAGCTATTGCAATGGCCGAGCTGGTTCAGAGACTTGGAACTGAGTCCCATCAGTGAAGGATAAATAAAGATTGACAACATCAGATTTGCTATTATAGGTATAATGGAGGGGTCCATGGGGTCTGCTGTGCACTGCAGCTTATTTTAGACCAGCTGCTATTGCTATTGCAAGAATACGTTTAAAAGGTAAAATGTTTACTTAACTTTATTTTGGCGGGGGGGGGGGGCAGATGCATGTTCAGAAGTTAATGCAGTGCATTTGGAATTGTTCTTTACTTACTCTTACAACTGAGTAATGTGTGCTTTTGCAATAATGATTTACGTGCTTCATCATTTAAATGATTTGTGAGATTTCAGTATGCTGAAGAACCAAACCAGCAAATGGAACAAGCAGGCACGATGTAAAAATACACCACTTAACCACAGGTTGAACAATATTCCACAAGTTAAGCTCTTTCTTCCCCAACTGCAAGGGACTTCATCAGAACAAATTAATATAACATCCCAGACATTTTTATGTGTGTACCCCACCCCAATTAATCATGTTTAATTGTTTAATTTAATAGAAAGCTTTAAAACATAAAAGGTAAAACATAATATAAACCCAACCTATGCATGCTAAAATGTGTTGTAAGTATGAATTAAAACACTATCCTAAAATACTTTTTAACTTTAAAATACTAGTTATGCAAGTCATTTCATGAATTCCTGGATACTCCACAGCATTCAAACACAGCTGCCATTTCAGCTCACTGATGTCCAAATGTATATCTAGACATTTTCCATGTATGTCTTTTTTAAGCTGTTGTATTACCAGGGACTTAAAAATGTGCTCTTTTTGGTCCTGCAAGTGCCTACTCTGGGCACTAGTTGACATACTGTATTTTATGTCACCCAAATGCTCTCCAGTTCTGTTCTTGAATTTTCTACAGGTTTTTCCTATGTAAAATGTGGGACATTGTTGGCATTTTGCCATGTATACATCATTAACGCTATTACAGTTAAAATGCCTAATAATAAAAATGTTCCTTATTGTTTAACCTGAAAAGTCCTCCAGTCTCCATAATGTCGGGGCAATAAATACAATTATTACACTTAAAATTACCTAGTTTTCTGTTACAACATTCAGGTACCAAATTTGTTTCCAAAATGTATGGAAACAAATTAGGTACCTGAATGTTGTAACAGAAAACAAGGTAATTTTAAGTGCAAGTACCTCCATCATTCATTCCCCCACACACATACAAACATATAACAACACACAAAGTTCTCCTCACCAAAAGTTCAGTTACTAAACCACAGAAATCCAAGTAAAATGCACCAGACCACCAGCCTGATAGATAAAATGATAGCTCCTTTAATAAAACAACAAACAGGTAAGCACTTTCAGGTAAAACCCTTCATTAGACAATTAACAAAGCATCAAGATCAGTATTTAAAAAACAGCAACAGCCAATAGAATCTCAGTAATGAATTCTCTGCCTCTTCAGGGCAGGTTTGAGAGGTGCAACACCATTCAAGCCAGGAGCCTTGTCAGACGTTAGCTCAATAATCCATTTGGCTTCATTATATTCAGTCAAATTTACAATGTCACACCCGCCCCACCAGTGTTCAACTTCACAACCTGCAACACCTTAAAATTAAATATGTGTCCTTCATTACTTTTAATTATGTTTACACAAGGCATTATGAGCATCACCCAAACGTATTGCTGAAAAAAGCTTTAAAATCCTGTCTTTTAACTGACAGTTGGTCTTTCCTACATAAAAAGAGCAGCATGACATACACTGAGCTAAATAAATAACATTCTTAGTCTGACAGTCAGCATAATGAATAAAAGAATATATTACATTGGTATTGGGGTGTGTAAAAAGGTTTTGCCTCAGAATATAAGTGCAAGCTTTACAATGTCTGCATGGAAAAGTACCCATACATTGATGGGAAATTGTCATAGAAAACTTCATTGTCATACCTTTGTCTGTACATAATAAATCCTTCAAGTTGTTATTACGCCTAAAACTAAAAGAAGGATTCATCTGTGTAACATTTTTAAGTTTTTCATCAGTTAACAAAATTTTCCAGTTATTGCGTATAATCTGACACACCCCCTATATTATTTTTACTATATCTTAAAACTACACGTGACACATCTGCTTCTGTGCCCCTACCCCTGGAGGCCTGTTGTCCCAGTGTAACATCCGAGAACCAAGGTTTTGCTTTTGTGGCTCTCTCCCTCTTGCTGGCCTCAACAAACATTTGAGCGGTTTTCTGGTTTTAACCTCTATTAACAAAATTAGTAACCAACTGATCAGACTCCTTATTAAATTGTTCTTCTTCTGTACATAATCTAAATACTCTATATGCCTAGGGTGCATACTATCAAAAGCTAAATAATTATTCCTCCAACAAACCTTCCTATACATGAAAGTCTGAATGGTACCATCGGACCCTCTCTTCAATCGTACATCCAAATAATCTCAAAATCCAAACAAGACATATTGAATCTCAGAAAATCTGTAGCAGATTCCAGACAGACAATAAATGAAAGTAGTTCATCCCATGTGGCCCTCCACAAAATAAACGCATCATCCACAAATCTTACATAGTAACCCAGGTATGCCTTCCATGCATGTTCATGTTCGGAAATCACCTCATTTTCCCAGTATGCTAAAACCAGGTGAGGGTATGAGTTTGCGCAAGGCTTTCCCATCGCTATGCCCTTCTTATGTTGATAATGGCAGCCTGGGTACAAAAAGATGTTATTCTGCAGTATAAGCCAAAGCAGAATGCCTATGGTCATCCTGGTAATGTCATTTAATACTCCATTACAACCTAATAAGAACTCTATGGCAACTAGACCATATTCTTCAGAGATAACAGTGAATAAGTTATTAACATCTAAAGTAACGAAAAGACAATTACCAATGTTGGGCTTAGTCTGAGTATAAGCATGCAGGGAACAGGCTACCCATCTATGTCAAGCAAAGTTCTTCATTAGCACTCTTCAAGAAAAATCTTGATGAGTGGATGGGAAATAGGAAATACACCCTGAGGATCACTTCTGTGTCTCTGCTCGACAGTGGCACAGGAAAATAACTTTCTTGGGTTGCGTAAGCCAGGGAACCTTGTTGGCTAGGCTTACGTCGGCCCTTGGGCCAATAGCGTTGTACCTACCTATGAACCTATGAAGATATAAAATGGGCAGTATCCTTCAGAATCCTGGGTATGGAGGCTGTCACTGACTTTAATTTCGATTCTACCAGATGGAAGCATTCTCCATCACCCATCCTCTGCCCAAGATGTGGGTCTAAAGGGTGGATTAGTGGGTAGTGGGGTCCTTGTATATCTTAGGTAGTGCCTTAAACACAGGTACCACTGGATGTGATCTATTAAGACAAACTTATATACATCCTCATTAATGAGACCATTTAATTTGTGCGGAGTTAACTCACGTTTCACATAACTTACCAAAATGGTAACTTCTAGGGGAGAGAGTTTCCTATAGGTCAAGAGGTCATTTAGCATGTCCATGACCTAAACATGGTAAAATTGCTGGTCCATCACAACAACTGCTCTCCCTTTATTGGCAGGTTTAATTTTAATACTATTATCCTGCATTAATGACTTCAAAGCATCTCTGTTTTGTTGTTAAATTATGATAAACGTACTCCTCTTTAGATGTTAAATACATCAACATTTCTTCCTCACAAGTTCTTAAAAAAGTGGCAACAGTTGAATTATATGGTGGAGTAAAAACACTAGATTGTCTTAATGTGTTGTTACCAATTACATTGTCGGTGGCACCAAACATTTGCTTTAACAGCAATCCCCTACAAATAAATGTAGGTCAAGCATAACCTCACTAAAGTTCTAACCCACACTGGGAACAAAAGTTAGACTATTATTTAAAATCTGTAGTTGCTCCTCACTTAATCTGACATGAGATAAATTATAAACATTAGATGTAGCATAAGTAATACAGTAACCATGAGAAGTCAAAATGACATTTTCTGCCTCTTCCCACTCCTTGGTTATGAATAGCCTTTTTTCTGTTCATATTTCTTCCTGACCACAACTGAGAGTTTTGGAAAAGATGAAAATTAAACTCCCAGGCCCTGTGAACTTGTGGTGTCAGTCAAAAATGCACTTGATGTGCCTATTTCTCCTTGTGAAATAAAAGATGATGAAAACAAAGTTTTTGGTCTGGCTCCTAGGCCCTTAGAATCAGTCGTAGCAGCACCAGTAGCATTAGGAGGACCTGCTGCTGCAGAACCCAACAGTTCCAGGCTCTCATTGGGCAAATTCTGCATAGTAGATGGGGCATCTTGGTCCCTCATACATCCAGATAATGTGCCCACCACTGCCGTCCCATCCCTCTGTTGATTGACACTTGAGGCAGGTTTGAATACAGTGTGCACATGCTCAGCATGTGAAATAAGTTGTGAGTGTTTATCCTGAGACCAGGTAAAAATATTACCATGCAAAAAGTCCCTGTAATCCCTCATTAAATTTTTAGTTTTGGTCTGTTGTAACTTTAAGTCACTGGCAGCAACAGCACAAAATAGATCATCAAGCTTAGCTGTATACTGTTCACCAGCAACCCGCAATTCCAGTTTACATTGTTTCTTTTCAACAGAATGAATAAGTTCATTTTCTGATGATGGAAAAAATCAATTATCAGCCGTATGTACATAAAACTAGTGTCCAGTTTAATCTGTTGCCAACGTGCTGGCAGCTCCAGATAAACCTCACCATACGTGGTCATAACTTCACCATACGTGGGCATACACAAAACCCGAAGCCCTCTTGGACCCACCTTATGGTGGAGACAAACCTGAAGGTGAGGTCTCTGCCATTGTGGGCATTTTAATTTGTATAAATCATTCCCCAAGGCTGTCACCAGTTCAGAGAACATAAGGTCCTCACTTTCACTTAAGGCATTCTCAGTAGAGTTTTCTGCCATAGAGGCTAAGTTCATCGTTATGAGAGGGTTATGCCCACATATTGTAAATTTCCTTACCCTCTCAGTAACCATTTAGCTCAGTGCATGTTATTTATTTAGCTCAGTGCAGGTCATGCTGCTCTTTTTATGTAGGAAAGACCAACTGTCAATTAAAAGACAGGATTTTAAAGCATTTTTCACCAATACATTTGGGTGATTCTCATAATGCCTTTTGTCAACATATTAAAAGCAATGAAGGACACATATTTAATTTTATGGTGTTGCAGGTTGTGAAGTTGAGCACGGGGGAGGGGGGGGTGTCATTGTAACTTTGATTTGAATATAATGAAGCCAAATGGATTATTGAGCTCCTGGGTTGAATGATGTTGTACCTCTCAAACCCGCCCTGAAGAGGTGGAGAGTTCATTATTGATACTCTATTGGTTGTTGCTGTTTTTTAAATACTGATCTTGATGCTTTGTTAATTCTTTGAGGAAGGGTTTTACCTGAAAGCGCTTACCTGTTTATTGTTTTGTTAAAGAAGCTATCATTTTATCTATCAGCATGGTGGCCCGGTGCTTTTTTACTTGGCACATATACAAACATCTGAACACATAGGCAAACACATATATGGACGCACTACCATACCTCTTACCTCTCCCTGATTTAAAAGAATGTCCCTGATGTTATCACCGTTCCTTGTAAATCATAAAGGATTATAGTCATTTAATAATGCCAGACATTAGAGTTGCTCTATTAACTTGTTAAGCAAATTAGAGTACTATTTAAAAACACTCTCTGGTATCATCTAGCATTCCTTCCATCATTGTCTGGAAGTATTCAGCCAACCCCCCCCCCCCCCCATATGTCATAGACCATTACAGTTAGTCAGTAATGGCAGATGATACCACTTCATACTTATTGTTTAGAAGATGCATCTTTATGTGAGACATGTGTTGTAATTAATTTTCTAAGTGAATTATTCCATTTTTCAAGAGTGCCTCTGGTGTGTACTGTCCCCATCCAATACTATGTAATGCCTCCTGAAACAGGCCTATGGCTGCAAATGTCTCATTTAAGTTCAGAGTATCAATGTTGGCTTTAGTATTATTTACTGTCAATACTGATGAATTTTTAACATCTGTTTTGGTTATCAATAAATGTTTGGTCGCACTGATATTGGAGGGGCAGTGTTGAAAAGGATCCATTATTATGGCCAATACATAACTTTCGTATCCTATTTCATCTGTCTGTCTGATCTGACTGATGGGACAAAATCCTAAGTTACCTTCTTTTTTCGGTGGAATCATGACAGGATGCCCTTCATGACAGTAGCATTAAAGGATGTTTTAGATCTGTTTTATTTTTTGCCCTTTTTGCCTTCCCATAAAATAATTTATTTTGTGATGATACAAAATGTCAGTTTCAGTCCTAATGTGTGAAGTTAGTTCAAAATATGTTTAATCCAAGCAAAACTAAGCCTGATTAAATATGAAGTAGACCGTAATCCTTTATATCTTCACCTGCATTTCATTTTGCTTCTCAGTAATTATTCAGCAAATGTACAGCACCTGCCAAATAGCCATTAGAATACTATGTTACTGTATTACTTGGCAGGTATGGAAAAATCACTAAATAGGTCCTGTGCTCTTGAAAAATACCCCAAACTGTACTTCACTGGGTCAGCAAATAGCTTCAGGTGGGGAGGTAAGGGTTCCACTGCATTATACCAACCACTGTTCACCATTACATTCTAGAGGGGTAGATCACCCTACAAAGCTATCTACAAAACCTACAACCTAAAATGGACAAAATAATTCATATGGCCTCCTTCAAGTATATTATCCAACAGACAGACAGCCTTGGTTGGCAATGGTTCACGTTCTATCTCAAGACCAGTAAATTAGGCCCAGCTATGATATAAGCACACATACATTAACTGAAAAGAAAAGAATCCATATTAATATTTTTTCCATTTATATACATTAAACATTACATGCTTTGTTTCTTTATAATAACTGTCTTTCAGTCCAACATTACATAAATTACTCAATTCCTGCCTTCCCTTAAAGCTCACTCTTCCTACTGAATGTTATTCTGCATGTATTCTTCCCACAGATTCCACTTATTTCTATATAATTTGTTCTTTTCCTTTTATAAAGATGCTTCTTCCAATTGTTTTCTCACTTTTACAACATCCAGTATTTCAAATACAGTTAGTTTAAATTTTGATGTCCATTTTCTAATAATTGATCTGAAGTAGGGAGTTCATTTGTCAGTAACCTGTGGGCCTTGGATCCGATATCGGATCCGAGCCGGCAACTTGTTTCAAGCTAATGGATCCGAGCTCCGAGCTCCTAGCTCCTCCCCTCACCCATAATCCCCTGCTAACCCTCCATGACCCCAGATCTAGTTTGCTGCGCTTGTGGATAGCTGGATTCCTGTGAACTCGACTAGTAATTGTCAGTTAAGTGTGATTTTTCTGTCAACTTTCTTCTTTTTTCACAAAAATATAAAGTGTGTAAGTGTTAGGTTCCCTGTAGAGTAAAAATATTTTTCTTTTAAGTAGTTTTTTTCCCTCCCTTCGCTGGTCGTTAGAGAGTGTGTGTGTTGTGTTTTGGGGCCTGTGTGTGTGTGTAACACTACTTTTTCTTTTAAGTATGGCTGAGGCCCCAAAAGCCATTTTTTCTAAATGTACCGAGTGTGGCCATAAGCTCTCTCCAGCTGATGGCCACACTCGGTGCGTTCGGTGCCTTGGGGTTGAACACCTCACCTCAGGCTGTACCATTTGTGCAGCGTTCAACCCCAGGGCACTGAAAGAGCGGAGGTCGAAGCTGGTCTTGGCGGGACTTTTACCCCCGGACTCAGCTCCGGCCTCCGCTGCTCCCGTGGCTCCACCACAGGCTGTGGTTGCTGCCATTCCTGCCCCCCTTCCTCCGGCCGGGACTCAAATTCCCGCTAAAGCGCCGGAGGACAGGGAGGCCTGGAGGGAGAAATGGAGGGAGAAGCAACACAAGCGGCGGGCCGAGACCTCCGCTTCGGCACCACCAGCTAAGCGGGCTTCTCCCTCCGCTGCTTCTAGGTCTCCTCCTCCTTGGCTCCGATCCCCTTGTTTCTCCCCAGGGTCCGAGGAGGAGGAGGCCTGATCTCCATCGAGATAATCGAGGCGGCATTCCAGGCCTGCCTCGGTGACCACTTCGAGATCGACTTTCAGTATGTCCGATGCAGACTTGGACCGGATGATGCGAAGGTTCATCCAGGCCCAGCTGCAGATGGGAGTGCTCTTGCCCCCCCCCCTTCGGGGGGAGCTCGACACCTTTTTTCCATCCTATTGCTCCTTCTCCGACCCACTATCCGGGTTCGGAGCCAAGCAGCGTTGGAGCCAGGGGTGGGTCGGTGCCGACAGTACTTGGTACTTTGGATCCGACCCTGCCCTCGAGCCTGTTGGATCTGACCTCTCGGAGCCGTGGCCCGAGCTTCGGATCCGAGGGATTCAGTGTGCCTTCGGCTCCGTCCAGGTCGGAGCGCACTGGTCCTTCAGATCCGATGGTCTCAGCGCCGGTTCCGATCCTTTCATCGGATCTGAGTGGGAGCCGACTCTCGGAGCCCAGAGAGAGTGGTTCCCCCTCGGCTTTCGATGTTGTGGAGAGGGCTCTGTTGAGAGCATCCGGACCCCCGGCCCTTGTCTTGGCTCCTCCCTGCACTCCCTCTCTGCTGGGCCAGGCTTCCATCACCCGGCCAAAGGGACAGCCTGCTTCAATGTCCCAGATGGTTCCATTGGAACAGGATGTTGCTGGCGAGGCCTCCTCGGACAGCCCCCCCGAGGAAGTGCCCCACAAGCATAAGTGCAAGAGGAGGCACGTGGACTCCCCTGAGTCCTTAACTGAGGACACGGACTTGGAGGAAGGGGAAGGCTCCCCAAGATCACCCCGTGAGGATGTCTCCTTTGGGGACATCATGGAGATGCTGAGGATCAGAGGTGGGTGGTCTGCCCCCAAGTCTTCCTCTGACGAGTCCGTGTTTCTGGAGGCATTTGAAGCAGGCCCATCTACCTCTTGGGTGTCCCCTCCGGCCGACCCCTTGGTGGACCTTATTACCACCAGGGCGTGGAAGGATCCGGACACCGTGGAGCCAATACCAAAACACCCGGACATAATAATAAGTCCCCCCTCAGACTGGTCACACTGGAGCAAGGGCCCCCCTGTAGATGCCATGTTGACGGCGGCAGCCACGAAGAGGGAACTAGCTCAGGAGAGCCCCTCAGCCCATCCACCGAGCAAGGAGTCCCGCTCGATGGACCGCTTAGGGAAGCGAGTTTTTAGTTCAGCGACCTTCTCGGTAAGGTCTCTGAACTATATGGCACATGTCATCAGGATGCAGCGGGATCTTATCAAAGAATACGCTGCCTCCCCCCTTGAGTCCATGTCGGCGGAGGACAAGTAATTGTACTCCACCCGAATGGCCACTCTGAGATCAATTTCAAATACCTCTATGCGGCTATTGTCCCACGCCACCGAGGGAGCCGCTAGGGCTAGCGGAACAGGCCTAGTCATGAGACGCCAGGCCTGGCTCCGTCATTGTGACTTTGCAGAGCCTTTTAAAGCGTCTTTTGCTTACGCCCCTTTCGATGGTTCTGCCCTGTTTGGCAAAACGGTTCGCGAGACACTTGTCCAGAGCGAGAAAGACGGGAAGACGTTGTCTGCCGTCGGAGTTTGCTTCTCTGCTCCCCAGCGGTCCTTTTTGAAGAACCAAAAGGGTCAGAAGAAGATGTGGTTCTGGAAATCGCAACATTCCCAACCCGCTCCGGACAACCAGTCCTTCCGTGGCAGAGGAAGACAGGGAGGATGCCACCCCAGGGGCAGAGGGGCTCCGAGAAACTTTGGGTCCAGAGAACCTTTCTCTGAACGGCCCACGCAGCAGCCCTGAAGGGTTGCCCAGCTGCTCCACTCTGGAGGCAGTCGGGGGGCGCTTCTCGGAGCACCTAGCGGCATGGGAGTCCATCACAACAGACCGCTGGGTGCTTCGCATTATATCCAGAGGGTTCAAAATGCCATTACTCCATGTCCCCAAATTCAAGAACCTCCCCGATGTACCACCCGATCAGAGGGAGGCCGCAGGTGCAGAAATTCAGCAGCTGCTAAGAAAAAGAGCCATCCAGCCCGTCCCACAAGACCAGCTCGGATTAGGGTTCTATTCCAGGTTCTTTTTGGTGCCAAAAAAGACGGGGGACTTGAGACCGATCCTAGACCTTTCCCGCTTGGACCTGTCGGTAACCAAGGAAAAATTCCGAATGGTCACTCTTCAATCTATTCTCCCCCTTCTAAGGGAGAACGATTGGATGTGCTCTATAGACCTCAAGGATGCGTACTACCACATTCTAATGGACAGACAATCCAGGAGGTTCCTCCACTTCCAGCTGGGAGCCAGTCACTACCACTTCAGGGTCCTTCCCTTTGGCCTCACCACAGCCCCCAGGGTGTTCACCAAGGTATTAGCAGTGATTGCGGCCCACCTGAGACTCCAGGGAATACAGGTCTTTCCGTACCTGGACGACTGGCTCCTGACTGCCCCAACAAGGCATCTACTTTGCTCAGCCAGAGATTTCTTTCTCCGCCTAGCCCCACAGTTAGGCATCACCATCAATGCCGACAAATCCCTTCTGGCCCCGACACAAGTCATAGAATTCATAGGAGCCAGAATAGACACCAGAGAGCTACGAGCCTTTCTAATGTCCGAGAGACTTCAGAATTTGCAACTCCATGTGCGGGCTATCCTCCAATCAGAGACCCCACCAGCGGAATTGGTCCTGAGGGCACTGGGCTCCATGGCGGCAGCGATTACGCTCCTTCCATGCGCCCGTCTGAACATGCGGGTACTGCAGTGGACCCTTCTAGTGCAATGGTCCTTTCTGTCCCTTCCTCTTCACCACCCCATTGCTATCAGCAAGGTTTGCAGGAGGGCTCTATTATGGTGGCTTCATGCTTCGGACCTCCATACGGGCCGTCCCTTCTGCACCTCTCCCCCTCTCGCCACGGTGACCACGGACGCCTCCTGCCTTGGGTGGGGGGGGGGCATTATTCAGGCAGGACGGTCCAAGGCACGTGGAACGATACAGAGACCTCCCTGCATATCAACGTTCTGGAGATGAGAGCGGTGCTGTACGCATTGCAAGCACTTCAGAATCTCCTCCCCATAGGAACGATTGCAATTCAGTCGGACAACATGTCGGTTGTCTGGTACATCAACAAACAGGGGGAACCAGATCTTACCCTCTATGCCGCGAAGCCATGAGAGTGTGGGAATGGGCGATCTCCACCAACCGCTTTCTGATTGCAACGCACATTCCGGGGTGGACCAACATCTTAGCGGACAAACTCAGTCGCACCCTTCTTACCCCGTACGAGTGGCCTCTCAATCCACTAGTAGCGAAGCAGATATTCACAATATGGGGGCAACCCTGCTCCGATCTTTTTGCGTCTCCCTCAAACACCAAATGCGGCAATTTCTTCGCTCTGATTCCCCCTCCAGAGGAACTCCAAGAGAAGCTCTGGTGCATGCTTGGCCACCCGGTCTACTTTATGCCTATCCTCCTCTACCCCTGATGCTGCAACTCTTACAGAAAGCCTCGCAGTTGGGGAGCAGGATGATCCTCATTGCCCCATTCTGGCCTCGGCAAATTTGGTTCCCTTACCTGTGGTCTCACCTAGTGAATCCTCCTTGGATTCTGGATCCCAGTCTGGATCTAATCTCCCATCCGTCGGACTTACCGACCCCAAATCTGGACAATCTGAAACTGACAGCTTGGTTGCTCCAGTTCCACTCCTAGTTAGGACTCCCGGTATCTCTTCACCAGTCAAAGCCATCCTTGTGGCAGCGCATAAGCCCTCCACCAGGAAAGTGTACCGCAGTAAATGGAAACGTTTCTCCATCTGGGTGGAGCATCATGATCTAGATCCCTTTACGGCTCCTCTTCCGTCCATATTAGACTTCCTAACCAAACTTTTTCAGGAAGGCACTAGTTGCTCAACCATCAAAGTGCAATTGGCAGCCATCTCACATTACCATGTGGGACATGATACAGGGCCTTTGATGTCGGCCAAGTTGTGTAAAACCTTTCTCAAGGGCACCTTCTTGCTTAGACCCCCTATAAAAGAAGCCGTACCACCGTGGGATCTTTCACTAGTTCTTCAAGCCTTGACTGCTCCACCTTTTGAACCCGCTGCTTCAGTAGATCTCAAATTCTTGTCCTGGAAAACAGCATTCCTTGTAGCCATCACTTCTGCAAAAAGAGTTTCGGAGCTTCAAGCTCTTTCTGTGAAGCCTCCTTATTTGATCTTTCACCCGGACAGAGTGTACCTCAGGATCAGTCCCTCTTTTCTTCCCAAAATAGCATCAGAAACCAATATAAATCAATCCATAAATTTACGGTTTTCTTCCTAACTATCAGAATAAAGGAGAGTACAAGCTGCACTCATTAGATGTTCATAGGCAGCTACGCTTTTATACTCATAGAACAGCTGGTCATAGACAATCCGACCAGCTGTTAGTTTCCTTTGCCAAATTTAATTTGGGGAAAGCAATATCAAAAGTATCTCTATCACGCTGGATTTCTCAATGTATCCTATTAGCGTACCAAGCCTCTGGGAGACCCGCACCTGAAGGAGTTTGCACATTCTACTGCTTCCATCTCTACGTCTGCCTTCAAGTCTAGAGTCCCATTGGATGATATTTGTTCGGCAGCCACTTGGGCTTCATCTCATACCTTTATTAACCACTACAAACTGGACGTGATTTCTAGAGGGAGAGCATCCTTTGGCTCTGCGGTGCTTCACAATATCCTTCCATGATGGCCACCAAAGGTTCAGGTAGCTGGGGACTCTGTCCCACAGGTTGCTGACAAATGAACTCCCTACTTCAGATTAAAAAGTTATGTACTCACCATAACGTTCCATCTGAGTAGGTAGCTTCATTTGTCTGCAACCATCCCCCCCTCCTTCCCCCTGGCCTTCTTCGGATCTATCTTAGTTGGATACCCGTTTTGGGTATATATTAAGGGGCAAACTCGATCTGAGGTCATGGAGGGTTAGCAGGGGATTATGGGTGAGGGGAGGAGCTAGGAGCTCGGATCCATTAGCTTGAAACAAGTTGCCGGCTCGGATCCGATATCGGATCCAAGACCCACAGGTTGCAGACAAATGAAGCTACCTACTCAGATGGAACGTTACGGTGAGTACATAACTTCTTATTTTTGGCAGCCAACAGACTTAAACTTAACTTTTAGCCTTAAGAAAAAAGTGTACTGGCTACCTTTAAGTAAAACTAAATTATACAATGTTATATTAAATGTAGTAAAGTATTAAGGCTGGGGAGACTTTTATCTCTTATTCATTTCCCATAATTTCAAACTTTATTTTTAACTGAACTGCTGGTCATTGTAATTTTAAATTTTGCATTTATTGAGCAAAGAATGCTGAGAATTCTCAGGATTAAATGCATTCACCTTCAGGCAGTTTGTCTCCTTGTAAAAGTAGCCAGCAGTGTAGACAGCTTACAGATGCATGAAGAAATATGTGTAAATTTCACTCAGAACAGAATGTACAGATCTCTTCTGACTAACTGCCTTCAGCTGCAGAGTTCTTCTCCCTCAATGAGAACATTTGCCAATGGAAAAACACACTAATATGTTTACAGATACAAAAAACATTTTCATGGTTTTCATCAGTTTGTCTTATTTTTTCAAGCCTATTTGGTTACAGAAACATGTTTATAGCCTATGCCAAGGGAATTCATCTATACATCCATGTTAGTTCTACATATAATTTTATCAGAACAATTTTACACCTCACCCCTATCTTAGCAGCCCAATGTCAGAGCATTACACTAATTTATACTGGCTTTTCTTCAGCCATTCTTCTGTTGCTATACTATAAAATCTATACGTCTTACAACTAAAAAAAGTATTTCTTTACTTTAATATCTTAAACACATACAACAGTCACTGAAAAGACTCCTCCTACATTTAAAATACCCCTGACTACAAACCATACAAAACTGCTTTACAATATAGCAAGCAGTTTGTATCATTAATTGTTCTATAACAATAATTAAGAACAAAAATTGTTTTACTTGGTTATTTCTTTTACCCTTTAGTGTTCTTCTAAATATTAAAGGCATACCAGGGGATTCAATAAACTCTGTGTAGGCTTCCCTCAGAGCCTACACAGAGTTTACATTATAGCATGATGGTGCACAGTGCACATCAATGCACAATGCATATTAATGAGGTGTGGCACACCTCAGCTAGGTTTTCCAGCTTGTGACAGTTGTTGGCCACAAACCCTTGTAAGTAAACACAGATAGCAATTCCATGTAAAGAAGAGCACCTATGGTGCACAAATTTTCATGGAATACCACAATGATCACCAGGGCTTTACAAATAGCTACCATTCTGTTAGTGCAACACATCTGCCCAGAGGCCAACTTAATGGAAGGACAAATAATCCGTAATAGGCCCATATTTGACATAGATGTCACATAGGAATGTGTTAGAATTTAATATTCTCAACCTCTTAGAGGAATAAATGTGAATGAAGCCGTAAAATGGGGGTACAATGGGCAGAAATAGGAAAGATGTTTAATATTGCACTTCCAAACGTAGGAAGTTGATAAAATATATAGGTTGTACATTAGCATGAAGTTTCTGAAGAGCATGAAGTTTGAAACTTAAATGTCAGTCATCAGTTTCTGAATGCACTCAGCAATAACATGCCAATGATTTGCCAGGAAAAAAATGTTATGAGGAAAAGATCACAAATATGAGACAAAAGCTGCACATTCTGCACAGATCAGGATAGGTGAGAGGTATGCACTCAAATGTATGTATTATTGAGTCATATCAGTCCATAGATCATCCCAGTGATATGGCAAAAAGCCACATATTTGATAGGAAAAACATCTGGACATCCTGGGAATATCTGGACAGTTGAAAGGGATGAATGTGAAGTATATGGTCCAAACACAGTACAGGGAAGTGTACCTACAGTGCAGAGTATTGTGATATCCCATTCCTGGCATACTGTACTGAAGTTGTGTTAATGATCTGTAACAGGATATGGAACTGCCATGTAAAATGATCACTCAGGGGAAGTGTGTATATTAAAAAGGGACACACAGACGAATTGTAGGAATGACTACAGGTGAAACTCTTGCATGTACAGCAGATGTGGGCATGTCAGTGGAAGATGGTTGTAGAAGTAACACCAAGCACATACTTATATGGTACAGTACAGACTCAACAATAAAATGTGTTGTTTGTGACTGTCACACAAGGTGACATTACAATGAGGAGGATGTGTGTGTGAGAAGCATCCTTACAGCATTAATGCAGAGGGCATCTATCAGGGATCTGATATACAATTGGGGTAGGGTGCATATTCAGAACCTGTGCAAACTGTTATACCTGAATATAAGTTTACACTCAGCAGAGGTCTCCAGCAAGGTGGCCACAGGTAAAGGATCAAGGCAAACATTACAAGAACCATCCACAATCATGGATAATATCAGAATAATAGAAACACTAATCCCATGTCTGTGACATAGCATATGTGATGTGGAGTGATAACAGATGAGCCTACACATACACACACTTGACAACTATTATAATACATTTACACTCTATGAGGGTAACCACGCACACTGTCCTGGTACTGTAATATATGCAGGAGGTATTAGGAGGGACACTGCTATACCTATATGTGACAGTATGGGCAATACAGGCTGGTTGTCTTGTGTACATGGCATATATCTATGACAATCCACACTGTCACAAATGATATACATGCCATTAATGTTATCAAACACCTATGTATAGAGTGTGTGAATAAGTTGAACAGTTAGTACACATGCATCTGGTGTAACAATTCTCTAAGGCTAAGAACACTGCATCAATGGGCCCAGACAATATCCCAGGATGCCTTCTAAATAGCATGAAACATAACCTATCAGACCTTCTGGAATTTCTATTTAACTGTAGCCTGAAAACATGCTTCTTGCCTCATGAATGGAGAATAGCAACAGTCATATCTCTGCACAAAGGTGGGCCATCTACAGACCCTGGAAACTACAGAGCCATAAGTCTCACTAGTCTTACATGTAAAGCCATGGAAAGAATTATCATGGAAATGATCAACACTAATTTAGTAAACCTTCAGACATTGGACCCAACCAAGTTTGGGTTTGTCAAGAGCAGGTCATGCTTACTCAGTCTGGTGGACTTCTTTGAGAATGTCACCAAAGCAATGGATGAAGGCAAAATGGTTCACACTGCCTACCTTGACATGGCCAAGGCATTTGACACAATATCCCACTCATGCATTTTTGACAAACTCAAGATGTTAGGTACAAACCCATATGTTACCCGATGGATAGGCAATCGGCTCACAGACAGGACGCAGGAATTAGGATTGGGGAGTGCACCTCTACAAAGAGGCCAGTCACAAGTGGAGTCGCTATGCAAATTAGGAGCTGTCAGTGAATCCCACAGTGACATACATGTTCTCCAGGAAGGGCTGACACAGACAAGAAAGTGGTGTCAGAGCCATGGACCAAAACTAAATGCTAAGAAATTTATAATGGTATCCTTCATGAAGTCATCCATGCCTGTTAACTATGATATTGATAATACACCCCTTAGAGATGACCCAACAGTCAGGGACTTAGGAACACACATAGACAGTAATCTAGCCTTTGACCATCACGTGTCTACAGTAGTGAGGATTCATTCTATGTTGCACAATTTATAAACAAAGGTATGGCATCTAAGTTCAAAGAAGTCATTGTTCCACTGTATTCGGCATTCATCAGACCTATCATTGAGTACAATGCCTCCTTTGGTATGTACATAACCAGGTATGTCCAACAATTAGGATGTCCACAGAGGTTCCTCACTAAAAGAATAAAGAACATACATAAAATGTCTTATGCAGACCACCTCAAGCCCCTATCCCTGTATTCTGTCTCCTATAGGCTTTCGAGGGGACATCTCTGCCTGGCATACATGGCATCATCAGACACCACTCTGATGGACATCCTGCATATCCACAAAACAAACAGCACAAGAATTACCCATTCTAAAGACTTAAATCTTGCCTGTGATATAAATAGCACCTGCTGGAGAGACAGGGATATATCCCAGAGACTACCCTGTCTCTGGAACAGACTCCCCAACCTTCTGAAGCAGAGTTCCTCCCTAACCCAATTCAAGTGCAACCTGGACAATTGGATGGGGAACAGGAAATTCACTCCTGGTTTGACACCTATGTCCCTAATGGACACAGGCAACCTGTAAATGGTTCATTTCCCAGGCCTCTACTTGTAAAATTTTCATCTCCCAAGTCCCTGCTTACACTTATCAAGGGTATCAGAACCTGTTAGAAATTTGGGATGCATGGCTAGGCTTAAAAAGGCCCTTGTGGTCATTAGCCTAGTAAACACCTATGAACCTGCTGGTGTTCCACACCATTAGACAGCCATTTATATTCCCCAGAAGGAATATGCAGGTATGGCCAATAAGCTGTGTGACAGTGGACTGTGACAAAGGTGGAACAATTCAGTTACACATCACTGGAAGATGTGTAGGGAGGTACATAAACAAGGGTGCATTGTACACATTGGTGTGATGAAGGCTGGGAACCATGAAGTTATTATGGCCTCTGATGTGCATGGCCTTCACATACCCAGTAGTTGTATTACATTCAAGGGAGTCGTCAGCCTTGTGACCACATGCTGGTAGATGTACCACTTACCCTCTACCCCTGGGCACAGGTCAAATGCCTATTGGTCTGATTATAGGGCATGATTTCCACATTATACTTGGGTCGTGTGTCTATTTCCTGATTCATCAAATCCCTCCATGTGTCTTGTCAATGCAGGTGTTGTCATGGCTGTGGCAGCAGTCTCTGGTATGTGTTGATATTGTCTGTATTGTACTAATATCACAGTTGGAGTCAATGATTTCCCACAAGCTGTAGTCTTTCAGGAAGCTGTTTGGACACAGCGTGTGTATGTCATCTGTGATGTCCATCACTTAGCTAATGGGCAGAAAGGGGCCTAACGGACACCCCCTGATATATAGGCCTGATCACTGGACCTGAGATATATGTCACATCACACATTTCAACATAGTGAGATGCCATGTATGCCATACACTGGTCTACCCATTTGGTGATATAGCTGTTCATGGCCACATATGACAATGTTGATTGAGTACCCCAGTGTGGATTTTTGTCACATGCCTTGATATGTTCATGTTCCACAAGATGAGACTGTTGTCATTATGCATGCCTTCAATGACCTCTTTGAGGACATCTATCAGATGTAGCAGACCTAATGTAGCAGTAACAACTCACACAGGTCTGATAACACACCTAAAAAATTACTAGTGTACATGTAGAAAAGGTCCATGATGACATGTTAGTCTACCTCACAGTTGAGGAGAGACAAGATGCTCCTATACATGCATGCATCAGGTGCTGTCCCCCCAACTCAGGTGGATGCATGTTGATGTACACCCCCGTATAGGAACATCGGCCATGTGGAGGGTGTGTTGAACTGGATATTCAGCCGTATCAGGAGGGTGTATGTGCTGGGTCACAACCATAGGTGATCGGTGATGTTCTCACAGCACATGGATTCCATGTGATAGGCCTAGATGAAGGTAAGACATTGCATACTGCCTATTGTGATCTGGCCTAGGGTTTTGACACATTCACACATGCAGGTATCATTGACGAAACCCCCAAGCTGGGGATTAAACCTTATGTCAGTTGATGGGTAAACACTTGGCTCACTGACAGAGCACATCATCTGAAAGATGGTGACTCAACCTGTACCACTAGAACTGTCATCATTGGCAAACCCCAGGGATCTGTGCTTGGCCTTTCACTGCTTGAACTGTATTTCACGACAGTTTAGGATAAAGTATATGGCCTTTGGCTTAACAAGTTTGCTAACTCTTGCATATTGTGTGCAATCATTTAGTCCACCAATGGTGATAACATAGTACAGGAGCTAACACAAACAAATGAATGGTGACAAAGGCACGCAATATACAAGTAAATGCAGAAATGTGTATTTGAATGTTGTCCATCTGAAAAGTGGAGTTCCATGTTAATTTCAGCATTGACAACAGTCCTGCTATACAGAAACCCAGTAATGTAAGCACTGGGAGCAAATTTAGATAGACAGTCTGAACTTTGACCACCAAGTGTCCACACTGCTATTGAAAGCCTATATTGTACACATCATAAGTCACACCATCATACTGAGATCTTAGGATTGTATGATAGCACTGTAGTCAAACCTCATTACAGCACTAATGGAGTATAATGTACATTTTATATGTACCTCACCAAACACATGTAGCAGCTGGAGGGACCACAGGGCTTTCTCAGCAAAATAACACAGGCCCTATAAATCAAGTCATCATGTTTGTGGATAGATTAAAAGCCATGTCACTGTAATCTTTATTCTCTAGGAAGAGGTGACTTCTGCCTGGCCCCCAGGCCAGTGTCTGACACTGCCCTAGTGGGAGTACTGCATATCCAAAAATGTGATATAGCTTATGACATCAGTAGTATCTATTGAGAAGAAGCTGACAGTGTCCCACATGCTGGTGTAAAATGCTCTCTGTAATGTCAAGCAAAAGCTGACACACACACACACACACACACACACACACACACACACACACACACACACACACACAGTTGACTGCAAGGAGAGCAGAACACCCCCTAAGTACACAGACTACAGAACACAATACTTAACACAAGCTCTGCGGCTCAAGTCTGATTTATACAAGTGTGTAGGTGAACTTATAGTAGATGACATCAGCAAGCTATGTGAGGGTCAATAGAACATGAGGTCTGCATAGGCATATAGCTTTGTAGTTTCATATGAGGCTACTAGCCTAATAGCACTAGGCTGTTTAGAAGCCCCACTGTGTAAAAACACAAATACCCTTATTGAGCAGTTTCAGAGTCAATAGCAGAACCTACGCCTTTGGTTGTCATTTGTTTAAATATGGTTGATTTTAACTGTTTTTCAGATATGATGAAGAGATAATGCTCGAAAGTGCTTATCTGTGTTTTAAATAAAGCTTTAATCAGTCGTGGTGGCTCCAGTGGGTTTTCTTTTCTGCATTTATAATCTAAACATTTCCATAGTGTGGCGAGCAGTGGGTTTGTGACAGTTAGAGAAGTACATGCACATGTGAGATATACACGTTTGTACACTGCTAAGCATTGCACAAATGCAAACCACATTTATAAAGTCTGACAGTTAGTATTGAGTCTCTGGACTACACCTAAGTACTTAACTAACTCTGTGATGGCACATGTTAATGTAGTTAATGCAGTAATACATTACTTTATGGGGTCAGATGGTACTAGGTTCAAATACAACTGAATCTAACACTTTTAAGTTCTGTTGTATTACCGGTGTGCGATGCACACCATCGTACAATAATGCATTAAAATAAAGAAATGGGGAAGATAGAACAGTGGTGAAATGGGGAACAAGGAGGGGGGGAGAACAAATGGAAAGCAATACAGGCATGTGCAGGAGGGAGATAGGAAAGAACCACAGCTATCCATTTCTTGAACAGTAAAAACAGATAATATATGTAGAATATTAGCCGAGTTTGGACTGTCATCTCCAGAGAGAGGGGTGACCACAACACAATTATGTTGTATAGCCAATTAGACCAAATCAATTGTGTCAGGAAGACACGTGTGAAATGGAGAGCTATATATGGGATGATTTTTTTTGTGGGACAGGTGCCCATTTTGTTTTTTTATTTAGTGAAAGAGAGGAATGTTGGAGAAGGGATGTAGGTATGTCTGAATCTGGTAAGTTGGGTAGTTGAGGAAGCAACTGGAGTCAGACAAAGACAAATAAGACAAGACACAGGGATGGTGATGGACACAAGAGGTTGGTGGACACAGTAGATGGGGTAAGAGTGGAGACATCCGGGACCCATGGTCATCAAAGCTGGGTTACGGTGAGAATCAAGTCCTTACCCACTTGTCTGTCATCACTGTCACTCCACTCCACCACTGGCTGGAGCACTTGACACCTCCTTCTCCTCCTGTTTCTAAGTAAAATGAGGGACAACAGCCCCTCGACATCTCCTTCTCCTCCTCTTCCTGGTTCTACATAAAATGAGAGACACAGCCCCTGCATCTGGTGTAGTAGTGCACCAATAGTGCAGCACACAACCCTACACACCATCCCTGGCAGTTCAGCATGAGTGATAAACTCATCACCTCTGCCACTGCTCCCTGAGGGAGCCACTGGCTATTCTCCAGGGCTGGAATACCTGAGGGGGCAGGTAGTGCAGGGGCGGCAGAGGTGGTGCTGCCAGTTTCGCTCCCAGACATGCCAGACAATGGTGCCAGAGCTGACGATGTGTGACAGGCCTATGCTAATGTGTTGTGGAGCATTTCATGATGTGGTACACATCGATGACATGGACATATTTTGATGACATATAATATAAAACAAAAAAAAAAAACAGAGATAAGGGTTGGGGTGAAAGAAAAAAGAGAGATAGGATTAGTACCTTCATATGTAACATACATTGCATGAATACAATTATTTGACTCTATTATCTTAACCTTTATTCTTAAGACTACCACCCCCTAACAGATAACTATTACTTTTAAGACTACCAGCTCCTAACAGATGCACACTATACTACAGATTGCAGCAAGTACTCCTTTACATGTGCATATATTACACAAATGTGTGTTTGAATTATATACATTACAATGTACAGCAGGGCATGTGTGCCACTGGTATAGAGATTTTGCTTTAAAACTTTAAGTTACACATAACTGAAGAATTAACAGTATTCTATACTTGAGAATGATGGTATTTGAATCCACCACCTCTGACTAAAGTCTAATATTATACTCTTGGTTTGTGCTATAGATAATGCATGCATACTTGCTTTTACAGTCGAAATATGCATGCTGAATTTGACACTTCTGTATAAAATACCAAACAAGCTATGTTTAACATGGCAGCTGTGGAAAAAAACAGAACAACACTGAGCAGAATACCATTATGAATACCAGTTTTGCCTATATTCAGCTTTTAAGCCTTACAACTACTCTCTGTAGCTGATACCTATACATATATTCTGTTTTTTCCACAGCTTCCATGGAAAGGGAGTGCAATGTTAGGACGCAAGGTAAAAGATTGGAGAGGATGAGGAAGGCATGTCTTATGTATGCAGCAGAAGAGTAGTGTTATTGTAGCATTAAAAGAAAAAAATAGCTTGTTTGTTATTTTATACAGTTGCATCAAATTGAGCATGCATATCTCAACTGTACTAGCAAGTATGCATGCATTAGTCTGTATCACAAACAAAGAGTACAATATTTGACCTCAGAGGTAGTGGGTTCAAATACCTCACTTCCCAAGTATACAATATTGTTAGTTCTGCAATTGTGTGCATCTTAAAGGTTTAAAGTAAAAGTTGTATAGCAGTGGCACACATGCCCTGCTGTACACTGTAATCTGTATAATTGGAACCCACATATGTGCAATATATGCACATGTAAAGGAGTACTTGCTGCAATCTGTAGTATAGTGTGCATCTGTTAGGGGCTGGCAGTCTTAAAAGTAATAGTTATGTTAGGGGGTGGTAGTCTTAAAAGTAAAGGTTAAGATACTAGAGTCAAATAATTGTATTAATGCGTTGTATATTACATATGAAGGTACTAATCTTATCTCTCTTTTTTCTCTCACCCCATCCCTTATCTCTCTCTTTTTTTTTTTTGTTTGTCAATTGGCCCTAGGTGTGAGTGTGTGCATGTGTGTGCCTTTTGTGGAAGGTTGGGCACTGAACTGGCAACTTGGCTCCATAAATCTCCACTGTCAATCGTTCTGTGAACCGTTGTTTCGCTGTGGTGACCCCTAACTGGGATAGGCGAATGGAGAGGATGATGATGTCTATATTATTATGTGTTGTCAAAATGGGTCCATGTCATCCATGTGTACCACATCATGAAATGCTCTACAGCAGTGCAGGGTAGGCCTGCCCACTGAATTCATCTATGCTTACTCCACCAGTCCTGGCACCACTGAGCAGCATGCCTGGGAGCCAACCTGGCAGCAACACCTCTGCTGCCCCTGCACTACCTGCCCCCTCAGGTAGTCCTGCCCTGGAGGATAGCCAGTGGTTCCCCTCTGGGAGCAGTGGCAGAGGTGGTGGGTGTATCACCCATGTGGAGCTGCCAGGGATGGTGCATAGGGCTGTGCGCTGCACTGTTGGTGCACACCTATGCTGGCTGCAGGGGCTGCTCTCCTTCATTTTATGTAGGACTAGGAAGAGAAGAAGGAGACATTAAGCATTCCAGCCAGTGGTGAATTGTGCTGACAGTAATGACAGTCCAGTGAGTGAGGACTCGATTCTCACTGTCACCCTGCTTGACAACAATGGGTCCTGGATTTCCCCATCCTCACTCCATCCATGATGCCCACCGACCCCATGTCCATCACCATGCCTGTGTCTTGCCTTGTTTGTCTTGTCTGTCTCCAATTCCTTTTTCACCTACCCAACTTACCAGACCCCAGACCCAGACATACCTACATCCCTTCCTCATCATTCCTCTCTCTCAAAATAAAAAAAAATGGGCACCTGTCCCACAAACAAAATTGTTCCATACATAGCTCTCCATTTCGCACACATCTTCTTTATGATTCACTTGATTCAGGCCATTTGGCTATACAACATGATTGTGTTGTGGTCACCCCTCTCTCTAGATGTGACAGTCCAAATTAAGTTAGTATTCTACATATATTATCAGTTTTTACTGTAGAAGAAATTGATAGTTATGGTTCTTTCCTACCTCCCTCCTGCACATTCCTGTATTGCTTTCCATTTGTTCTCCCCCCTCCCTGCCCCCATTTCACCACTGTCCTATCTTCTCCATTTCTTTTCATTAATGCTTTATTGTGTGATGGTGCGCACTACACACCAAAGAGCAGCAACAGTAATACGAAAGAACTTAAAAGTGTTAAATTCAGTGGTATTGGAACCCAGTACCATCTGCCCCAAAAAAGGAATGCATCACTGCATTAACACATGGCACCACAGAGTCAGTTAATTAGTTAGGTGTATTCCACAGACTCAGTACTAACTGTCAGACTTTAGCATCCCCATTTCACCACTGTCCTATGTTCCCCATTTCTTTTCTTTAATGCATTATTGCATGATGGTGTGCATTGCGCACCAACACACAGCAACAGTAATATGAAAGAACTTAAAAGTGTTAGATAAAGCTGTATTCAAACCCATTACCATCTGGCCCCAAAAAGGAATATATCACTGCATTAAGTGCATTAACACCTGCTGCCACAGAGTTAGTTAAGTGGCAGGTGTATTCCACAGGCTGAATACTAACTGTCATACTTTAGCAATGCTGCCACTGGAATTGTTACATGACACTCCCTTATTCATTAATCATTCTTAAGGTCTCCCTTTTGCCAATTTCTCAATGCCATGCAAACAAGTTAAGCACAGCCAAACCTTCCATTCATTCTTCTGTTGTCCATGATTGCGTTAAGTGCCGCATCACACACACAATGACCCAAAAATAATAAAATAATAAAAAACTGACAGAGAAAACATAATTTGCACAAAAATGAAGAGGTGGTTGGATGTTAATGAAACAAAACCTGTGAATTGTACACTGCTTACTTGCATTTCCAACCTTGACAGACATATATGTAACACTTTGTAAGTCTAAACTGACACACCCATCTGATGTAAGCATTCACAGTTGCCATCCATTAAACACAAACACAGAGGGAGTGCCTGCACTATCTTTACATCCCTGCACAGATCCATTTTTTTGGGATTCAGCAATTCTAATGAGTTCAGACCTCATTTGCATATTCACTGTGCTGACAACCCTGAGTCTACACCAGATGGCAACCATGTAGCTAGGGAAACTGAAGGGAAGCTGAATTGTTTATGTGATGAACACAGAAGACAGGATATCACTTTGGTATATATCTGCAAGGAGTACTGATTTTAGATAATATGCCTGCATTTCATCATCTATATATTGTATATGCTGACATGTAACTATGAATAATCTGCTTAATGTTTTTTATATTTATTTTGATTAACACACACTTTTACTCTTTTATCTGTTTGCATTACTTACAAATGTACTGTTCATTCTTGGAAGGGGCAGCAAAGCTGCATTTCTGTTAAGGCACAAAAAAGGATTATGCTGCTATTGTTACTCTCCTTTTGTTGCATCCAGTCTGTATCTAATGCTGTCACATGTTAAGATTACTTAGTTCTGTACAAATCTCACACCTTTTAATTTTTATTCTGTCCATGTAGACTCCTTTCCATGGACATATTCCAAATGTTTTGGAATTCACAGGAAACATCAGCATGGAGTCTACATGCAGCGACACGCACACGGTGGAAACCAATGGTGCAGGCTTTATTGAATCTCCCTGATAATGTGTGGTATATACTTTACAGTCCACCCCCAAGTTTAACAAAATCAATTAAACGGAAGTCTTATCTCAGCCACCTCATATTTCACAAATGTGGATGCTTTGTAATCTCAGAGTTATTCACTAATTTCAGTGTTGCTGGTCTTCTTCCTGATCATCTCCATCTCCCAACATTAAACTCTTGTTCAGGTCTAAGGTACCCCTGTTTCCTCTTGTCAACTGCTGTGCTCTCTTCGGTCTCTCAAGTATTTTACTTTGGAATATCGGGAAAGGTTTCACTATGAGCTTAACTGTCAGAAGAAAGTCTCTCTATGAGCTTTATTGTCAGAAGAATGAGAAGCAGAGTCCCATTCTGCTTCCTGGCTCACTTTTTGTTGGATAAACTTTTTTATTTCCCCTTTAGCCTGTTCTTCATCAAAAAATTACTTTGATCATCCAAGAAAAATACTCTGAAGACTGATGGTTTTAGCAGCTTGAATCTCACACCTCTGTCTTGACATTCCCTGATTGCTTGGATAAATTTGTTTCTCTTCTGTTTGGTGTACACTGAATAATAATTTTCCACAAATATTCTGCTCTCTACAATTTTTAATACCTTTCCCTTCTGTCACAGTTTTGTCAAGATCAACTATTTCTGTTGATATAGTTGCATCTTTACTAATATAGATCTTTGCTGCTTTTTATGGCCACGTTTGGAGCATACACTCAATGTGCCATTTCAATTAATAAATCCTGCTATGGAACACCAGTTCTGTTAATACAGTCTGTTCCTTCCAATTTCTCTGGTATAGCAGAAAATCTCAGGTTTTTCTCTGCACACTCTGTTTTATAACTCCACTATTTTTGAAACAGCTCTTCTTGAGAAGCCTCATACTCAGACAGTCTTTTCTTCATTTCAGCCTCTGTTTTTTTCAATTTTATCAGTTCAGCTGAATAGCTGTTTAAAGCTTCTTCTATTTTTTTTCCAGGCTTTTGTTATTTGACTTGATATATTCCTTCAATGTTTCATTTATTTTAATCATCTTTAAGTGCAATTGATTATTTTTTTTCCCTCATACTTACTAGATACAATGTATTGAACCAAAGCTGAAGTTTAAACTGCTTTTTGCTGAATAGCTGCAGGATCCTTCCCAGCCAGTGTTTTCTCTTCATCTTTTCTGGTTGTTTTTTCTTTCAGATTTTCTAAATTTCTTCTTTGCTGGCATCCAGGCAGTGCACTTTCTAACCAGTAACTGGATTTTCCCAAATATCAGTTTCAGTGGCACTCCTGTTTCTCAGTTTCTATTTTCACAATGGGAAAGCTGAAATTAAGCTGTTGATCAGTGTGCAACCATGTTGGAAGTACCAACAGCATAAACTTATTTGTCAAACAAACTTCAGAAAAAAAATAATCACCCGCTAGATGAGCTTCCTGCCTCCCTTAAAAGTCATCATCTGGTGCATCAAATCAAATTAGTCACAGAGGAAATTCCTGGGTAATTACTGATGTTCTTCATCTCACATTGCTGCAGTCCTTACATATGGGTAGTCCGCTGTCCTCGGTCGGCCCGAATACCAAAGTATTAGGCTGACGTCGGTCAAGGCGCTTAAAACTGACATCAGGACATCAGGGTACAAAAGCGCATGACCGACATCATTTCCTTAGTCTTTTTTGCCGCATGGTCCGATGCAAAAGCAGCGTTGCAAGTGCCGTTCGGCGTTCTGAAATTTTTCGAATTCGGAGTTTCAGACCGAATCCAAGTTGGCTAAGTACCCCGTTGGGGAATATTTTGGTGTTTTCTTGCCTCAGTGTTTTACCGGATGTCAGAAAAAGTGAATAACTGTATTTCTTGTGGGAAACAGATACCGCATAGGGATTATCATTCTTTGTGTATCCCTTGTTTGGGGCCTGAGCACGACGTTGTTGGGTGTCGCTTTTGTGCTAGGTTCAATAAACGCACTATTAAGCAAAGGTTAGATTGTGCTAGGCTGGTCTTTGGGAAGCGGTGCAATTATAATATGCCGTCGGAATCTCCGGCGCCCACTTCTGCGAAGAAGCGCAAAGACAAAGCAGTTAAACCCAGGCAAGATGAGTCGTCCGTTCCGGACGCCGGTTCTTTAGAGGCTTCAGTGGAACCGGTGGTTCCGACGGAGACTTCTCTGGAGTCTCAGGGGGAGACTTTGATTTTGCAGGAGGTGGTCTCTCAGGAGGCAGGTCAGGCTGAAGGGGCTTCTCAAGTTACTGTACTCCCCTCCCTTCCTAGGGTGGTTAGGCCTTCTCCTTTTGTTTCCAAGGCTTCTCCCAGAGGCAGGCCAGTTTTAGCTTCTGTTGGTGTCACTCCTAGTTCAGCAGGGTCTGTGCCTAAGAAGCACATGCTTAAAATGGCAGAAGATTTGATTACTCTGATTAGAGGTTCTTTGCCCCCTCCTGATAAGAGGCCTAGGGTGGAGCCAGAGTTGGGAAGTTTTGAGCAGGGTTCGGATGTTTCAGAGTCTTCAGCTGAAGACTTGCAGGAGTACTCTCCTTATTCTGATTCTGATGCTGATGATTCCACTCCTTCTGCTTCTCCTCCAGAGGATTTTTCTTTTTCAGAGACACTTCATTCTATGAGGGAACATTTTAAGTGGGAAGGTCAGGACTTCTCTGATTCTTGGAAAAGGCTTAGGGAATTTTTGCTGTTACCCCAGCATAGGCCCTTGGCTATACCCCTGTTCTGGATGTTGTGGAAGATGTGTTTGCAGAGGCTTCACTTAATCCTGATTCTCTGCCTCCTGCTCCTGTTAAACCGGATAGGTATTACAGGGTGCCTGAGGCTCATAAATATCTTTATAAGAGTCCTAGGGCGGACCCAGAAACTATTAGTCAGGGACCTAAGGGTGTCAAGGCCTCTGTTGTAAAAAATCCGGTTCCTCTAGATAAAGAAGCCAGAGCTTTGGATAGATGGGGAAAAAAGGTCTATACATCTTCTACCTTAGCTATGAGGGCTTTGAATTGCCAGTTTCCTATGTTGAAATATCAAAACTTTCTTCTTTCTCAATTGAAGTCTAAGGTGGATGCTCTGGCGGAAGGCATTGAGTGTAAAGAATTACAGGATTTGGTGCATGTCTCTGAACAGGTGGGTAAGCATTCATTACAGTGTGGTTTTGATGCTGTGCAGGCCTCGTCTAGGGTGGCTGCCACTGGCTCAGTTCTTCGCAGGCATGCCTGGCTGAAATATCAGAATTTATCTGACCATGTTAAGACAAGGATTTTGGATGCTCCTTTGCAGTCTGATGTGTTGTTTGGTTCACCTGTGGAGTCAGTCTTGAAGAAAATGGAAGACAAGGCCAAGTCTATGCAGGCTGTTAAAGATTTTTTGCAAGTTCAGCCTCCGAAGTTTAGTAGGAATTGGCCTGCTAAGGGGTGGACGTATCCTTCTTATGATTCTCAGTCTAGGGGTAGATCTAGACGTGGTAGGGGCAGAGCTCAGAGTTCTTTCAGGCCTAGAACAGGGAGTTCACCTGCACAATCTTCGGGTGAGGGCAGGGGCCAGTCCTTTCGTAAACAGGCCCAATGATCTACTTTTTCAGCTGCCAGATCCTTCTTGCCTAGCAGCACCTTTGGGAGGAAGGTTAGCACTCTTCAAGGAAAATTGGATGTTGATTACCCAGGACAAATGGGTATTGGATATCATACACCAGGGTTACAAGTTTTATTTCCATACCTTGCCTCCTTTCAAAGGCATGCCGGACGTTCCTCCTCAGCAAAGACTAGAGGCTCACAAACAAATTTCTCTACTACTTCAAATAGGGGCCATACAACCGGTCCCTCTGCCAGAAGTGGGCCTAGGATTTTATTCTCGCCTGTTTCTAGTACCAAAGAAAGGAAACACGTGGAGACCAATTTTGGATTTATCTATCCTCAACACATATCTGGACATTCCCAAGTTCAAAATGTTGACGTTACAACAGCTTTTACCTCTGCTGGGCAAAGATCAATGGATGGTGACTCTGGATCTCAAGGAGGCTTACCTTCATATTCCTGTCAGGCCCAGTTGCAGGAAGTATCTGCGTTTTCGGGCTGGGACTTCACATTATCAGTTCTCTGCATTGCCCTTTGGCTTATCTACTGCGCCCAGAGTGTTCACAAAGTTTCTGGCTCCAGTGGTAGATTTCTTCAGGCTAAGAGGAATACAAATCTATCCTTATTTGGACGATTGCCTGATTCTGGCTCAAGAAAAGGACGAACTTCTTCATCATCTACAGTATGTGATGGCAGTGTTAAGATGCCTGGGGTATTCTGTGAACGAAATAAAGTCCAGTCTAGTACCCTCTCAGGACATGTGCTTTCTGGGTGTGAGACTGAATACAGCATCCCAGATGGCCTTTTTGACCCCGGACAAACAAAAGAATCTTTCTCTTTACTTCCACCAATTGTCTCGTCAGTCCAGGCTGACTGCAAGGACAGTCCTTCAAGCCTTGGGGTTCATGGCATCTTGTATTCTGGTACTTCCCAATGCCAAACTGCATATGAGGAAGCTACAATGGTATCTCAAGAATGTATGGACACAGCACTGCCAAGATTTGGACACTGTCATTCAGATAATACCTTGCATTCAAAAGGAGTTTTTGTGGTGGGCTCAGGAATGTCACCTAAACAAGGGACTCTCTGTGACCCGGCCAGAGGCGAGTCAGATTTTAACGACAGATGCCTCAGACAAAGCTTGGGGAGCTCATCTAAATGGAAAATGGGTACAAGACACGTGGCCTGCCAGACTTCAACATCTACATATCAACTTGAAGGAGATGTTAGCAGTCCAATTTGCATTGATAGCTTTCAAGGATTTACTTCCTCCAGGGCAGGTGTTGATTCAAACAGACAACACAACTGTCATGTGGTACATCAACAAGCAAGGGGGAACGTATTCTTATCCTCTATGCAGGCAAGCAATGATTTTGTGGGAGACTGCTCTCAGTTTACAGCTAAATCTTCAGGCAAGGTTTCTGCCAGGAGCACAGAACTCCTTAGCAGATGTGTTGAGCAGACAAATTATGGATCCCCACGAGTGGAAATTGGATCCTCATGTATTTCAGAGATTGACAGTGTTATGGGGAACTCCAGACATAGATCTGTTCGCTTCTCCACTAAATTACCAGCTGCCAAAGTTTTGCACAAAAAGGTTTCATCCCACAGTTTGGAAAGTGGATGCTCTCTCATTCAATTGGAGCAATCTTCACGTGTATGCCTTTCCACCTCTGCCTCTCCTCCCAAAGGTACTCCTGAAGGTCAGACAGGACAAGCCAAACATGATTTTAATAGCTCCAGATTGGCCTCGACAGCACTGGTACCCATTACTGAGAAGTCTGGTATGGGAGCCTCCATGGCCTTTGCCTTCGATTCCTCACCTGCTGTCTCAGGAGAACAGTCATTTACTCAATGTCAAACTTCATTCTCTACATCTGACAGCCTGGCATATTCTGTTTTAAACCCTGGAGGGTCTCAGCTTCCACAACAAGTTTTGAATGTTATTTTGGAGGCCAGAAGGCCTAGTACAAGGAAAGTTTACACAGATAAATGGAGGAGATTTTTATTTTGGAGTACAGCAAAGGACTTTGATGTTTCTAAACCTAATTTAAGTGTTGCGCTTCAATACCTTACTGAGTTATTGGACAAAGGTTTGTCCTTCTCCTCTATAAAGGTTCATGCTGCAGCAATTTCTGCTCACTATGACTGTGACCCACCATTAATTTCTCAGCCTTTGTTTAAGCAATTCCTTAGAGGGGAAAAGAATATAAGACCCCCACGTAGAGCTCCTACTCCTGCTTGGGATCTCAATTTTGTGTTGGAGAAACTCACTCTACAACCTTTTGAGCCTGCAGCATCTGCAGAGTTGAAATATTTATCATGGAAGACTGCTTTTTTGTTGGCCATTACCTCTGTAGAAGGGTTTCTGAATTACAGGCCCTTATGGCAGTTGAGCCTTTCTTAATTTTCCACAAGGATAGGGTGTCTTTGCACTAACCCTTCTTTTATGCCTAAAGTGGTTTCTAGTGTGGCTTTAAACCAAACTATTCATTTGCCTACTTTTTATGCAAACCCCAAAATAAAGGGGAAAGGATTTTGCACACTTTGGATATACACAGACAGTTGCGATATTATTTGAGCAGAACTAAAGGGTTCAGGCAGTCTCAGCAGTTGTTTGTTTCTTTTGCTTTGGGTTCTCAGGGCAAACCTGTTTCAAAACAAACTATTTCTAAGTGGATTGGTTTTGTATTGCTTACTGTTATTCCCATCATGGTAAGGAGATTCCAGCTGGGATTAGGCCTCATTCCACTAGGGCTACTGCCACTTCTACAGCTTTTTAAGGGGTGGCTACTAAAGATATTTTGGAAGCAGCTACTTGGAGTTCAGTGCATACTTTCTCTAAGCATTACCACCTTCCACTTTACTCTAAATCTAGGGCTGGATTTGCCACTGCTATTTTACAGGGCATTTTGGCAGCTCCTAATGCTTTATAGTTTTGCCATCCTCCCTTACCTCTGCTTTGGGATTCTACCCATATGTAAGGACTGCAGCAATGTGAGATGAAGAACATAGTACAGTTTTGTACCTACCATAAATGTAGATGTTCAAGATCCACATTGCTGCAGTCCAATTACCTCCCTCCTTCCGCCTCTGTTGTTGAAGGTGGTGGTGTGGTTTGTGTTGTACATATTGTAAATATGGTTAGTGCACGGGTGGTTGGTTAGTTTTTGCTGGTTTTTGGCTTTGGCCTTTCTTGTTAGGGCCTTCTGACATCTGGGGCAAGAAAAGACTGAGGAAATGACGTCGGTCATGCACTTTTGTACCCTGACGTCCTGATGTCAGTTTTAAGCGCCTTGACCGACGTCAGCCTAATACTTTGGTATTCGGGCCGACCGAGGACAGCGGACTACCCATATGTAAGGACTGCAGCAATGTGGATCTTCGAACATCTACATTTATGGTAGGTACAAAACTGTACTTTTTTCCCATTTCACTATTTGCCCTGAAAGCAGAAGTCTGCCATCCACAACCTAATATGCCTGAACCAGACAACACACAATTTACGCACAGCCAAAAAACATTAATCTCCACCACATTTTAACTTAACTTTGCCAATCATAGCAAAAACAATGTCCATAGCAGACAAAGAAAAGAAGTATCTTTAGTCTGTTAGAATATCTAGCACACACAACTAATAGTTTACACTTTCCACAGATTTGACCTCTTTACCATAGCCCAACATTAAAGGATTCTACCACCTGCATAATCATTATTTGTTCTTTATAATACATGTACCACTGAAATTGCATGAATGGCTCTTTCTACTTCTTCTAACTGATAATTGAGTTACACTGTACTGTTAATGCTCTGGCCATCAGCTGGTATCTAGTCTTGCCCTAAAATCCTGAGCTAATGGACTGCAAGTAGTGCAGCTTGTCATGAGATGTTGCATATGTTTTTTCTCTCTCCACTAGGAAGCAGCAACTCCAAAACAGCAGAATATAGTAGCTGAAATCTAAGCTTTTCAGCCCTACAGAGATAAAGCAAAGAGATGGAGGCACTTAGAATAGCAGGAATGAAGGCATTCCCCTTTTTGCATGCTTCAGCTGCGTAAACATACTCACAGAACACCTGCTGATTCAAATATCATAGTATTTATTTAGCTTTGCATAATGCAAGAAGCATTTCCTTCAAAGTAGAAAGTGGGAGATTTGACAAGAATCATCTAGAAGGATCTTGCACATACTGAAATCAACCTGAAGGCACAACGTGGTTGTTAGGAAATAAAGGGATCACTCAGATGAGCTCAGGGCACTGGATAAGATGAGAGAGATGGTGTTTGTATGGGCACTTATGTTTGAACTTGCTAAGACGAGTACTAAACTTACCACATTTATGGAAGAAGTAAAAAGCGCCATTTGTGCTATTTTAGTGGAATCAATCTTTAGCTTCTCCTTTGGGAATTGAATTAATTCCTTCAGCAATGTCTTTCAAAATTGCAAGAAATTGGCAAATGTAACTATCTCAGGCAACCCAGTCAATTAGATGTTTTTCTCCACACCCTGTGCTCCTAAACTGTTATTTTACTTTCCAAGTGATCAAATGTAGACCCCATCAAAAATGACTTTTTTTTCTTAACTAGTCATGTAACTACTCAAGCACTACAGATAACTAAATACTCTACTTCTCTAGTCCTTGCAGATCACCACTCCAAATCTGGCAAATCACTGAGGACTGAACTCACTAAATAATAACACATATTTGAGTTTCAGACTTCATACCTTTCAGAAAAATGCTTGCTAAATCAAATGCTGTTATTGTAGCAACTGTCTAAATTTATAACAGCAATATTTAGAATGGGTCCCTATTTTGGGGCCTTTTCTCCCATCATTTAGACTTCATCCAGATTTCTTGCTATGAGGTTAAGAGATTTGTCACCACAGTTCACAAAAACAATTTGTGGCATATTGAAGTATTCCAATATATGTTGCTCTAAAGAAATCACAAAGCTACAAAAATATATGGTTGATCATTGCCAGCATCACTGTAAAAAGAGTAATGACACTTCTCTCACTGCACCATTCTGCTCATCTCAACCATCCACACAAAATAAGTTTGAAATATCGCCCAAAATTATCTGGTTGATCACTATCAGCATTACTGTAAAATAGGTAATAACATTTCTCTCACTAGCACTATGCCATTTCCTTCCTCTATGTCCAGAATTCTGTAGAATGTCTCTGCCTCTGCTCTGTCTCTCAAGGTACATATAATAATGAAATTAATAATTCAGACTTCTTCAAGCACCTTCGCTAAATGTTGCAAGGTCTATACTCCCATGACCTTGCAACATTTAAGATAAATGTAATTCATTGGCATGAATGTCAAGGGAATTGGAGTACCACCCCCTGGAGCCATTGCTCTGATGTGGGCACATTTTTCTTTTTCCCATGTAAAGGCACTTTGTTTATTGATTGATTTTTTTTAGAGTATAGAGCCATTAGTTTAAAGATAAATAAATGGGCAAAGAGCACCCTATAAGTATTTGGCCTTAGGCCTTTACCTAGTTCACCTATGCAGAAGGACAGCCCTGTTTGCTCACTTAATAAAAATAAACTGTGTGCTGTTACAGCAATATATAACCATGGTACTCCAATGATATTTTAGTGTAACAGCAAATTGCATCTGTGCATACCTGAGTTCAGAAATGTTGATGTGACTGTGCTTCTTGAGATGAGATATTAAGTGATACTTAAATACACAGTCAATTTCTGGGCCTTTGTCTTTTTCTGAAAAGATTTCAAGCAGGCATAAACTAAAGTACTTCTGGTGCTTCCCTGCTGGGTGAGGAAAGTAAACCTATATTTTTTTGTATATGAGTGATAAAGCTGCTTTCTGTTTTACCTGCTCCATTTTGTTTACTGTTTTAAGAAATCTGCTTGGCCTGGTGTTTTTGTTCTATACGAGAGGCAAACACTTAAATTAGCTACTTTGCACATTTCACAGGTTTTTTCATCTGTTCATAGGTAGGTACTAGGCTATCAGCACAAGGGCCTGTGTAAGCCTAGCCAACAAGGTTCCCTGGCTTTCGCCACCCAAGAAGGTTATATTCCTGTGCCCCTGTTGAGCAGAGCCACAGAAGTGATCCCCGGGGTGAATTTTCTATTTCCCATCCACTCATCAAGATTTTTCTTGAAGATTGCTAATGAGGAACTCTGCTTGACATAGATAGGTAGCTTGTTCCAGAGTATGGGAAGTCTCTGGGACAGGAATCTATCCCTCCAGCATGTTCTGTTTATTGTGGTAACAAGGTTTAGGTTCTTGGAGCATGTAGCTTAGAGGGATTGGGATTTGTGGTAGTTCACAGGTACTGTGTTTTTACCAAAGGAGATGACAGTGCACTTTTTGGCATTGAGCTTGAGGCCGTGGCTCTGACACCAGGCAGTGTTTGAGTAATACTTAAATACACAGTGAATTTCTGGGCCTTTATCTTTTTCTGAAAAGGTTTCAAGCCTGCATAAACTAAAGCCCTACAGGTGATTCCCTGCTGGGTGGTAAAGTAAACCTATATTTTCCTGTATGTGAGTGATAAAGCTGTTTTCTGTTTTACCCACGCCATTTTGTTTACCGTTTTAAGAAATCTGCTTGGCATGGTGTTTTTGTTCTGTGCAAGAGACAAACACTTAAATTAGCTACTCTGCACATTTCACATGTTTTTTCATTGTTAAATTGTTTGAGTGGTACTTAAATACACAGTTGTTTCTTTTTCTGAAAAGATTTCAAGCCTGCATAAAATGGTGATTCCCTGCTAGTTTTTCCCACCCACCTTCCCTTTCATTGATCTGCTTTTTAAACCTGGTGATTTTAAGCTGCCCACCCCTTCTATAAATTGAATTTAATAAGCTTTTCCCTTTCTATACTGCTGTTGATATCTTAAATTATTTATTTGCCTTTCCCTGTCCTTATGCATTTTGCTTCCCATTGTCTGTTCTACTGATTTCCTTGCTTTGAATTCATTATCTAGCTAGCTGCTGGATAAAATAGTGAATTTTTTACACTCTAGCAAGCACTTGTTTTTACATCAAGATGTCAGTGGATTTTCCATCTAGTGCACTGGGAGGTAGCCTGGTCTGTTTAGGTTGGGGAAACACTTGATATTTCGATATATAATTTTATGGGCTGGAAGGCTTATTAACCAGCTTATCTTGTTTTAGCACCTTTATACTTTATGTACAGTTGAGTGACTCTTGGCTCATTTATACAAAGCAAAGACTTTTACTGAATAATCACACTTTTATAAGCTGTTAAAAGTACACTGCTGTATCTGTCTCTTTAATTTTGTTTCTGGTAGCATTTTGTATTTTTTAAGTTTGTTTGTGGTAGCATTTCACTATGGATACTTTTTACTATGCTTTTACATTAGGAGGAGTGGGATTATTAATCTAATGGCAGTGGGTGTCTATCTGAGCTGGAAAGCACACAAAAGGGCTCTAAGTATCTTTTTGCACTTTTCGTATATACTGTGACTGTACTTTAGCAGTTTCAAAAATGCATTTGCTGCTGCTTTAAGTAGTTAATTGCACTGTATTATATTGTATCTGTTAGTTGTAGGGCTGTTGTAAGTAGTTTGTGTGATCTTGTTACATTTGGGCTCCAAACCAGCTACTCTACATTAAGAAGGTGTTTTTCTGCACCCTTGTGGCAGAAGTGTGCTTATTGTAGCCTTTTCTGATTGTTGATGGCTAGCTTAAAACTTGTTTTTTTTTGCTTGTATATAAGCCTTGTGTTTGTGTGGTGCTGCTCTTCATGAAGCAGTGGTTAGCAGTGCCCGTGTATAGAAGTAAAAACCTAGAAGCTCTGTTTTTCCATAAACAGCTGTCAGTGAAACCCGTCTAAGCTTTTCTGCTGCTCTGAGAGTATCTCAGTTGTACACTGATCAGAGTTGCCTTATTGCTCAACCTTAGCCTATACAAAGTTTAGGTCCCTCTTGTAGTCTCAGATCCATCAAGTCACTCAAGCAGTCAAGCCACTCAACCATAAGTATTGGCATGACTTCATAGGCCATGTGGGGGTGAATGAAATCAGACGTACCTCACTGGACTGTATGAAGACAGACATGACTGAGCTCTCAGATTATGTGTCACATGCAGGTATAAGCCTAGCCCTAAGTGACATTCTACCTTCTTCAAGGATGATGATGCCATAATACCAACAAAAAAATGATTGGCTTTAACAATTGGTATACCTTCTGCTGTCAGTCCAAGGGGATCCAATATCTGTCATCCTGGAAACACAGGGTCGACAGGCCATGGTCTGCATCTGTCTCCTCTAGGCTTTCGGAAACTGGCAAAGGCATTAGCCACCCCTATTGTGCCTTTTTAGGCAGTATCAAAATAACCAACCTCCTAACATAACAAAATCCTCTTTAGATAAACTCAAGGTACTGTTGCCTAATTCTAGGAGTGTAAACACGAAACTGCACCCCCTGAAAGCACTCTTCACTTTGGAAGATGCTGATGTCTGTGCAGTCAACGAGACCTGGTTCAAAGGCACGGAAAGCACCCCGGCCGTGCAGGGCTACAATGCCTTCCATATGTTCAGACCACAAACTGAGCGTAAAAGAACCAAAAAAGGAGGTGTATCCATGTGATAGGCCTAGATGAACGTAAGACATTGCAAACTGTCTATTGTGATCTGGCTAGAGTTTTGACACATTCACACATGCAGGTATCATTGACGAAACCCCCAAGCTGGGGTTTAAACTTTGTCAATTGATGGGTAAACACTTGGCTCACTGACAGAGCACATCATCTGAAAGATGGTGGCTCAACCTGTACCACTAGAACTGTCATCATTGGCAAACCTCAGGGATCTGTGCTTGGCCTTTCACTGCTTGAACTGTATTTCGTGACAGTTTAGGCTAAAGTATATGGCCTTTGGCTTAACAAGTTTGCTAACTCTTGCATATTGTGTGCAATCATTTAGTCCACCAATGGTGATAACATAGTACAGGAGCTAACACAAACAAATGAATGGTGACAAAGGCACACAATATACAAGTAAATGCAGAAATGAGTATTTGAATGTTGTCCGTCTGAAAAGTGGAGTTCCATGTTAATTTCAGCATTGACATCAGTCCTGCTATACAGAAACCCAGTGATGTAAGCACTGGGAGCAAATTTAGATAGACAGTCTGAACTTTGACCACCAAGTGTCCACACTGCTATTGAAAGCCTATGTTGTACACATCATATGTCACACCATCATATTGAGATCTTAGGATTGTATGATAGCACTGTAGTCAAACCTCATTACAGCACTAATGGAGTATAAAGTACATTTTACATGTACCTCACCAAACACATGTAGCAGCTGGAGGGACCCCGGGGCTTTCTCAGCAAAATAACACAGGTCCTATAAACCAAGTCATCATGTATGTGGATAGCTTAAAAGCCATGTCACTGTAATCTTTATTCTATAGGATGAGGTGACTTCTGCCTGGCCCCCAGGCCAGTGTCTGACACTGCCCTAGTGGGAGTACTGCATATCCAAAAATGTGATATAGCTTATGACATCAGTAGTATCTATTGAGAAGAAGCTGACAGTGTCCCACATGCTGGTGTAAAATGCTCTCTGTAATGTCAAGCAAAAGCTGACACATACACACACACACACACACACACACACACATTTGACTACAGGGAGAACAGAACACCCCCTAAGTGCACAGACTACAGAACGCAATACTTAACACAAGCTCTGCGGCTCGTCTGATTTATACAAGTGTGTAGGTGAACTTATAGTAGATGACATCAGCAAGCTATGTGAGGGTCAACAGAACATGAAGTCTGCATAGGCATATATCTTTGTAGGTTCATATGAGGCTACTAGCCTAATAGCACTAGGCTGTTTAGAAGCCCCGCTGTGTAAAAACACAAGTACCCTTATTGAGCAGTTTCAGAGTCAATAGCAGAACATACGCCTTTGGTTGTCATTTGTTTAAATATGGTTGATTTTAACTGTTTTTCAGATATGATGAAGAGCTAATGCTCGAAAGTGCTTATCTGTGTTTTAAATAAAGCTTTAATCGGTTGTGGTGGCTCCAGTGGGTTTTCTTTTCTGTATTTATAATCTAAACATTTCCATAGCGTGGCGAGCAGTGGGTTTGTGTGACAGTTAGAGAAGTACATGTACATGTGAGATATACACGTTTGTGCACTGCTAAGCATTGCACAAATCCAAACCACATTTATAAAGTCTGACAGTATTGAGTCTCTGGACTACACCTAAGTACTTAACTAACTCTGTGATGGCACATGTTAATGTAGTTAATGCAGTAATACATTACTTTATGGGGTCAGATGGTACTAGGTTCAAATACAACTGAATCTAACACTTTTAAGTTCTTTTGTATTACCGGTGTGTGATGCACACCATCGTACAATAATGCATTAAAATAAAGAAATGGGGAAGATAGAACAGTGGTGAAATGAGGAACAAGGAGGGGGGAAGAACAAATGGAAAGTAATACAGGAATGTGCAGGAGGGAGATAGGAAATAACCACAGCTATCCATTTCTTGAACATTAAAAACAGATAATATATGCAGAATATTAGCCGAGTTTGGACTGTCATCTCCAGAGAGTGGAGTGACCACAACACAATTATGTTGTATAGCCAATTAGACCAAATCAATTGTATCAGGAAGACACGTGTGAAATGGAGAGCTATATATGGGATGATTTTTTTTTGTGGGACAGGTTCCCATTTTGTTTTTTTATTTTGAGAAAGAGAGGAATGTTGGAGAAGGGATGTAGGTATGCCTGAATCTGGTAAGTTGGGTAGGTGAGGAAGCAACTGGAGTCAGAGAAAGACAAATAAGACAAGACACAGGGATGGTAATGGACACAAGAGGTTGGTGGACACAGTAGATTGGGTAAGGGTGGAGACATCCGGGACCCATGGTCATCAAAGCTCGGTTACAGTGAGAATCAAGTCCTTACCCACTTGTCTGTCATCACTGTCACCCCACTCCACCACTGGCTGGAGCACTTGACACCTCCTTATCCTCCTGTTTCTAAGTAAAATGAGGAACAACAGTCCCTCAGCATCTCCTTCTCCTCCTCTTCCTGGTTTTACATAAAATGAGAGACACAGCCCCTGCATCTGGTGTAGTAGTTTACCAATAGAGCAGCACACAACCCTACACACCATCCCTGGCAGTTCAGCATGAGTGATAAACTCATCACCTCTGCCACTGCTCCCTGAGGGAGCCACTGGCTATTCTCCAGGGCAGGAATACCTGAGGGGGCAGGTAGTGCAGGGATAGCAGAGGTGGTGCTGCCAGTTTCGCTCCCAGACATGCTGGACAATGGTGCCAGGGCTGATGATGTGTGACAGGCCTATGCTAATGTGCTGTGGATCATTTCATGATGTGGTACACATCGATGACATGGACATATTTTGATGACATATAATATAAAACAAAAAAAAACAGAGATAAGGGTTGGGGTGAAAGAAAAAAGAGAGATAGGATTAGTACCTTCATATGTAACATACTTTGCATGAATACAATTATTTGACTCTATTATCTTAACCTTTATTCTTAAGACTACCACCCCCTAACAGATAACTATTACTTTTAAGACTACCAGCTCCTAACAGATGCACACTATACTACAGATTGCAGCAAGTACTCCTTTACATGTGCATATATTACACAAATGTGTGTTTGAATTATATACATTACAATGTACAGCAGGGCATGTGTGCCACTGGTATAGAGATTTTGCTTTAAAACTTTAAGTTACACATAACTGAAGAATTAACAGTATTCTATACTTGCGAATGGTGGTATTTGAATCCACCACCTCTGACTAAAGTCTAATATTATACTCTTGGTTTGTGCTATAGATAATGCATGCATACTTGCTTTTACAGTTGAAATATGCATGCTGAATTTGACACTTCTGTATAAAATACCAATCAAGCTATCTTTAACATGGCAGCTGTGGAAAAAAACAGAACAAAACTGAGCAGAATACCATTATGAATACCAGTCTTGCCTATATTCAGCTTTTAAGCCTTACAACTACTCTCTGTAGCTGATACCTACACATATGTTCTGTTTTTTCCACAGCTTCCATGGAAAGAGAGTGCAATGTTAGGACCCAAGGTAAAAGATTGGCGAGGATGAGGAAGGCATGTCTTTTGTATGCAGCAAAAGAGTAGTGTTATTGTAGCATTAAAAGAAAAAGATAGCTTGTTTGTTATTTTATACAGTTGTATCAAATTGAGCATGCATATCTCAACTGTACAAGCACGTATGCATGCATTAGTCTGTATCACAAACAAAGAGTACAATATTTGACCTCAGAGGTAGTGGGTTCAAATACCTCACTTCCCAAGTATACAATATTGTTAGATGTTCTTCATTCCACATTGCTGCAGTCCTAACCATTGGGTAGTCCGCTGTCCCAGTCGGCCCGAATACCAAAGTATATGGCTGACGTCGGTCAAGGCGCATTAGACTGACGTCAGTACGTCAGGGTACTAATGCGCATGACCGACGTCATATCCTCAGTCTTTTTTGCCGCATGGTCCGATGCAGAAGCAGTTTTGCGAGTGCAGGTTGGCGTTCTGAAATTTTCTGAAGTCGGAGTTTCAGACCGAATCAAAGTTGGCTAAGTACCCCGTTGGGGAATATTTTGGTTTTTTCTTGCCTCAGTATTTAACCGGATGTCAGAAAAAGTGAATAACTGTATTTCTTGTGGGAAACAGATACCTCATAGGGATTACCATACCTTGTGTATACCTTGTTTAGGGCCTGAGCACGACGTTGTTGGATGCCGGCCTTGTGCTAGATTTAACAAACGCACTATTAAGAGAAGGTTAGACGGTGCCAGGTTAGCTTTGGAAAGCGTTGTAATTATAAAATGCCGCCGGATGCTCCGCCCGCTGGCCCAAAAACGCAAGGACAAAGCAGCAAAGCCTAGGGTGGAAGAACCGCAGTCCCGGACGCCGGTTCTTTAGAAGGCTCTGTGGAGCCGGAGGTTTTACCAGGAGTTTCTTTAGAGTCTCAGGGAGAGACTTTACTGTTACAGGATGTGTCCTCTCAGGAGGTAGGCCAGGCTGAAGGGGCTTCTCAGGTGGCTGTTCTTCCCTCTCTTCCTAAGGTGGTTAGAGCCTCCCTTCTGTTTCCAAGGCTTCTTTGAGAGGCAGGCCAGGTTTAACTTCAGTGGGGTTTCTCCTAGCTCTTCAGGATCTTTGCCTAAGAAACATATGCTTAAAATGGCAGAGGATTTGATTACTATGATTAGAGGCTCTATGCCCCCTCCTGATAAGAGGCCCAGGGTGGAGCCTGAGTTTGAGAGTTTTGAGCAGTGTTCGAGGCTTCTGAGTCTTCGCTGAAGACTTGCAGGAGTATCCTCCTTATTCTGATTCTGATGTGGATGATTCTACTCCGTCAGCTTCTCCTCCTGAGGATTTTTCATTTTCAGAGACTCTGCATTCCATGAGGGAGCATTTTAAATGGGAAGGCCAAGATTTCTCTGATTCCAGGAAGAGGCTTAGGGAATTCTTGTTTTACCCCAGCATAGGCCTTTAGCTATACCTCCTGTTCTGAATGTGGTGGAAGATGTTTTGCAGAGGCTTCCCTAAACCCTGATTCTTTGCCTCCTGCCCCAGTTAAACCTGATAGGTACTATAGGGTGCCTGAAGCTCACAAGTATCTTTTAAGAGTCCTAGGGCAGACCCGGAAACTATCTCTCAGGGGCCTAAAGGTGTTAAGGCTTCTGTTGTTAAAAATCCTGTTCCTCCTGATAAAGAGGCAAGGGCTTTGGATAGATGGGGAAAGAAAGTGTATACTTCTTCCACTTTAGCCATGAGGGCGTTGAATTGCCAGTTTCACATGTTAAAATATCAAAATTATCTCCTTTCACAATTGAAGTCTAAGGTGGATGCTCTGGCGGAAGGTATTGAGTGTAAAGAGTTGCAGGATTTAGTTCATGTGTCTGAACAGGTGGGTAAGCATTCACTGCAATGTGGTTTTGATGCTGTGCAGGCCTCCTCGAGGGTGGCTGCCACTGGTTCTGTTCTTCGTAGGCACGCCTGGTTGAGGGATCAGAATTTAGCTGAGCATGTTAAGACAAGGATTTTGGATGCTCCTTTACAGTCTGACGTGTTGTTTGGTTCGCCTGTGGAAGCAGTTTTAAAGAAAATGGAGGACAAGGCTAAGTCTATGCAAACTGTTAAAGATTTTTGCAGGTGCAGCCTCCAAGTTTAGCAGAAATTGGCCTACTAAGGGATGGACATATCCTGCTTATGATTCCCAGTCTAGGGGTAGGTCTAGACGTGGTAGGGGCAGAGCTCAAGGTTCTTTTAGGCCTAGAACAGGAGTTCACCTGCTCAGACTTCTGGTGAGGGCAGGGGTCAGTCCTTTCAGAACAGACCGAATGACCTGCCTTTTCAGCTGCCAGTACATTCTCGCCTGGCAGCACCTTTGGGAGGAAGGCTGGCTCTTTTCAAAGAAAATTGGGATTTAATTACCCAAGACAGATGGGTTTTGGATATCATTCACCACGGTTACAGGTTTTATTTCCATACCTTGCCTCCTTTCAAAGGCATGCCAGACATTCCTCCTCTACAAAGAAAAGAGGCTCACAAGCAAATTTCTCTGTTACTCCAAATAGGGGCCATTCAGCCAGTCCCTGTGCCAGAAAGGGGCCTAGGATTTTATTCTCGCCTGTTCCTAGTACCAAAGAAGAGGGACACGTGGAGACCAATTTTGGATTTATCTATCCTCAACACTTATCTGGACATTCCCAAGTTCAAAATGTTGACGTTACAACAGCTTTTACCTCTGCTGGGCAAAGATCACTGGATGGTAACTTTAGATCTCAAGGAGGCTTACCTTCATGTGCCTATCAGACTGAGTTGCAGGAAGTATCTACGCTTTCGAGCTGGAAATTCCCATTATCAGTTCTCTGCATTGCCCTTTGGCTTATCTACTGCGCCCAGAGTATTCACAAAGGTTCTGGCTCCAGTCATAGCTTACTTCAGGCTAAAAGGAATTCAAATCTATCCTTACTTGGACGACTGCCTGATTCTGGCTCAAGAAAAGGAAGACCTTTTACAGCATTTGGAATATGTGATAGCAATGCTAAGATGCCTAGGGTATTCTGTGAATGAAATAAAGTCCAGTCTAGTACCCTCTCAAGACATGTGCTTTCTGGGTGTGAGACTGAATACAGCAGCCCAGATGGCCTTTTTAACCCCGGACAAACAAAAGAATCTTTCCATTTACTTCCATCAACTATCTCTTCAGTCCGGGCTGACTGCAAGGACAGTCCTTCAAGCCTTAGGGTTCATGGCATCTTGTATTCTGGTGCTTCCCAATGCCAAACTGCATATGAGGAAGCTGCAATGGTATCTCAAAATGTATGGACACAGCACTGCCAGGATTTGGACACTGTCATTCAAATAATACCTTGCATTCAACAGGAATTTTGTGGTGGGCTCAGGAATGTCACCTAAACAAGGGACTCTCTGTGACCCGCCAGAGGCGAGTCAGATTCTAACGACAGATGCCTCAGACATTGCTTGGGGAGCTCATCTAAATGGAAAGTGGATACAAGACAAGTGGCCTGCCAGACTACAGCATCTACATATCAACATGAAGGAGATGTTAGCAGTCCAGTTTGCATTAATGGCTTTCAAGGAGTTACTTCTTCCAGGGCAGGTGTTGATTCTAACAGACAACACAACTGTCATGTGGTACATCAACAAACAAGGGGAACACATTCTTACCCATTGTGCAGGCAAGCAATGATTTTATGGGAGACTGCGCCAGCTTGCAACTAACTCTTCAGGCAAGGTTTCTGCCGAGCACAGAACTCCTTAGCAGATGTGTTAAGCAGACAAATCATGGATCCCCACGAGTGGAAACTGGATCTTCATGTATTTCGAAATTGACAGTGTCATGGGGAACTCCAGACATAGATCTGTTCGCTTCTCCACTAAACCACCAGCTGCCAAAGTTTTGCACAAAGAGGTTTCATCACACAGCTTGGAAAGTGGATGCTCTTTCTTTCAGTTGGAAAAATCTTCATGTGTATGCCTTTCCACCTCTGCCTCTTCTCCCAAAGGTGCTCCTAAAGGTCAGACAAGACAAGCCAAGGATGATTTTAATAGCTCCAGATTGGCCTCGCAACACTGGTACCCATTACTGAGGAGTCTGGTAAGGAAGCCTCCATGGCCTTTACCTTTGATTCCACACCTGTTGTCTCAGGGGACGGTCACCTGCTCAATGTCAAGCTTCACTCTCTTCATCTAACAGCCTGGCATATTCTGTTTTGAAACACAGCAGGTCTCAACTTCCTCAACAAGTTTTAAATGTGATTATGGAAGCCAGAAGACCTAGTACAAGGAAAGTGTACGCAGAAAAATGGAAGAGATTATTTTGGAGTGCAGCAAAGAATTTGGAGATTTCTGAGCCTAATTTGAGTGTGGCTCTTCAATATCTTACTGAGTTATTGGACAAAGGTTTGTCTTTCTCTTCCATTAAGATTCATGCTGCAGCAATTTCAGCTCACTATGATTGTGACCCACCATTGTTTTCGCATCCTTTGTTCAAGCAATTTCTTAGAGGGGCAAAGAATATAAGACCCCCACGAGCTCCTACTCCTGCTTGGGATCTCAATTTTGTGTTGGAGAAACTTACTCTACAACCTTTGAGCCTGCGGCTACTGCTGAATTGAAATACTTGTCATGGAAGACTGCTTTTTGTTGGCCATTACTTCTGCAAGAAGGGTTTCTGAATTGCAGGCCCTTATGGCGGTAGAGCCTTTTTGATTTTCCATAAGGATAGGGTATCATTACGCACTAATCCTTCCTTTATGCCTAAGGTGGTTTCTAGTGTGGCTTTAAACCAAACTATTCATTTGCCTACTTTCTATGCAGATCCCCAAAATAAGGGGAAAAGATTTTGCACACTTTAGATGTACACAGGCAGTTGCGTTATTATTTAAGCAGGACTAAGGATTTTAGGCAGTCTCAGCAGTTGTTTGTTTCTTTTGCTTTGAGTTCTCAGGGCAAGCCTGTGTCAAAACAAACTATTTCTAAGTGGATTGGGTTTTGCATTGCATTTTGTTATTCCCATCATGGCAAGGAGATTCCAGCTGGGATTAGGCCTCATTCCACTAGGGCTACTGCCACTTCAACAGCATTTCTAAGGGGGCTGGCAACTAAGGATATTTTGGAGGCAGCTACTTGGAGTTCAGTGCATACTTTCTCTAAGCATTATCACCTTCCTCTCTACTCTAAATCTAGGGCTGGTTTTGCCACAGCTATTTTGCAAGGCATGTTGACAGCTGCTGCTTCCTTATGATTTGCCAGCCTCCCTTACCTCTGCTTTGGGATTCTACCCAATGGTTAGGACTGCAGCAATGTGGAATGAAGAACATAGTACAGTTTTGTACCTACCATAAATGTAGATGTTCGAGGATCCACATTGCTGCAGTCCAATTTACCCACCCTCCTTCCCCTCTGTGTTTAGGGGTGGTTGTGTAGGTGAGGTTATACTCTTGTAATTTTGTATATATTGTACATATTTTTGGTGCAGGAATGTTTGGTGTTTTTGGTTTTGGCCTTGTCTTTTTAGGGTCTTCTGACATCTGGGGCAAGAAAAGACTGAGGATATGAGGTCGGTCATGCGCATTAGTACCCTGACGTACTGACGTCAGTCTAATGTGCCTTGACCGACGTCAGCCATATACTTTGGTATTCGGGCCGACTGGGACAGCGGACTTACCCAATGGTTAGGACTGCAGCAATGTGGATCCTCGAACATCTACATTTATGGTAGGTACAAACTGTACTTTCTGCAATTGTGTGCATCTTAAAGGTTTAAAGTAAAAGCTGTATAGCAGTGGTACACATGCCCTGCTGTACACTGTAATCTGTATAATTGGAACCCACATATGTGCAATATATGCACATGTAAAGGAGTACTTGCTGCAATCTGTAGTATAGTGTGCATCTGTTAGGGGCTGGCAGTCTTAAAAGTAATAGTTATGTTAGGGGGTGGTAGTCTTAAAAGTAAAGGTTAAGATACTAGAGTCAAATAATTGTATTAATGCATTGTATATTACATAAGAAGGTACTAATCTTATCTCTCTTTTTTCTCTCACCCCATCCATTATCTCTCTCTTTTTTGCGTTTGTCAATTGGCCCTAGGTGTGAGTGTGTGTGTGTGCCTTCTGTGGAAGGTTGGGCACTGAACTGGCAACTTGGCACCATAAAACTCCACTATCAATCGTTCTCTGAACCGTTGTTTCGCTGTGGTGACCCCTAACCGGGATAGGCGAATGGAGAGGATGATGATGTCTATATTCTTATGTGTTGTCAAAATGGGTCCATGTCATCCATGTGTATCACATCATGAAATGCTCTACAGCAGAGCAGGGTAGGCCTGCCCACTGAATTCATCTATGCCTACTCCACCAGTCCTGGCACCACTGAGCAGCATGCCTGGTTGTCATCCTGGCAGCAACACCTCTGCTGCCCCTGCACTACCTGCCCCCTCAGGTAGTCTTGCCCTGGAGGATAGCCAGTGGTTCCCTCTGGGAGCAGTGGCAGAGGTGGTGGGTGTATCACCCATGCTGAACTACCAGGGATGGTGCATAGGGCTGTGCACTGCACTGTTGGTGCACACCTATGCTGGCTGGAGGGGCTGCTCTCCCTCATTTTATGTAGGACTAGGAAGAGAAGAAGGAGACATCAAGCATTCCAGCCAGTGGTGAATTGTGCTGACAGTAATGACAGTCCAGTGAGTGAGGACTCGATTCTCACTGTCACCCTGCTTGACAACAATGGGTCCTGGATTTCCCCATCCTCACTCCATCCATGATGCCCACCGACCTCGTGTCCATCACCATGCCTGTGTCTTGTCTTATTTGTCTTGTCTGTCTCCAATTCCTTTTTCACCTACCCATCTTACCAGACCCCAGACCCAGACATACCTACATCCCTTCCTCAACATTCCTCTCTCTCAAAATAAATAAAATGGACACCTGTCCCACAAACAAAATTGTTCCATACATAGCTCTCCATTTCGCACACGTCTTCTTTTTGATTCAATTGATTCAGGCCATTTGGCTATACAACATGATTGTGTTATGGTCACCCCTCTCTCTAGATGTGACAGTCCAAATTAAGTTAGTATTCTGCATATATTATCAGTTTTTACTGTAGAAGAAATGGATAGTTATGGTTCTCTCCTACCTCCCTCCTGCACATTCCTGTATTGCTTTCCATTTGTTCTCCACCCTCCCTGCCCCCCATTTCACCACTGTCCTATCTTCTCCATTTCTTTTCTTTAATGCTTTATTGTGTGATGGTGTGCACTACACACCAAAGAGCAGCAACAGTAATACGAAAGAACTTAAAAGTGTTAGATTCAGTGGTACTGGAACCCAGCACCATTTGCCCCAAAAAAGGAATGCATCACTGCATTAACACACGGCACCACAGAGTCAGTTAATTAGTTAGGTGTATTCCACAGACTCAGTACTAACTGTCAGACTTTAGCATCCCCATTTCACCACTGTCCTATGTTCCCCATTTCTTTTCTTTAAGGCATTATTGTGTGATGGTGTGCATTGTGCATCAGCACACAGCAACAGTAATATGAAAGAACTTAAAAGTGTTAGATAAAGCTGTACTAAACCCAGTACCATCTGGCCCCAAAAAGGAATGTATCACTGCATTAAGTGCATTAACACCTGCTGCCACAGAGTTAGTTAAGTGGCAGGTGTATTCCACAGACTGAATACTAGCTGTCATACTTTAGCAATGCTGCCACTGGAATTGTTACATGACACTCCCCTTATTCATTAATCATTCTTAAGGTCTCCCTTTTTCCCATTTCTCAATGCCATGCAAACATGGTAAGCACAGCCAAACCTTCCATTCATTCCTCTGTTGTCCATGATTGTGTTAAGAGCCGCATCACACACACAATAACGAAAAAATAATAAAATAATAAAAAACTGACAGAGAAAACATAATTTGCTCACAAATGAAGAGGAGGTTGGAAGTTAATGAAACAGAACATGTGAATTGTGCACTGCTTACTTGCATTTCCAACCTTGACAGACATATATGTAACACTTTGTAAGTCTAACCTGACACACCCATCTGATGTAAGCATTCACAGTTGCCATCCATTAAACACAAACACAGAGGGAGTGCCTGCACTATCTTTACATCCCTGCACAGATCCATTTTTTTGGGATTCAGCAATTCTAATGAGTTCAGACCTCATTTGCATATTCACTGTGCTGACAACCGTGAGTCTACACCAGATGGCAACCATGTAGCTAGGGAAACTGAAGGGAAGCTGAATTGTTTATGTGATGAACACAGAAGACAGGATATCACTTTGGTATATATCTGCAAGGAGTACTGATTTTAGATAATATGCCTGCATTTCATCATCTATATATTGTATATGCTGACATGTAACTATGAATAATCTGCTTAATGATTTTTATATTTATTTTGATTAGCACACACTTTTACTCTTTTATCTGTTTGCATTACTTACAAATGTACTGTTCATTCTTGGAAGGGGCAGCAAAGCTGCATTTCTGTTAAGGCACAAAAAAGGATTATGCTGCTATTGTTACTCTCCTTTTGTGCATCCAGTCTGTATCTAATGCTGTCACATGTTAAGGTTACTTAGTTCTGTACAAATCTCACACCTTTTAATTTTTATTCTGTACATGTAGACTCCTTTCCATGGACATATTCCAAATGTTTTGGAATTCACAGGAAACATCAGCATGGAGTCTACATGCAGCAACACGCACACGGTGGAAACCAATGTGCAAGCTTTATTGAATCTCCCTGATAATGTGTGGTATATATGTTACAGTCCACCCCAAGTTTAACAAAATCAATTAAACTGAAGTCTTATCTCAGTCACCTCATATTTCACAAATGTGGATGCTTTGTAATCTCAGAGTTATTCACTAATTTCAGTGTTTCTGGTCTTCTTCCTGATCATCTCCGTCTCCCAACATTAAACTCTTGTTCAGGTCTAAGGTACCCCTGTTTCCCCTAGTCAACTGCTGTGCTCTCTTCGGTCTCTCAAGTATTTTACTTTGGAATATCGGGAAAGGTTTCACTATGAGCTTAACTGTCAGAAGAAAGTCTCTCTATGAGCTTTATTGTCAGAAGAATGAGAAGCAGAGTTCCATTCTGCTTCCTGGCTCACTTTTTGTTGGATAAACTTTTTTATTTCCCCTTTAGCCTGTTCTTCATCAAAAAATTACTTTGATCATCCAAGAAAAAATACTCTGAAGACTGATGGTTTTAGCAGCTTGAATCTCACACCTCTGTCTTGACATTCCCTGATTGCTTGGATAAATTTGTTTCTCTTCTGTTTGGTGTGCACTGAATAATTTTCCACAAATATTCTGCTCTCTTCAATTTTTAATACCTTTCCCTTCTGTCACAGTTTTGTCAGGATCAACTATTTCTGTTGATATAATTGCATCTTTACTAATATAGGTCTTTGCTGCTTTTTGTGGCTACGTTTGGAGCATACACTCAATGTGCCATTTCAATTAGTAAATCCTGCTATGGAACACCAGTTCTGTTAATACAGTCTGTTCCTTCCAATTTCTCTGGTATAGCAGAACATCTCAGGTTTTTCTCTGCACACTCTGTTTTATATACTTACTAGATACAATGTATTGAACCAAAGCTGAAGTTTAAACTGCTTTTTGCTGAATAGCTGCAGGATCCTTCCCAGCCAGTGTTTTCTCTTCATCTTTTTTGGTTGTTTTTTCTTTCAGCTTTTCCAAATTTCTTCTTTGCTGGCATCCAGGCAGTGCAATTTCTAACCAGTAACTGGATTTTCCCAAATATCAGTTTCAGTGGCACTCCTGTTTCTCAGTTTCTATTTTCACAATGGGAAAGCTGAAATTAAGCTGTTGATCAGTGTGCAGCCATGTTGGAAGTACCAACAGCATAAACTTACTTGTCAAACAAACTTCAGAAAAAAAATAATTACCCACTAGATGAGCTTCCTGCCGCCCTTAAAAGTCATCATCTGGTGCATCAAATCAAATTAGTCACAGAGGAAATTCCTGGGTAATTACTGTTTTCCCCATTTCACTATTTGCCCTGAATGCATAAGTCTGCCATCCACAACCTAATATGCCTGAACCAGGCAACACACAATTTACACACAGCCACAAAACATTAATCTCCACCACGTTTTAACTTAACTTTGCCAATCATAGCAAAAACAATGTCCATAGCAGACAAAAAAAAGAAGTATCTTTAGTCTGTTAGAATCTCTAGCACACACAACTAATAGTTTACACTTTCTACAGATTTGACCTCTTTACCATAGCCCAACATAAAAGGATTCTACCACCTTTATAATCATTATTTGTTCTTTATAATACATGTACCACTGAAATAGCATGAATGGCTCTTTCTACTTCTTCTAACTGATAATTGAGTTACACTGTACTGTTAATGCTCTGGCCATCAGCTGGTATCTAGTCTTGCCCTAAAATCCTGAGCTAATGGACTGCAAGTAGTGCAGCTTGTCATGAGATGTTGCATAAGTTTTTTCTCTCTTCACTAGGAAGCAACAACTCCAAAACAGCAGAATATAGTAGCTGAAATCTAAGCTTTTCAGCCCTACAGAGATAAAGCAAAGAGATGGAGGCACTTAGAATAGCAGGAATGAAGGCATTCCCCTTTTTGCATGCTTCAGCTGCGTAAACATACTCACAGAACACCTGCTGATTCAAAGATCATAGTATTTATTTAGCTTTGCATAATGCAAGAAGCATTTCCTTCAAAGTAGAAAGTGGGAGATTTGACAAGAATCATCTAGAAGGATCTTGTACATACTGAAATCAACCTGAAGGCACAACGTGGTTGTTAGGAAATAAAGGGATCACTCAGATGAGCTCAGGGCACTGGATAAGATGAGAGAGATGGTGTCTGTATGGGCACTTATGTTTGAACTTGCTAAGACGAGTACTAAACTTGCCACATTTATGGAAGAAGTAAAAAGCGCCATTTGTGCTATTTTAGTGGAATCAATCTTCAGCTTCTCCTCTGGGAATTGACTTAATTCCTTCAGCAATGTCTTTCAAAATTGCAAGAAATTGGCATATGTAACTATCTCAGGCAACCCAGTCAATTAGATGTTTTTTCTCCACACCCTGTGCTCCTAAACTATTATTTTACTTTCCAAGTGATCAAATGTAGACCCCATCAAAAATGACTTTTTTCTTTTAACTAGTCATGTAACTACTCAAGCGCTACAGATAACTAAGTACTCTACTTCTCTAGTCCTTGCAGATCACCACTCCAAATCTGGCAAATCACTGAGGACTGAACTCACTAAATAATAACACATATTTAAGTTTCAGACTTCATACCTTTCAGAAAAATGCTTGCTAAATCAAATGCTGTTATTGTAGCAACTGTCTAAATTTATAACAGCAATATTTAGAATGGGTCCCTATTTTGGGGCCTTTTCTCCCATCATTTAGACTTCATCCAGATTTCTTGCTATGAGGTTAAGAGATTTGTCACCACAGTTCACAAAAACAATTTGTGGCATATTGAAGTATTCCAATATATGTTGCTCTAAAGAAATCACAAAGCTACAAAAATATATGGTTGATCATTGCCAGCATCACTGTAAAAAGAGTAATGACACTTCTCTCACTGCACCATTCTGCTCATCTCAACCATCCACACAAAATAAGTTTGAAATATCGCCCAAAATTATCTGGTTGATCACTATCAGCATTACTGTAAAATAGGTAATAACATTTCTCTCACTAGCACTATGCCATTTCCTTCCTCTATGTCCAGAATTCTGTAGAATGTCTCTGCCTCTGCTCTGTCTCTCAAGGTACATATAATAATGAAATTAATAATCCAAACTTCTTCAAGCACCTTCGCTAAATGTTGCAAGGTCTATCCTCCCATGACCTTGCAACATTTAAGATAAATGTAATTCATTGGCATGAATGTCAAGGGAATTGGAGTACCACCCCCTGGAGCCATTGCTCTGATGTGGGTACATTTTTCTTTTTCCCATGTAAAGGCACTTTGTTTATTGATTGATTTTTTTTAGAGTATAGAGCCATTAGTTTAAAGATAAATAAATGGGTAAAGAGCACCCTATAAGTATTTGGCCCTAGGCCTTTACCTAGTTCACCTATGCAAAAGGACAGCCCTGTTTGCTCACTTAATAAAAATAAACTGTGTGCTGTTACAACAATATATAACCATGGTACTCCAATGCTATTTTAGTGTAACAGCAAATTGCATCTGTGTATACCTGAGTTCAGAAAGGTTGGTGTGACTGTGCTTCTTGAGATGAGATATTAAGTGATACTTAAATACACAGTCAATTTCTGGGCCTTTGTCTTTTTCTGAAAAGATTTCAAGCAGGCATAAACTATATTACTGCTGGTGATTCCCTGTTGGGTGAGGAAAGTAAACCTATATTTTCTTGCATATGAGTGATAAAGCTGCTTTCTGTTTTACCTGCTCCATCTTGTTTACTGTTTTAAGAAATCTGCTTGGCCTGGTGTTTTTGTTCTATACGAGAGGCAAACACTTAAATTAGCTACTCTGCACATTTCACAGGTTTTTTCATCGGTTCATAGGTAGATACTAGGCTATCAGCACAACGGCCTGTGTAAGCCTAGCCAACAAGGTTCCCTGGCTTTCGCCACCCAAGAAGGTTATATTCCTGTGCCCCTGTCGAGCAGAGCCACAGAAGTGATCCCCGGGGTGAATTTTCTATTTCCCATCCACTCATCAAGATTTTTCTTAAAGATTGCTAATGAGGAACTCTGCTTGACATAGATAGGTAGCTTGTTCCAGAGTATGGGAAGTCTCTGGGACAGGAATCTCTCCCTCCAGCATGTTCTGTTTATTGTGGTGACAAGGTTTAGGTCCTTGGAGCATGTAGCTTAGAGGGATTGGGATTTGTGGTAGTTCACAGGTACTGAGTTTTTACCAAAGGAGATGACAGTGCACTTTTTGGCATTGAGCTTGAGGCCATGGCTCTGACACCAGGCAGTGTTTGAGTAATACTTAAATACACAGTGAATTTCTGGGCCTTTATCTTTTTCTGAAAAGGTTTCAAGCCTGCATAAACTAAAGCCCTACAGGTGATTCCCTGCTGGGTGGTAAAGTAAACCTATATTTTCCTGTATGTGAGTGATAAAGCTGTTTTCTGTTTTACCCGCGCCACTTTGTTTACCGTTTTAAGAAATCTGCTTGGCATGGTGTTTTTGTTCTGTGCAAGAGACAAACAAATTAGCTACTGTGCACATTTCACATGTTTTTTCATTGTTAAATTGTTTGAGTGGTACTTAAATACACAGTTGTTTCTTTTTCTGAAAAGATTTCAAGCCTGCATAAAATGGTGATTCCCTGCTAGTTTTTCCCACCCACCTTCCCCTTCATTGATCTGCTTTTTAAACCTGGTGATTTTAAGCTGCCCACCCCTTCTGTAAATTGAATTTAATAAGCTTCTCCCTTTCTATACTGCTGTTGATATCTTAAATTATTTATTTGCCTTTCCCTGTCCTTATGCATTTTGCTTCCCATTGTCTGTTCTACTGATTTCCTTGCTTTGAATTCATTATTTAGCTAGCTGCTGGATAAAGTAGTCAATTTTTACACTCTAGCAAGCACTTGTTTTTACATCAAGATGTCAGTGGATTTTCCATCTAGTGCACTGGGAGGTAGCCTGGTCTGTTTAGGTTGGGGAAACACTTGATATTTCGATATATAATTTTATGGGCTGGAGGGCTTATTAATCAGTTTATCTTGTTTTAGCACCTTTATAATTTCTGTACAATTGAGTGACTCTTGGCTCATTTATACAAAGCAAAGACTTTTACTGAATAATCACACTTTTATAAGCTGTTAAAAGTACACTGCTGTATCTGTCTCTTTAAGTTTGTTTCTGGTAGCATTTTGTATTTTTTAAGTTTGTTTGTGGTAGCATTTCACTCTGGATACTTTTTTTACTATGCTTTTACATTAGGAGGAGTGGGATTATTAATCTAATGGCAGTTGGTGTCTATCTGAGCTGGGAAGCACACAAAAGGGCTCTAAGTATCTTTTTGCACTTTTGATATATACTGTGACTGTACTTTAGCAGTTTCAAAAAATGTATTTGCTGCTGCTTTAAGTAGTTAATTGCACTGTATTTTATTGTATCTGTTAGTTGCAGGGCTGTTGTAAGTAGTTTGTGTGATCTTGTTACATTTGGGCTCCAAACCAGCTACTCTACATTAAGAAGGTGTTTTTCTGCACCCTTGTGGCAGAAGTGTGCTTATTGTAGCCTTTTCTGATTGTTGATGGCTAGCTTAAAACTTGTTGTTTTTTTTTGCTTGTATATAAGCGTTGTGTTTGTGTGGTGCTGCGCTTCATGAAGCAGTGGTTAGCAGTGCCCGTGTATAGAAGTAAAAACCTAGAAGCTCTGTTTTTCCATAAACAGCTGTCAGTGAAACCCCTCTAAGCTTTTCTGCTGCTCTGAGAGTATCTCAGTTGCACACTGAGCAGAGTTGCCTTATCGCTCAACCTTAGCCTATACAAAGTTTAGGTCCCTCTTGTAGTCTCAGATCCATCAAGTCACTCAAGCAGTCAAGCCACTCAACCATAAGTATTGGCATGACTTCATAGGCCATGTGGGGGTGAATGAAATCAGACGTACCTCACTGGACTATATGAAGACAGACATGACTGAGTTCTCAGATTATGTGTCACATGTAGGTATAAGCCTAGCCGTAAGTGACATTCTACCTTCTTCAAGGATGATGATGCCATAATACCAACAAAAAAAAAGATTGGCTTTAACAATTGGCTTACCTTCTGCTGTCAGTCCAAGGGGATCCAATATCTGTCATCCTGGAAACACAGGGTCGACAGGCCATGGTCTGCATCTGTCTCCTCTAGGCTTTCAAAAACTGGCAAAGGCATTAGCCACCCCTATTGTACCTTTTTAGGCAGTATCAAAATAACCAACCTCCTAACATAACAAAATCCTCTTTAGATAAACTCCAGGTACTGTTGCCTAATGCTAGGAGTGTAAACATGAAACTGCACCCCCTGAAAGCACTCTTCACTTTGGAAGATGCTGACATCTGTGCAGTCAACGAGACCTGGTTCAAAGGCATGGAAAGCACCCCGGCCATGCAGGGCTACAATGCCTTCCATATGTTCAGACCACAAACTGAGCATAAAAGAACCAAAAAAGGAGGTGTATCCATCTTCATTAAGGATAAGTACACCTCAAGGCTGGTCAAACAGTATGAATCTCTTGAGCTACTCCATGTCCGATTAACTATGGGCAAAGCCCTCCACCACATCATAGCTAGCTATAGGACTCCCCCCATAAAACAGGAAAAGCATACTGCATACCTGGACTTAGCTGGATTCACTTGCCATACAGCCCGACACTTTACTCATAGGTGATTTCAATTTTCCTACCATCGAATGGAAAACGTACACAGCCACAAACATGCTGGTTCAGAGGTTCTTTGACCTTGTCAATACAAAGCTCTGGAACAGCTAGTCAGCACACCCACAACAGGTTCATTGTCCTGGACACAGTACTCTCTAACATGGGAGAGCATTGCACCCCCCCTCCCCATGTGATGTCCTCCTTAGCAAGATCGTACTATAAATCAATCTCATTCAATGTAATTATAAGACCAGATACCCCACCAAGCTCTAAAATGTTTAATAATTTTTCTACAGCAAATTACTCTACTAAGTGATTGTATAAGAAGTTTCAAAGCCCCCTCGAATGCAGATAACAAGACTCATATGCAGAGTTGTCCACCTATGCCCTGTATAACCACTTAAGCAGGTGTATAGAATTGGCTGTACCTGACTGGATTAAAAGCAGGTCTTGCCAAAAAAACAAGCCACCCTGGTTGACCCCTAGTATAAACAGGCTATACAACAAGAAAAAGAAACTAATGTCCAAGAACAAGAGGGAACTGGCTCAGTTGAGAAAAAATACCTCTCTAGCTTAAACAAACAAATCAGAGATCTTGTCAAGTCCTCCAGTGATCTGGGTACTCCGGATGATAGCAATCTGAATATTGACCACCACGTTTCCACAGTAGTAAGGAAATCCTTCTATGTGGCACATCTTACAAGTAAAGGTATCACATCTAAATCTAAGGATGTTTATAATTTCATTATACTCAGCCCTCATCAGACCAGTAATTGAGTATAATGCTCCCTTCTGCATGTATCTCACCAGTCACCTGCAACAATTGGAGAGACCACAGAGGTTTCTCACCAAGAAATTACAGGGTACACAAAACAAGTCTTATATGGAAAGACTGAAAGCCCTGCCACTGTATTCTGTCTCCTACAGGTTGCTAAGGGGTGACCTGCGCCTGGCTTACAGGGCAGTCTCTACCTGGCCTTGATGGAAATGCTGCACATTCGTATATCAAATTGCAGAAGGGTCACTCACTCCAGGGATCTTAACCTAGACTCTGAGATGAACAAGTCATGCTGGAGAGATAGATACATCTCCCAGAGACTGCTAACTATCCGGAACAAGCTTCTAATCCACATGACACATAGTCCATCCCTAACCCTTTTCAAACACAACCTAGATCAATGAATGAATGACCACTAATTCTCTCCTGGGGTGGTGCCCATGTCCCTCCTGGGCAGAAGAAGTCAGTATTAACTAACATTGATCCTTACCTCTGCAAACTTCAGTCACCTAATCACCAACAACTGGGGCAACTCAGGATAAATATGGCTAGGCTTGTAAGGGCTCTAGGGCTGTTAACCTAGTAACTTCCTATGAACCTGTATAGAAAAGAAGCTAAATAACTTTACATTTGTTGGCTATGCACATGCATGTGTTTTTCTTAAAGGGCTCCACTAAATAACTCTAGATGGAAAAAATATGGAGTCATGGTTAAAGATAAGGTGTTGAATGAAGACGTGGACACAAGAGTTGATACAAGCTTAGTTATGTTTGAATTACTTGTTTTCTTTAGGTACATTAGAACTGTGCTTCTTAATGTTCTCCATATTTTGGATACTGTATGACATCCAAAGCTTATCTGGAGAAGGTGACTCAGAAGAAAGTTAGCATGAGACTACTGTTAACACCTGTAACACAGAAACTGCTAAGCCAAGGGCTGAGTCAGGAAAATGCACTGCTGTTGAACCAGGGGAAACACGCTCATGACAGAAGACAGTGTGCTATAGAGGCTGAAGCAAACAGGTAAATTATTACCATGGTAATTAATGTGGGAATCAGCAGCCTTTGGGAGTTATATCAAGACCAATATTCCTATAAGATCAGGTGCCAGATTCCTGGCTTGAGAGAGGATTCCACAGAGAGGCACCAAGGGTAGTGAAATGTTGTCTCTGAAAAAAAAGATGTTTTGGAAAATATTTCTGAAGCTAGGAAGGGATAAGTGGCTCTTTTGAAAGCAGATGAAAATATCTACTTTGAGTCTAAAACTTCTGTAAGTAGCATTGTTTTCAGTTAAGGCAGAGTGGGGCACTGACAGATCCAAGCAGGTCTGTGAAAAGACTTTGCTGGAATATTTTTTTAACTCAAGAAATAATGTAAAAAGGCTTTGCCGGAATGCTATTTTTTATTTGGTGTTAGTCACTGTGTTAGTCACATTGACTGTGTTAGTCAAGAGACCAGATTTTTGTTTCCTGTGACCAGATTTTTGTTTCCTGTGTAAATAAACCTGCTTAAAATGAAAATCCATTATAGATTGTATTTTGGAAATTTAATACACTACATCTGTTATAACATGGTGGAAGATTAAGAATAAAATAGGCAGACATGAACAGATCTATTTATTGTGGGTGGTGCTGTTTTTCCAAAGGCTAAGCTTTGTTTTGGCATTTCTTTGATGACTGACCTCCCTGTTATAGTTTGGTCTTGGTAAATAATGGACTTTGGCAAGCATACTAGATAGTTATTTCCAGTAGTTGGTTATTATGAGTAGCTATGATAAAAGTACAGCTCCAGGTTATAAGCAAAATTATGGCTAAGAGTTGTTTACTCTCACATATATATAATGTGTTGAAGGATGTTCTGCATCCTATTCATGCTTCTTTGAGTGGTGGCAGAGGTCCTAATTTAGAATTATCAGTGTTTAGTCATGATCTATTGAAATGTCTTCATAGAGGAGTTTTTTTTTTTGCATAGATAATTTTTAATTTTTCTTTTTACACTCCTAGTATATACTCCTAGTAAAAATTTGAAACTGTACTCTGTTATAGCAGTGTATTGCTGTAGGCCTCTAAATTCCTCAGCAGGGAACTGGCACCATATATTCACCAAATGTCTCATGGTAGAATCCTTCTGGGCCAAAATAATCAAGCAAAAGGTCAGCTGGACAGAGATGACACCGGACATGAGTGTCAGGTTAGCTGAAGCACCCATCCATGATCAGACCCCTCTGTCTCATGTTACATAATTATGGGGCATGTTGACCACTGCATATAGATTTTATTACCCAGGTATAGAAATAAATTACTCCAATCATTATAACTCAGCAGCAGAAGCAATATCTTCAGTATTTTGAGAAGGAAAATCCTTGACATAAATTAAGGTATGATAATCAGGAATATTACTGCTATCATTTAGACTTGGGAATCATATAAACAATCTCCCAACATTATGAAATGATAAGACTGGAGTGATTCTTGGTAACTTTGTTGAAATAGATAATTTCAATACAGATGCCAATGGATATTACATTTTGAGAATCATCTTCAATGAATAGGATACTGAAGTTTTGCCTAAATGTTAATGTAACTCAGTATTATGTGGCCATGCACTTTAGAGAATGTATTTTCCCCTTTTTCTGAAGTGGCACTACCTGATTACCTGATTTTGAATTAGTAAATAGAGGGTATGAAAGACACCGCCTCTGATACTAGCGGTGTAAGAGGCTTCCACCTGCATTTTTTTTAACTTGCTTAATTTTTTGTTAGTTGAATCGCACTTTTGCAGTTTAATAGCGAAGTCCATTTCAATGACCAAAAGTAAAACTGACTAGATTACTGCAGTGATCCTGTTAAAATGGGTTGGTGAGTATTATATGTATATTGTCCAAATATATGCATCTATCTTTGCTATTCCTCTTGCTGATACAAATACCAAGTGTGGAGTTTGTTGTAAACCTGACTTTGGACTCCTATATCCTCTCAAATTAATTCACCTATTCCTTCTCCTCCAATGTTCTAGATTTTAATACTTATATAAAGTTGATATAGTCTATACATCTACATGCAGAAGAGAATGATTAGTGACCATATACATCCAATTAGTATTATCCATCTGTTACATATGCAGCATTTTTAGAAACTCTGTGCCTAAAGATTAAATACACTGGGTGTCAGTGCCATAATAAGTATTTATATTTACATCTGAGTAATATTTTGCTTCAAACCTGAAGTGAAAAATCAATAAATAGTGGAATCAGATCCAATTACACATAGTACAGGTCCGCAATTATTTCAAAGTCTGCATTTGTCCACTGAAAATACATGTAGCATACAACATACGTATAAAAGTCACAGTAAGACACAGCATGTGCAATGAACTGCTTTTTTTTTTCTAGTTCATAAGCATCACAGTGTGACACCATATAATATCTTATTCCTTAAATTGTTTGTACCTCTCCTATCTCAGATTTAATAAAATGGCAGTACTGCCAGAGGCTGAGCTGAAACGCTCCCTGCTGCTGCTGCCAGGAGTGTGTTATTTGAACTTGCAATCCTAAAGAAGTGGCTTTCTGTTACCGATGCAGACACTGACAAGCCAGAGCACAAGTAGCTCTGGAGGATTTCTTAACTTTCTTAGAATAACCTGAATCTGATCTCTAGCTTCCTCCATCCTGTCTAAAGTTTAGTCTAAGAAATGCATTCCAAAGAGAGTTGGGAAAATATTAATGTATAGTATTAGTGACTGGAGGGCATGTGTGTTTCATTAATTTCCTCCCTATTAAAGTAAAATAAGGACATCCTGTACAATACTGCAGTGAACCATTCACACTGCACTGTTTAAGTAGACCCCAGCAAGAAAAACACACAGGCTCAGCCAAGTATATTCATGCTAATTAATGCTAATTCCGTTAACCTCCAACTCTACTTCTTACAAACCTTATGAAAATAAGCAACTCTCTGCAATGTAGTCAGACCCATTATCTGCTTGTCACTCCCTCTTCCTCAGTCAATGGTAAAAAATAGCTTTTAAGAAAAGACCTTTAACCCAAAATTTCTAAGCAAAATTTGGAAAAATGCACATTGTAAACAATTTATACTTGCATATTTTGAGATATATATATATATATATATATATATATATATATATATATATATATATATATATATTTATTTTGGGTCTACTTCTCTTGTTCAAAATCACACTTCTTTGAACAAGAGAAACCCAAGATCCACTTTAGTGAAAGTGCACTTAATCAAAAGTGCACTTTCATGAAAATCACTTTACTGAAGCACAGTACAGTGGAGATAAGGAAATATACCTTTTCCCCACTGTAGTGCAATCTCAGAGTTAGTACATATAAGTAACAGGGGTGGGGGGCAGCCCCCGACATGGAGGGTGCGGGAGGCTGACCCCCCTGTAAAAATGTGTTTCACTTTGCTGGACCGGATTGCCACTACTTATATATACTCCAATTCCAAGATTCCAAGATTGCATTACAGTGGGGAAAAGGTATATTTCCTTATCCCCACTCTACCATGCTTCGGTAAAGTGATTTTTGCATAAGTGCACTTTCGCTAAAGTGGGTATCGGGTTTCTCTTGTTCGAAGGAGTGTGATTTTGAACAAGAGAAGTATACCCATTTATACACGCACATACACACACACACACACACACACACACACACACACACACACACACACACACACACACACACACATACACAATGTAATTCTGGGAAGTAACAAACACTGTACCACCTGTTGCACATCTGGGCAAAAATATACACAGAACAAAAATGCTAAACAGGGACAGATAATGGAAACTATATGTTCACTATGCAGAAAGCATAATAGTAAATGCAGAGGTAATTTAGTCTGCACCTTGAAAGGGGGCACTCCTATCCCTGTATCCCTGCTAAAAACCTTATTCTCACCTACATGTTGGAGCATATCATAAAATAGAAGGAAAAGTAAGATCTTTAACTTCACAGCTGCAAATCCATAATCCAGGAATGAAGTTTGCCTTTATTATGACACCTATTGTGCCATTTCAGCTGGATGATGTTGTATAAGCTCATCTACACTAATTTTGGTGCGTGATTTCCATGGCAACTAATTACTACTTCCTCAGTGAGAGTAAAGTGTTTACTGTTAAGTGCAATAGGAAGTTGTTTATCAGCCACTGACAATGCGCACTAGATGTAGAGAAGTTTCAGCCAACAGTTACTGTTGAAAGACACTTTTGGGCCTCTTTCAATACAGTAACCAGTACTGGTGGTTCCTGTCAAGTAAGGCTGATTAAGGTACTTAGTTCTAAACAATGAGCATCCATAAAATACAAAAAGTAAAAACAGGCCTGTGAATTAGTAATGGATCACAAATGAAGCCAGACATTTTGAAAATGATGTTTCTTCAAGGCTGATAAAATTGGCCACAGAGGCACAATTACAAAGCTGGCAAGATAGTGAATTCCACATAAATAGTCCTCGCTGTCTTCATCATCATCATCCTTATCATCCAGCCCTTTTTTCATATTTTTACATGGGATTGGGTGTTGTGTTAACTGTTCTTATGTATTTTAATTCAGTGCTACACTACTGTTCTTTGACAGTCATGCACAACTGTCACAGGTCTGCTCTCAAGCAGTCCATCCATCTCTTGGCAGGATTTGCTCATCTCCTCTTGTCTCTTTCCTGCCTCTACAAACATCCTTTACCAAATCATTTTCTGTGCATGTCAAGAAACCACAGTAATCCATTCTCATTAATCTTCTCAACAACTGGGACTACATTGACCTGATGTATTGACTTCATTATATGTCCACAGTGTGCTTTCTACTACTCATCTCAGAATTAGTATCAGGTAAGAAAATGACTGTCTGCCAGATGTCTCCAAAAGCATTCTGGGTATCAGTAGCATTCCTTTTCCAGGCAACAGAAGCAGGTGAAACAAGTGGTAGTGTATTGACAGCTTCTTCAGAGAAGAGCCTGGAATTATACCAACAGAAAACCATTAGTAACCAGTGCAAAATCCACATCACAGTTGTGATGGGTCAGACCTGTCAATAGTCTGGTCATTATGCTCTGAACTCACTGGAGTGCTGGGGTCAGCATCTGCTAGTTACATCTAAAAGTTGTTAAAGTACTTCATCTGAGTGAAACTCAAGGCATGGAAAAGTCCTGTAATGGAATAAAGAACCTGATCAATGTGACTTCTTTAGGAAAAACAAGATTCAACAACTCCTAGCATTTGGTCCTTCAGTGACAGCACAATGCATAGCAGTGATAACCCAGTCTCATCATCCTGATGGCATTTTTACCCTCTCTAACCTCCCTGTATATTGAATATGTTTACTGATATCTCTAACTAGCCTACTTCTCAAAATGAAAGGGAAAAGTAAAAATGCAAGTTAATAACATCACACCACAAACTCCAGAATAACCTGTTTGTATTCATCACCCTAATCATGCTTTTCAATACCACTGCCAAGTGTTGTATAACATCAGTTCCAGATAAACATCTTTAACATTTATTTAACACTGACAGCAACCATCACATATGAATTCTCCTTCAGTATCATCCATTATTTATTTAAACCAAATAACTACTGGTTGCCTTTCATAAACTAGGACCATGTTTCTCAACAACCAAACACTCATCAGAGCTTTACTATCATCTAAATTGTTAACCTTTATACAAAAATAAATAAATAAATAAATACTATCCATCCTTCACATTACCCTGCTTAGGTTAGTGATAGCTGAATATATCAAATCACCCTGGTCTTCCATTTAAACACTCACCATTACAGAATATCCAAGCAAACTGATACACAAAGTATCATACAATAAAAGATATTTAAGTTTGCTGTATTAATGCTGGCAGATTTAATAACTAAAGAGACTCCATCAAAACTTTAATTAAAGGAAATCTATACCCTCTCCTACAATTTAACTCAATCCTTAGGTTTATTTCTCCCGACAGTATGGTTCCAGTATTCTGTAGATAGCAGAAACCTGTCTGTACTTTTTAATACTTTCATTTCCTTGCCTTGTAATCAAAGGAAGGGAAAGCCCACCTACTTTTTTTAAGCTTACCTTCTCAAATACTTTGCAGCGGAATTTGTCTCCACCTGCATGACATACCATAGACACAGATGAATCTGCAGTTTACCCTGCCAGAAACTACTATCAATCATAGATGGACAATTAATCCTGCTAATGTCAAGAGTACAGCAGCTACTATAAAAAAAGAAAGAAAGCTTTGGAACTGTTTTCTACTGCTTTTATCACAGAGAGAAGGAGGAGAACTTAACATTCCCCTTTCATAACAAAACAATGCAATTAGATCAGTCAGGGGTTTAAAGGCAGTTGTCACCCCTTCAGAAAATTTTAAATAAGCAACATCACAGTACTGAAATGCTAAGCTTTAGGTGTTGGTTATTTATAATAACTTATAAGTTAAGATAACTTAAATGTAGTATCAAATATTTCTGTGACCTTTAGAGAAATGTCAGAAAATATTTTACTTGTAAAGTATTGACACATTTACCATTTCAAGCCCCCCCTCCCAAACAAACACAGGACAGAATTGCAGAAAGAGAGACAGGTGGCAACCCTATCAACTAGGTGCACTGATACTATTCATAAAAATGTCTTTTATGCTTTTTTGTGACATCCTTCCAGAGAGTGATATATATCTGGTACACACAGATCCATCGTAAGAGACTCCCACTGACTTTGAGTCAGTCCTTACAGAGGTAGAGTGCATGAGCATTTTCCAGTTCCCAAAGGAAATGTGACCATTGCTGGTAACCATAATATGTAGCTGAACTTACTTTAACATACATGCGCTATGTGCTCTTGTATTAAAAACATTAAGAAAAGGAAATCAGAAGTAAAAAAATGTAAACCGTGTTTAAATGCACATCTGACTGTGTGTGTGTGTATGTGTGTGTGTGTACATATGGATATATATATATATATATATATATATATATATATATATATACACACACACACACACACACACACACACACACACACACACACACACACACACACACACACACACGCACAGATATACATATATAAAACCTCAAAAAAATTACTCTGGAAGCTTTAACAGCTGAAACATGGCTTTGTAACTCACAACTAATGCTCAACCCAAAACAGACTAAACTACAACTTTTTTCCCCAAATCCCTCTCTCGTGAAAAAACAAAATTTAAAGTCCTCACTCTTGATAATACAACCACTTCTCACAGCAAACTATTAGGAATGATGGTGGATGATAATCTTACATTTGACCTGCATGTACAAATATGCATAAGAAAAACTCATCAAAAACTAGGGATGTTTTATAGAGCCAAAACTTTCTCATCAACGCAACTAAAATTACACTTGCCACTACTTATCTCCTCCCCCACACTTTTTTGTGGTGCTGCTGTCCTTACTAACCTCCATGCTTCTCAAAAATTAAAACTTGAATAATGCTATAACAAAGCTGGTAAATTTGCAGCACATACCCCTTTCAGAACCCACCACTGTATGCAAGTAAAAAACCTACATAGGTTAGAACTGCAACATCAACTAACATATAGAAATCTTCTTACCACCTATAAAATTATCCAGCATCCATCTACCTATCCAGCACTAAAAAACATTCTACACAGCTATGTTCCCAGTTGGTCGTTGCATTCTAGTGAGTAAAAACTCCTGCCTGTCTACAAATCTAGCAAATCTTTTGGGTCTTGTCTGTACTCGTAAAAGACTGCTAAGGCCTGGAACGCCTTACCTGTATCCATCAAGTCCATTCCTTTCCTCCCATCTTTCAAAACCACTCTGAAAGACTTTCGAACTAAAATCTGGCTCTGTTCTTGCTCAAAACCAGGATAAACTATATCCCTTCATTCTTTATACCTCCTTAATATCCCTTCTTCACTTACTTCCTTACTGCTATCTAATTCTCTTCCCTGACTTTCTCTCTAAAAATATACAATAAGCCTGTTTTTCCCTCACTTCATATTGCAGTTCCTGTTCTGACAGACACATAAATGAGGCTCACTCAAGGAAACACAGAAGCAGCTCTGTTACATAAGGTGTGTTATATGACAGTGCTTCACACTCCTGCCATTCTTAAAATGCATTCTGGGAAGAAGGAATGAAAGGAAGAAAACAAGATCACATTACCAAGACAGGCCCATACCTCAAAACCTCTTAGAGCAAGAAATCTGGACAAAGCCATAAAGAAAAGTGGGACAAAGTTCCAAAAATAGGGGCATTTTTTTAATGTTGTTCTTACAAACTTAGAAAGTTGATAGAATAACAGGTTTTGCATTAGCATGAATTTTCTGAAGGGTATGAAGTCTGAAACTCAAATGTCTGTCTGTCATTATTTTATAACTTCAGTCTTTAATGATTTGCCATGAATTTGCCATAAAACTACAATTTTATGAAAAACGGACCAAAAATATGAGACAAAAATCTAGACATTCTGCAAAAATCTGTACAGTTGAGAGGTATGGACAGGCCCATCATCCGCCATCTTGTTGGAAGCACATTAAAATTGTAAAATAAGCGCTTGGAATGATTTTGAGGCATTAAAATAGCTCGTAAAACAAAGATACAATGAAAAAAAACATGATTTTTTTTTTTTAGTTCTAAGGTGGAGCTGTCCTTTAAGTAAATCAGTCCAGATATCCTGGGAGTAACAAGAAGTTGGCTAAAGATAAATACCTGTCTATCTTCTTTCATAAAGCAAAACATATTTTTTTCTAAACTGGAATAATAGGGTATGCTATCATTAATAACCTATCCCCTACAAATAACAAATACATATTACAATGTAAAATGGCAGTAGCACTGTTTATCATCCCAATTACTCGTATTTTATACTAAACTAACTATTGCCATATCCTACATTCCACCACTAGGCTGTCGAAGATGCATGCTTTTATAAGTTTTTATTTCAAGCTATATAACAAAGTACAAGACCCTTTGACTATGTTCTCAGATGGCAACCAATGATTGATTATGTCACTACAGCAAATATGTTAACACTCAAAGAGCTACATGTGGCTTTTCTTTCTGTTTTTGCACCTAAATCATGATTAACTCCTATTTCCTTTCAGGTTGTGTGCATGTATACGTGCAGTGCATAGATTCAGTGGCAGAAATAAGTTTTATTCATACAAGAGCTATGTGCCACTTAGATAAAGACAGTTGCAAATACTTTGAAATGTTTGGGTTTAGCAGTGCCACATCAATCAGCATGGCAGTGTTACCTTGGACATTAACACAGTCATCAGGGACCATCGATGATTGTTAACAAACAGCAATAGACCTGCCATACTGATTGATTTAACACTCTTCAGCCAACCACTTCATTGTGTTTGCTGCCATCCTATCCCTGCTACCATGATATACCTCTGATAGTAATTGCACATTGTACAGAATAGTTCATGGGATCTTAATAAGCTTAAGGCAAATAAGAGCATCAGAAAGCTTGACCACATTGCCCAGTATTAGTGGGAAATGAATAGTTTTTATTGAGTAGATTTTCTTGCAGTTTTCTCTATAAAATAGATAATTACAAGAAACTTGCTTAACTTGTGTATATCCTCTTAAATACTGAATAACATTTGCATTTCTCATTGCCATATATGCATATGTCAAATATTACAACACAACACAAAGCCCACTGTCATTAAGATTTAGTACACACAGACATGACTGCAAGCATCCAAGTGTATACTTTTTCATTCATTCATCTTATCAAATGCTTTCTCACTGTTTATTTTGTTTATTTTACTTTATTACATATTTTTTGAATCAGTGTGCTTTATTTTTGCTCCATGCCATATCATTCTACTCTCATGCATTAATATTTCAGACTTTCCATTTTTTCCCAATTTTGGATTCCAACCAACTTCAGTAAAAATGAAAAAAAGTATATAATTCCATTGTCTTGTTTTCATCAGATCATGGGGGACATCATTACTGCATTCTTAATAAGAACAACAAGGTATATACACTAAATAAAAATATGATTCTTTTCATTATTCTAAGCAGTCTGTATAATATTTTCTATATCAGACTTCCATCTGTCTATATTCATCTGGATATTGAATACTTTTAGAACTATTTCTAAGTCCATTTTTGAGAGCGTTTTTCACATTCATACTGAAGTGCTACTGACATGCATGAACTGATTGTTCATTATAAATTTTACATTTTTCACAAATTTGCCTTTTTATACATAATATTTGCTTTACCAAAAACTCTCTGCAATTTATTATACATGTACAATATGAATTATCTGCTAGACTTATGTGTACATAAAAGGAGATCAAAGCTAGACTCTGAGGTGTTGAAGCTAAATGGTAGAAAATGTCTGGGATTTGTTTGAGAGAAGAGCACCAAAGCAGCAAAAAATCACACAAAAAGAGGTAAAGCCACAGCTTTTGTATGGCAAAAAAACCTGAGCAGTGAAGGCAGAGCACCTGAGGAAGCTAGTGGTGATGGGAATGAAGTATGGGAATGAAGTATCTGAGATGGGTAGTGGGATGCACACTTTGGGACAGATAGGAAATTAAGATATCAGAGCTGAAGTGATAGCAGTCCCAATTCTATATAAGATCATGAAGAAAGCTTTCAGTGGTTCAGTCATATCTGCAGGAATTCAGAAAACAATTTTGTAAAGCAGATTTGAGAGAGAGAGAGAGAGAGAGAGGAAGAAGGCATAAGGACACAAGGATCTAGCCAAGAGATGGATGCATTGCAAAAGAAAGACCAGCAGCAGAACAGCATGACTGTCAAACAAGGAAGGAGAGTGGCACTGAGTCCAGAGAGATAGTAACAGCTGATGTGACACCGCAACCCCTTATAAAAATGAGAAAATGGGATGATGGTCAAGACGATGATTATGAATTACATTCTGTCACCTTACTACGTGTTCTGTGTCTATTACTCAGTACTACTCACAGAAGAAACACACATTTGTTCATGGCTCTTTGGTATATCCCTCTCCTTTACCATCATATCAACAGTTACAGTTATGACTTTCCAGGTGCTCCTGGCACACAGAACATTATTATGGTTACTCAGTGTTTTAACTATACTGTATATACTTACTCAATTCTGAAAAGCTTTTTATGCATGATTTGTTGTTCAGGATACTTGTGGTTTTAAGCATTTTTCAGTTATTAAATTTACTATACCAGATTGTACTGTTTTGACCAAATGTTTAATTCATCCACTGAAAACAGTAATTCCCCCAAATAAGTTTAAAAGTCCAAAACAAAACAAACAAACAAATAAATACATGCATACATACATACATATATAAGATGAAACCTCAAACCACTGCTGATACTTTAAATGGTATATTCTGCCCTCTACCCAAATTATGTTCCCTTACCACCTCACAGATAGGAAATGTCCTATTAAATATTCATAATTAGCCATTTAATGAATTACCTATATAAATGTATTACATGCCACCTTTTCAACTTCCTCCTGATCCTTAAACTCATGAACAGCATTTCTTTTCTCCCTGGGCCTTCACTGAAAATGGACTAGTATGGCCTAGTAGACTTTCCCCGTAAACAATTGTCAATAAATAATAAATAAATAAATAAATTTAACACACCTACCTTTGTTAGGTTGATTCTGAAAAATGGAAATACTCCTATGCAGTGGTAACATGTAAAGAAATGCAAGAATGTGGTAAAATACTTAGCATTTACATAAGCATAATATCTTAAGCCCAGCTCAGTATGGTTTTAGAAAACTATATCTTACCTTTATTACTCTAACTCTACATCTTCTGGTAGGGACAAGGGACCAGATATCGGAATGTCATTTATTGATTTTACTAAAATGTTTGCTTTCATGCATAATACTGCAACTCTGCATAGACGTCATCTTCCTGGCTGTGTTCCTTCTATCCACTCCTGAATTTCTCACAACCTGAGTGAAAGACTGTCATCTGTCAAAGTTATCCACCATCAGACCTCCATTTTACCCATTTGGAGTCCATCCTTAGGTTATTTCTATTACCTTGTCATTGATCTTGAGCATAAAAGCCAATGTGACAGTTACTTTCTGTTGACATTTAACCTTCATGCTGTGCTTTAAATGGTAGCAGCTGACGGCCTAGTTCTATGTTTTTATGTGTTTTGTCTTTGAGTCAGCACTTATTATTTGCTTAAATTATGCTTGTAGCAGTTAGTCAAGTTACAATACTATGGGTTATGCTACAATACATTACATTTTCACACTACCTAAACTCTACTGCCTTTTTAATGCCTGCATGCACCTAATTCCACTTTCTGACCATTGTTATCAGACTACACATTTAATGGCATTGGTACAACAATGATCCATGTTACATGCTTCAAACCAATCATCCTGTTACTGCTTCTACTCCAGTTCCAAATGATTTATGTTGCTCCAAAAATACTAGACTGTTTTGCTGACTGGCTTTGATCTTTTCCTATACCTGAACTTGAACTGGAACTAAAACATGACCTTTTGTCAGCATTCAGGCATACCAAACAAGTCACCATTATCATTTGGTGCATCAGTTTGCTTGGGGACTTGCATGATTTGTTCTTCCTGCTATCTGTGCTGCTTCTGGTCTTCCTTTTGTGTTAATATGTATGGTTTATACCTTACAAATCTAGTGCTGATTAACTTGATCCTAGTTTGCCAAACACAAGTCTCCTGTACTATGCACTGCTTGCCTGCTTATCTAACTCCTCCATTTCTGCGCTCATCAGCACTTACATCTTTGTTCATCTACTGCTAGGCTTCTTCGCTGTTCCACCTCACTATATTTGTGAAATACTGTGATTTCAGATTTTTTTCATTTCTTTACCTTCCTTGGAGCATTATAGGTGCCTTGCTTGTTTTCTGCAGCAATTTCTCCATCCTTTAATTTTAGTCAGTGTGGCTTTCTGAGGTTGACACTGGAGTTCTTCTGGCTGGACCCTGACTATCTGTACTTAGTTGTAATGGCAGTCAACAACAGCAATGTTTTTGTTTTGTTTTTCAGTATCTAGAGTTTCTGTGTGTTGGAGCTGGAGTGAAGTGTAAACACGGGGAGGGTATATTTAGCCTTAGAAACAGGAACATTTCTGGGTCTATATTATTTCCTCGAAAGATGTCTCCATCGAACGGCTGTTCATCGATCACTACCCATCGAACAGCTGTTCAGTGAACATTAGCCCATAGCTCAGTTGGGAGAGCATTAGTCTGAAGATCTAAAGGTCTCTGGTTCAATCTCGGGTTTCGGCATGGAAACCTTTTATCGCCACAACAGTCAGGAAATCCTTCTATGTGGCACACCTCATCACTAAGGGCTTTTCATCCAGAAAAAAGGAGGTCATTGTCCCACTGTACTCATCCCTTATTAGACCCATTATAGAATACAATGCCCCATTTGGTATGTACCTCTCAAGACATCTGCAACAACTGGAAAGGTCGCAGAAATACATCACTAAAAGAATCACAGGCCTAAAGCAGATGCCCTATGCTGACTGTCTAAAAAAACTCCAGCTGTACTCTGTCGCATATCGTCTACTCAGAGGCGATCTCTGCTTAACATATAAGGCCATGTCAAACCCAGAGCTGTTGGACATGCTACATTTAAAAAAATCCCAATCCTTCAGAGCCACATGCTCCAGGGATCTAAACCTTGTCATCACAATGAACAGAACATGCTGGAGGGATAGGTTCCTGGCCCAGAGACTCCCCAGACTCTGGAATAGACTGCTCATACATGTCAAGCAGAGCATCTCTTTGGCCCTCTTCAAAAGGAACCTTGCCGATTGGATGGGAGATAGGAAATTTACTCCGGGGATCATGTCAGTCGCCCTGCTAGACAGGGGTCCAGGGAAGTAAATATTGTGGGAAGAAATAGCCAGGGAATTGTCATGGCTAGGCTTGTACAATCCCTAGGGCCAATAGCCTAGTACCAAACTATGAACCTATGAATTACAATTATCAAACTTTTTTCCTAGGGAAAGAAACTACTTGGCCACCAGACCAACAGTAATAAGAACTACATAATTTTGCACTCATGAAGGTGGGGGGGGGAGCTTCGCACCCGATACCCCCCACTTATATATACCAACTCTGAGATCATACTTCTTCTTCTTCTTCTTTTGGCTTTTTCCCAGTTAAGCATCGCCACAGCGGATCATCTGTCCGCTCATGATTGGCAGTGGAATTTTACAGTGCCGAGTTGCCAGCCCAGTGCCCAACCTTCAACAGAAGGCACACACACGCACACACTCACACTTAGGGCCAATTTTAGAGTATCCAATCCACCTACTGCATGTTTTTGGGATGTGGGAGGAAACCGGAGCACCCGGAGGAAACCCACGCGACCACAGGGAGGACATGCAGACTCCGCACAGAAGGCACCCCAGCTGAGAATCGAACCGGAGAACCTCTTGCTGTGAGGCAGCAACGCTAACCTCTGCACCACCGTGGCCGCCCACAACTATGAGATCATACTACAGTGGGGAAAAAGGCTAATTCACAATGCTGGCCACCTCATTACTTTCCCTGGGAATAACTTTAATGTAGTGATTGTTTGCTGAATGCAGTGTTTGATGTAGTGGTGTTGATGAATAGGGATTCAAAGGAGATGTCTTTCGAGGAAATAATATAGGCCCAAATTTCCAGCTATAGACTAGAGTGTCACTAACTTGGGAATGATAGGTGAGATATTTTGCAGAAAAGTCTCAGTTGGTTTCAGTTGGCCAAGAACTGATCCCTGGAGTAAACCAGTATTGAGTGTGCCTATGTCAGAAAGGGCACTGTTGTTGAATCTTGGAAAGTTCTGTTCTCAAGATCACAGGATCATAGGAAGTTACTAGGCTATTGGCCCCAGGGCCCTTACAACCCTAGCCAAGTTATACCATTATTTCCATGATCAGCACCTATTGCCCCTGTCCAAGAGGGACATAGGTGGCAGCCCTGGGGTGAATTAACGGTTACCCATCCAATCGTCCAGATTGCTTTTGGAGAGGACCAATGAGGTGCTCTGTTTGACATGAAGTGGGAGTCTGTTCTAAAGGTGTTGTAACTTCTGGGAGACAAATCTGTCCTTCCAGCAGGTTCTATTAATGTCACATACCAGGTTAAGGTCTTTAGAGTGAGTAACCCATGTACTATCTGACCTACAGATCTGCAGCATTTCCAATAAATCAGGGTCAGAGATTGCCTTGTATGCAAGGCAGACATCACTCTGAGCAGTCTGTATGAAACAGAATAAAGTGACAGTGATTTCAGACGATTCACATAGGACAGATGCTGAAGACCTTGAATTTTCTTTGTAAGGAACCTTTATGGTCTCTCCAATTGCTGCAGGTGCTTGGAAAGGTACATACCAAAAGGGGTTTTGTACTCAGTTATTGGCCGAATGAGGGAAGAGAACAGGGAGGTTATAACTTCTTTTTTTTTCTCGAGGCAGTACCCTTACTTATGAGATAAGCAATATATAATGCCCTTCTTACCACTGTGGAGACATGGTGGTCAAAGGTAAAGTTGCTGTCAACCTGTGTGCCCAGGTCTCTCACCACTGAGTGTGTACTTAAGGTGCTGCTAATGATGTGGAAGTTAGCAGGAACATTGCCCTTACTGAAAGGGATAATAGCATATTTTTTGCAGTGAGTTTAAGGCCATGACTTTGGTACCAATCATTTGTTTGTGTAAGACCCTCTTGTAGGATGTTGACATCATTTAGAGATTCTATGACCGCTCCCAATTTGCAGTCATCAGCAAACTTTGTCAGCCACAGACCTTTAGTTTTTACTTGTACTTCAGAGAAATAGATTCCAAACAGTAGAGGCCCCAGGACTGATCCCTGTGGAACACCACTGATTACAGGTCTGCTGTTGGAGGTGGATTCCCCTATTTTGACTATATGGGTTCTATCAGTCAGCCAGTCAGTGACCCATCTAATGATATAAGGGCTGATACCTAGCTGGGTGAGTTTGTCAATGATGCCTGAGTGAGAGACAGTGTCAAATGCTGTGGCTAAGTCTAGGTAGGCTGTATGCACAGAATTCCCCTCATCCAGGGCCTTGGTGACTGTCTCGAAGAAATCCACCAGGTTTAATAGGCATGATCTCCTTTTGACAAATCCAAACTGAGTAGGGTCAAGTGTTTGGAGATTACCTATATCTTTGCTGATAAGGTCCATGAATGATTTGCTCCATGGCCTTGCAGATAAGGCTAGTCAGGCTAATAGGTCTATAGTTCCTGAGGTCAATGGAAGCACCACCTTTGTGCAAGTGAATAACGGTGGCCATTTTCCATTCAGCTGGGATGAAGCCAGTGCTTAGACTATGATTGAAAAGAGTACCCAGTGGCATTGTTAATTCTTGTTGGAGCCCATGAAGGATGCATCCTGGGATGTTATATGTTTCCATTGATGTTGTGTTTTTGGCCTTAGAGAGGGTGTTTACGACCTGCTCTTTAGAGATACCAGCTGGGGGACAGGTGGTAGGGATGTCATGTGGTACATGTAGCAGGGACAGGGCAGTGAAGTTTTCACAGCAGATGTCAACCAACAGGTTAGCTATATCCACAGGTTCAATAGATGTGGTATCATTAACTACCAGTTCGACACAAATCTGGGCCTTTCTTTTTAGGTTACGGATGTAACTAAAGAATGCGTTATGGTTGTCTTTAGTTGAGGAAGCTAATTTGGATTCATAGTTTGCTTTGGAACACTTCACAAAAAGTCTTTTTCGCTTGTGTAAACTGAGGAGGGAGTGTTTCCAGTTTAGGGCTCGCTCCCTCTTACTCTTAGATTGCAATTTCTTCCTCTTATTGTAAAGCCTGTTAATGGCAGTTGTCCACCAGACAGGTTTGCTTTTCCGTGAGGAACTTGTTTTGGTCCTATCAGATACGGTTGAGTCAATGTAGTTATACAGGCGTTTTTGTAGAACAAGGCATAGTTGCCAGTTCTATCTGAGGGGGAGATGCAGTGAAGTTATTTATACTATCCTGTAAGAGGTTATAATCTGCTTTGGTGAACTTTTTTAGTTTAGTTGCTGCTGGGGGGTTAGGTATTCATAGGTTGGTACTAGGCTATCTGCCCGAAGGCATATATTAGCCCAGCCACGTTGTGTGGTATTCACCGCCCCTTTAGTAGTTCCCTAGACCCTTGTACTAGCAGCTAGTACCCTTGGCCCCTATCTAGTAGTGCTGTTGGTGTGATCCCCGGTGTGAACTTTCTGTTACCCATCCACTCATCAAGGTTCCTCTTGAAGAGTGATAGTGAGGGGCTCTGTCTTATGTAGATCGGGACCCTGTTCCATAGTAAGGGAAGTCTCTCTGAAGGGAATCTATCCCTCCAGCATGTTCTATTCATTGTTGTGTTGAGGTTTATATCCCTAGAGCGTGTAGCTCGAGTAGATTTGGTTTTGCTAAGATGGAGCATGTTCAACAATTCTGGGTTAGACATGGCTCTGTACATTAGACAGAGATCGCCTCTGAGAAAGTGGTATGCAACAGAGAACAGTCTTAGCTTTTTCAATCGTGCTGCATAGGGCAACTGTTTGAGGCCAGTAATCCTCTTGGTTAGGTACCTCTGTGGTCTCTCCAGCTGCTGGAGATGTCTAGCCAGGTACATTCCAATTGGTGCATTGTACTCAATAATGGGTCTGATGAGGGAAGAGTAGAGGGGCACCATTACATCCTTAGATCTTGATGCGAACCCTTTCGTGATCAGATGGGTCACATAGAAGGATTTTCTAACCACTTTGGTAACATGGTTATCAAAGGAAAGCTGACTATCTACTTGGGTCCCTAGATCCCTTATTTCATCTTCAGATTTCAGGGGATTACCTCCTATGTTGTAGTTTGCGGGTACTCTGTTTTTTCCAAAGGGGATTACTACGTATTTTTTTGCATTTAGCTTGAGACCATGGCTTTGACACCATGCATCAGTCTCATTTAGGCCCTTCTGGAGGATCTCCATGTCGGCCGGAGACTATTATAGCACCCAGTTTGCAGTCGTCCGCAAACCTAGTCAGCCACAGCCCTTCCGTTATGCCAAACAGGAGGGGCCCCAGGACAGAGCCCTGAGGCACACCACTCATTACTGGTCTTGATTCGGACATAGATCCTGCTACTCTTACTTTATGGGATCTGTCTGAGAGCCAGTTTGCGATCCATCTTGTGACATAAGGGTTTATGCCCAGGCTGGTGAGCTTATCAATAATACCTGAATGGGGAATGGTGTCAAATGCTTTAGCAAGGTCAAGGTAAGCTGTGTGTACCTCCTTTCCCTTATCTATAGCCTGAGTAACTGTCTCAAAGAAATCCACCAGGTTCAGGAGGCATGATCTGCCCTTGACGAAGCCGAACTGTGTGGGGTCCAGCGACTGGAGGTTCCCAATCTCTCCATTTATGAGTTCCATAATGATTCGCTCCATAGCCTTACAGATCAGACTGGTCAGGCTTATTGGTCGGTAGTTCCCAGGGTCAGTTGTGACCCCAACCTTGTGTAACGGGACCACCATTGGCGTGCGCCATTCTATGGGCACATATCCTGTGGAGAGGCTGAGACTGAACATGGTATTAAGATGCGATATTAAGGTGCGATAGTTACTTCAAATGAAACTGATTTGTGGTCAGAACTCACCAGGGAAGACTTCACAGTGGGGGTGCAACAGTGGTCCCCCATATTGGTAAGCACCAGATACAGGATAGTGGCACCCCTTGTGGGGGGTGTCAACCAGCTGGTCCAGGGCACTGGAGTAAACAAATTCGAGGAACCTTTGGGCAAGTGAGTTTTAGCACGAGTAATTTACCCAGTCAATGGATGGGTAGTTAAAGTCAGTCAAAACCATGGTTTTCAGATGTATCTTGATAGCCTCAAGTGGATCCAAATAGGCAGAGTGAATGCCTTGATTCATGCAGGGAATTAATTGCACCTGAAATATCTCCAGGGAATCATACTGTTTAACCAATCTGGAGGCGCATTTACCTTTAATGAATATTGATAGACCACCTCCTCTACTTTTCATGCCTTCAATTTGCAATCTGAATGTGTGGAAGGAGGTGTAACCAGATATGCTTGGGGTGCTCTCCACAGCCTTGAACCAGGTCTCCATGACCGCACAAATGTCTACATCTTCCAAGGTGAGGACTGCTTCCTGTGAGCGCAGTTTTGTGTTAAGACTCCTAGCATTTAGCAACATAGCCTTGAGGTTGTTTTTAGATGGTGTGTTTTCATCAGGAATTATGTCATTGAGACACTGCCTAAAAAAGGCACTTTGGGGGTGGCAAGAGCCTTAGCCTGTAGCCAAAATCCCGGGGATGACAGATGACGATCATCGTTGGCAAAGCATCGAGGTCTGTTGATCATGTCATCCAGGCTGCCAGATACTGGACCCCTTTAGAATGACACCAGAAATTAAGCCAATTATTGAAGTCAGTCATTTTCTGCTTGTATTGAGGCATCATCCTAGGTGAAGGCAAAATGCTGCTCAAGGCTAGGGACATACCTGCCTGAGACACATAGTCTGAGACTTTAGTCATGTCTCTCTTCATATAGTCCAGAGAGGTACATCTCAAGTCATTCACACCAAGATGGACTTTGATGGAGTCATAACACTACCTGTTGTTGAGAGACTTGAATGCATGTGTGATATGGCATATCCTAGCACCCGACAGACAGCTAACCATGACCTTTTCCGTATCCAGCCTGGTGAGAGGGACATGTGTGTGTCTCACGATGGAATCACCTATGACTAATATGTTTGGTTTTGTGGTTTGTCTTAATGGTTTGAAAGGTGAGACACTGGTGGGTGAGCTATTATGTGTATTGTGTTCTGCAGAGGAAGTATTATGTGTAGCGTGCTTGTGTTTGTATTTGGGAGGTCTCTGGTGTTTAGGTATGTTTCTGGTGAGGACCTCCGCATATGTAGGTATGTGTAATGCAGGTTTGGGTGGCGTAGGAGGTGAGTTGTGCATGCTGACAAACCCGTGTCATATGTACTGACTGGTGTGTGAGACAGCATGGATTCAAGGTTCTTAATATAGCTGCATCTCTCGCATGTTGAGTTTGTGTGGACTAGGAGTAGAGAGTGGTTGGTGAACATGAAGCAGTTGGCACACTGCCTAAGGATGCCCATGTCGACCAAGCTGGCTGGAGAAACTGTGGGAAATTGTCTGCCCACAGAGTTAGGTAAAGTATATGTTCAGGAAATGGCTAGTGTGTGAGAAGTATGTTGGTACCTCTGAGGCTAGGCTTGGTGTTCCACCTGGCAGGACAGCAGGGCCTCAAAAAACCCCGAGAGGACTGCAAGCAAAGTGCTACGGGAAAATATGACATTTATTTATTTTATTTATTATTATTTATTTAACATTTGTTGACCGGGAAAGTAACAAACATGATAACAAACATGAAAGTAACAGACATGATAACTTTGAAACCAGTGGATAGTATTATTAAAGTATAGTTTGACAAAAAGCAATGAATTTCTAAACTCTGTTCCATTTTAAAGAATTGTATTCATGCACCCCCCAAAAATGGCAGCCTGTGCCCTCCATGTCCCTAATATGTATTTGTGTATGTGCAAATATTCACATATATATATGTTTGGGAATACCTGAAATAATGCAGTCTTAGAATTAAAATATGTTCCCATTATTCATGCTTAAATTTTCTCTGATCTGAGGGTTGCAGTTGCTTTTCTTTGAGTTTCAGCAAGCTCCCATCTCCCCAGGCAAGTTTTTATTGCAAATCAAAGGAGTCACGTCTACAAAAACAATATGGGCAGTTGACACTGAATATGTCTGGGCTATGAAGCCTCTGAAGGGACAGGCAGGTTGAAAATATTGGATAACTCTCATCATCACAAGGCAAAATGCCTGGCTCTCCTGTTTTATTCTGTTCCACTAGAGAAATCTGTAGTTCCTATCAACATCAAAGGACAGATGGCAGAAGCCTACTTAACTCTTGTCAGTACCTAGGTGCTGCATAATAATGCTAAGACACTCTGACACAAGCTGGCATTTATTTGCAATCTGCTACAGGACTATAACCTGGTATTCATAACTGAGACCTGACTTAGTATCATAGTGGTAAGCGTGCCCCCTGGGTTCTCAATCATTGTGTGATTCCACAGGGAGTGATTTTTTATCAATTTTCACTGCATTCTCCCAGTCTATAGCTAGTTCAGGCAACTCCTTTAAGTGTTCCACTGCTGCTGAAGCAAGCTGTATGTAATCCCTCATCTATGGTCCACCTGGGTGTGTGAGGATGTTCATGCAGTGGTTTACAAGCTTCTTCATCACCTCAGTTTCAACTGGCCTAACCTAGTCACCTGAGTCAAAACAGATTCCATAATCCTTGTTACAGAATTAGCTTGCATTATGAAGGGATTCTTGTTTTGCTCAGGTTGCTAGTTTTGCTAAGGATCTATGTGGACATACTTTGGTCTTTGTGATCCAGTTTGGCATATCATCCACTGACCTAGTGAAAGAGATGGTCTCCTAGTCTGATCATTATCTGGGATCACATCATGATGGAACTCCTGAGTGGTAGTCTCCAGTCCTGAACTGGTGTACTGCATGAATTTTAGCCTTACTTTTAAAGAGGTTCTCTCCTGTTTGGCATCAATCTCTCATAAAGATCAGTGTTGATGACTCAGAGGGGTTGTTTTTTGCCTATAATTTGGTTCTATGTGATACTGCCTCTTGGTGTTTTGTCTAGTCCACCTTCTGATTCATGAGCTGTGGTTTAACCACCAACTTCTTTCTTTGTAGGACCAGGACTAGGCTGAAACATCTTTGGTGCTGTTCTTGGCTTTTGAAAGACAAGTTTAGGCTGGAGTAGTACAGTCAGAGGTCTCCATATGGAAACAGCAACATTGACCCGCAGACCTCAGCTGCTTCTAAATGACAAGAAGAGCACTCAAAGTGTACTAGAGGCTGAAAAGGCCAGCCTGTCTCACCACTCAGACAGAACTTTCCTCTGACGAATGTGCAGTTCTGTGTTCCAGTCTCCAGTACCATGGGTCTTTGATCTGAATTGGTCTTGGCAGATTACAATAAGTTTGTTTCTTTGGTCTCTAGCTTAAATAACACAACCTATGAACTTGCTCTTTGTTATCACATCTGGATGTCTTGGATCATTTGCTGTACAAGGCAGGTTAGTCTTCTTTGCAGTTGTATATCTTTCCATCTTCTCTCAAGGAAGCCTTAGTCACCCCACTTCTGAAAAAACCTTTAGTAGATCCTGATTATCTCAACAGCTGCCACCCTATATTTCCTTTCATTGATAAGGTTTTGGCAATATATATATATATATATCAGGAATCTCATCTTAAAGAATAATAGCTCTGCAGTTTTTTTTTTCATTCAGGGTTCTATTCCCATCACAGCAGGGTAAAAGGAATCCTTTTGGACCACTTATGCAGTATTTCTGGCATCACTGGAAATGTCCTGGAGTGGACTGCCTCTTACCTCTCTAGCCATTCAGAAAGGATTGTCTCAGATGTCATTTTCTCCTTGTCCTTCATGCTGAGCTGTGATGTCCTGCAGGGTTCAATTTTGAGCACCACTTTTTGTCAATATCTACTTGTTTCCACTGGGTTATCACAGTAGGACAGGTTTGCAGTCTCACTGCTATGCTGATGGCTCACATTTTCTGCTCCCCTCCATCAGCAGTATGCTCTGTTTCTGTATTCTTAAGCAGAAGATACTGACTGCATTCATCTCCAGTTGCTTTATAACCATCTTAAGCTCAGTATCACCAAGGCAGTGGCCATGGGTCTTAATTAGAGATTAAAATATTCAGCCACTAGTAAACACTGTATTATATATCGGAGATAACAGTATCAAGTTTGTGTCCAAGGTGCACAATCTGTAGCATATTGTTAATGTCAGGCTGATGCTCAGGAATGAAGCATTGGCTGTTGAAAGGTTTACCAGCTTTCATCTTACAAGTATCACCTGCATACCCACCCATAACTACCTGAGGACATGAAAGCAATTGTCTGTGCCCTGGTTTCATTATGCACTGACTACTGTGACTCCGACATTTTATTTATTTATTTAAATGTGTTAACCAGAGTAGAGCAATGATTTACATGCGCCATTTTTAGTACACACTGAGATAAAACAACATATCATAGGAAAAACAATGATCATAGGAAAAATATAACAGAAGATATGTAAAGATATAAAGAAATTACGGGAAGTTGTTAAAATGACTGAATGCAAGTTTCATTTCAAGTGGAAAAAATCTATATTTAGGTAGCATGTACAATCCTTACATCAGGTAAAGAAGGAAGGGGAGGGGTGGGGATAGAAGGATAGTATGCAGAGAAAACAAGGAAACATAAAATATGTATGTTCCAAATGATGAGTTATTTATGTAAGCTAATTTAAAGTAAAAATGATGGGTGATTATGAAGAGTTGTGATGTGGCTGAGGCATAGTAACAGTCACATTTAGCTAGTTTGGCTAAATGTTTCTTTAAGCTATCAACACAGTTTGGGAAACGAATGAGTGTCTTTTAGCTTGGAATGAAGGGATTTTCAGTGTTTAGGACCTATAGGTGGGAAGGCATGATCCATACAGTATAGTTTATTTCGAGGGGGGTGCAATGTATGAAGCTGACCTTGTCTTGCTAATACAAAACTCAGCTCCTCAACTACTTACAGGTATGTTACATTACCAGTGTATTTCACCAAATCTAGAGCCTTCACTGGCTGCCTGTTTGGTCACATATAATCTATAAAAGTCTTGGCTTTACTTTCCCATTGTGCTA